>NC_133343.1:10489229-11089229 GCF_030506205.2 Paramisgurnus dabryanus
GTGAGGAGATACTGTCGGGACTAAAGTAACACTTGTTACGTTTGTCCCACTGCTAATAGTGTTGAATATAATGAAAATTTATATTATTTTAATTTGATTTAATTTCATTTTCATAGTGTTCAAACTGTTGAATTTTTTTTATTCTCAACAATTTAAGTTTGTTTTGAAACATTTGTTATAACTGAAATGGAAAACAAAAATGTTATTTCATTATTTTTTTACAAAGATACATGACAAAATAAGTTTGCAGTTACATATTAACGAGGTCATAGTCATGTATATTTAATACAAACAAGTGTAACACAGATATCTTTCTTGTTTTGTTGTGTTACTTTTGACCCACATATGTGTTACTTTCGTCCGAGCTGACAGGGTCAAAAGCAACAATTCACTACTCATGTTCAAAGTGAAATTATACTGAAGTCGTTTTACATTTGTTCAAAATTCCATTGGTAGCGCACACTTGTGAGTTATTGATCATAGCAAAAATATATCTCTGTCTAAAACGTTATCTTTTACAATTAAGTTTTTTCTGAAAAATGGTACTTATGCCCCTGCTCTCCCCTACATATATTCAGTTTATATAGTTTATGTATATTTAAGTGTCAACAACATAAAAAACTGCTATTGTTGACCAAACTTAACTTCCAGTAGACTTCCGCAAAGAATCAATAACAACAAGGAAAAATCAATAAACATACTAAATGATTTATAATTATAAATAAATAAATTATTTTAGTTTCAAATATAGCTAAAGTGTATCAACTATTACACTAAGTTAATATTACCATGTAAAGTTACACAGCAGTGATCCATGCTCATCATCGCTCCTCATCAAGTATTTGTTCCAGAGGTCAGTTTATCCACTAGCCAGACCAATAAATAAAGTCAAACCGGAAATAAACTTCGTGCCAGGCGAGAAACCGTGGCAACGCGAGTGCACTTGATTTGACCGTCCATACACTCTAACTGCCCATTCACACTTTAACTATAAGGATAACTATAGAATCTGCACCGCCAGACGTTAGCGACAACTTTGTTAATTTGTCTGTGCGCCGCAGTACTAACGGAAATCATTTACCTGTAATGGCAGTAACTGCTTTTGTAGATTTTCTTCAATAAAAACTTTTGCAGTTTACAGTGTAACTATGGTCTTGAATTTACAGCTGCTATATCCAACAGATGTCTTCAGCACACTAAACATTGAATCTGGCGAATCATATCTGTTGGCGTTGTCAAATAGAATAAAAACATTACGTAGTCAGTTTCATTGCAATTGCAAGAGCGCTGGGTACCTGAGGTAATTTTATTTTTGGACTTCAGCAATGAGCTTTCACAATGTCATCTGCCATTTCAAATACGTCATCACTTTAAATTTATATAGATTTGATTTGCTGGCAGTGGTTTTGTGTTCATCAACTGAAAAGAAAAATAGCTGTAAGAGTAATCCTATCAATATAATTCCTTGTATCTTAGAACATTTTGGAACACACGCACGCGCACACACACACACACACACACACACATGTGGGCGGGCGCGCGCACACACACACACACACACACACACACACATTCAAGGAAATTGATCATACCAGATTGAGTAAGTGTAAATATGTATATATATGAAGGGAAATTAGTCATACGGGATGAGTAAATCATGACAGATTTTTTTGTGTTCTGTCTCTGACTTCCTGTGTGTCACAGCTGGCCCATGTGGCCTCACTCCCTTCCCCCTTTCTCTGTTTTCTTCTCTCTTGATCCCTTCTTCTGCTTAGGGTCAAGGCTTTCCCAGCCATTTGGCTTTAAGAGTGGCGAGTCCCACAGTTTACCTTCACCAACTGAACACTGAAAAATAAGACAAATACACTCATTAACACAAATACACGCAAACATTTACCATGCACAGTTTTGTCCTCTCTTCCTGTTTTTCTTCCCACTTGCCTAATCGCTGTCCCTCATCCCCACACAACCCACCCAAATCCAACATTAGTTCTAACTGTTGCAACCTTGCACATGCACACCAGCCACTTTATTAGCTTGGTATGTCCTCAGAACTGCCTTAAATAGGAGACTTTGGTCTATATCAGCATGAATGTGCAGCCTACAAATCCTTAGCAACTCTGTGATGTGAATCTTTCATTCCAGCACATCCGAAATCTGATTTATTATATTGAGTTTTGGTTTACCATAATGTCGTTTTTGCCCAGAGATCTGCCGCTCTGTAAATTTTTTATGTTTTCAAGCAAATTCAGTAAACCCAAGAGATGAAAATCCCAGTAGATTAGTTTCTTATACTCAAACCAGTTCGTCAATAACCATTAGGGCTGGGTGAATAATATAGATTTTCTGATTTTAATTGATTTAACAAAACAATATTTGGGAAATCCTTGAAATGCCTTCTTACTGTGTGTATTTTAAAGAATGTAAATGTCCAGATAATGGCTTTATGGGACGTTTTTGAACATGTTATGAATTTTGAAAAACGTTTTATTCATATTTAAAATTGTTAATGAAATTCATTCTTGCACATATAACAATATTTACAAAGTTTTTGTTTTTTCTTTACATTTATGTGCATTGTTCAATTTGTGCACTTTGGGTGGATTGTATGCGCAAAAAAGTCTAAAGTGTATATTATACAACAGTTCTTTCGGATCTGATTGGCTGATAGCCGTAAGATATTCCACCGGTTTTGTCACGGTAACCACTTCACCATTTCGCATTGTTTACGTATATAAATATATTTATGGAATTTAACTTTCACCTCCGCCAAAACAATAACAACAAAAAGAGGCCAAATTTGAATAAACTAAACAAATAATAGAAATGAGACCAAAGACTGCTAGTTTGATTAACCCAAAACAAATTAAATCTCCATTTTGACCATCAGACACATCAGAGTCAAGATAAGGCTGTGGTCAGCAAAGTAAGCGAATACTAAATACAAAAATCATGCAATGATATTACGCAGTGCCTGAAAATAGTCCCCTTGGTAACTTTCAATAGCTGGGGACTATTTTCAGGCGCTGCGTAATATGATTGCCCCTGCTGCAAACAGGTTACGGCAGCAAAGTCCTTAATTATTACACCAGAATGAGAGTTCCTAGCCATATCGGCCTAGAAAATCGCAACTTTTAATTTTCTGTCTGTCTTAGTACATGATGTAACTACAGAAGAGTCAAGTTTTAAATAGGAAAAATTATTGAAACGTTTTGGTTATTTTTGAGCTTGATGCTAATGGTCTAATCAGATTCAATGGATTATGCTAAGCTATGCTAAAAGGGGTACCACCAGACCTGGAGATTGACTGAATGGATTCCAAAATAGTAAAAATCAAATGTTTAACTCTAGGGCGCTGAAAAATGAGCATTTTTTCAAAAAAGTGGAGTGTCCCTTTAACTCTTTCCCCGCCATTGACGAGATATCTCGTCAATCAAGAGAAAACGCTTCCCCACCAATGACCGGTTTTTCCATCTTTCCGCAATACCGCTATTATCCACTAGGTGGCCCTTCCGCAACTTTTTAAACCCGGAAGTATTGCCCTATGGCCAGCTGCTGCATGTCCGTGTCTGTTTTAAAGATCGCTCTGAATGGGATCTCTATGAAAAGTCCGTCACAAAAATGGAATTATCTCGGCTTTTTGCTCAAAATGTGGTGTTTTTGCAGAAGCCTACCCATATTCAAAAGTGGATTACAAAAGAACTACTGAAGGTAGGATGAAACGTTTTTTTTTTTTTTTTTGAAAGCAGAGGGTCTGTTCTTTCATTTTGTATATTGTATGTTTAAATATTTAAAGAAGAACATTTTCTGGAAGACATTAAACTTTTGTGAAAATCATGAAAAACGCTGGCGCTGGCTGGCAACTTTTTTTTAAAAACGCTGGCGGTGAAAGAGTTGAGCTTTGTTTGTACTCGACGCGTTTGTGTGATCGCATTGGTGATCAATCTTGGTGTTTCAAATCTTTCTTTCTTTCTTTCTTGCCTGCTTTCTTTCTGTGCTCAGTTTTCTTTTCTTCAGTTCTGCACTCTCTCCATTCTACACACACTTTGCAGCCCACATGGCATTTTTCAATGGATGCTCTAAAATCCTCATCTTGTTCTCCCGGGTTCATCCAATTTGATGCATTTTCAAAAGATTTCTATTTCACAGTCTTAGCCGAAGAGTGCTTTATTGTGTGTAGAGCAGGTGTTCACAAGAGAGCCCAGAAGTTCTTTGTCTGAAAACTGCTTTGCTTTCTGAATCTGTGATGCTGGGAAAGATTCTTGTTAGAGGAAACTCAAGTGCTCTCTGGCTCACTCTTCAGCTGTCAGTTTATGGGAAATCTGCAGAAACCATGAGAAAAAACTGAACATCTCTGATCACGCTCCCTATGTGTATGTTTTTAGAAATGAATTTGTGTGATTCAGACTTTGGACCATATATGGTTAGTCTGTCTGAAATCGCACCTTGCACAAGAACTAGTTCACCCAGATATCAAAATTATCATATTTTACGATCCCTTATGCCATCCAAGATGTATATGATTTGTTGAAACGTCATCATGTGTCATTTTCTTGTATTGGAGACAACATTGTGAAGCTTCAAAAAGAACATACATACTTCTTTAAAGTTATCCAAATATTTTGTCACATGATGAAACATCCATATGCTGCTAATTCACATATTCAGGAAACACGCAAAAACAAAGTATTTGCTTTTACATATCAAAATGAATCTCAATATTTTCATATTTGGTGTACTACTCCTTTAAAATTGCACTTATGTAGATAATTTTAGACGTACAAAATGTGCCTTATTTAGTCATCGAAATCCTGATTTTCTTTGTCCTTCATATCATGACATTGTGCTCCACCGTCAGTCATTAGTGCTGTGTTTATTGGTAATGGAGATTGATTTTTAACCACAGCAGCTCAATAGGATGGCTTTTAAAAAGGGAAGTTTAAAACCATAATCATGTTGCATAACAAAATTATGATTTCAGAGGATGTGATGGATTGAGCTTAGCTCAATGGTTGAGTAACATTGTTATAACAGTACATTTCAAGCATTTAATAACTTTCTATATTTGGACTGACTCTAGTTTGACAGGCTAGTGTCACCCCCCCTCCCAAATCTGCTCTCCTGTCTGTATTCACAGCTGGATACTCTGTCAACACCATACCAGGAAGGATCTAGAAGAAAGTTTGTGTTTATTATAGGGGCGAATTTCCCCCCATGCTGCTTAAAATGCTGGTCGGCAGGCAGTTATTGTAATCGTATCGCTTGGTGTTGACAGATGTGACGGCTTTATCAGCTAGTCAACCAGTTTCCTCATTTCACTGAAAAATGACAGAGTGGAACATGGAGATCTCAATGAGGCCTTGGACGACGAATGCTGTTTGCTTTCAAACATCACGTACCAGTTTATACCTGCCTGCCCTTTTGTGGCTTTCTTTAAGCTGTCATTTTGTATCTCCCCCTTAGAGAGGTGATTTGTGGAAGTTTGCAGAGATATGGGCAACCTGCCACTATTACACAGTTACATGTCATTTTGTGCTGGCATTTTGGATGAGTTATACTGCCAACAGTGATACGGGGTGTTAAGCAATGAAGTGGCCAGTGTTTGTGTATGGTATCATGAAGCATCCGCCATTCCCTGCTGGTTGGGATTGATCCCAGCTTCTGTGTGTGTGTGTGTGTGTGTGTGTGTGTGTGTGTGTGTGTGTGTGTGTGTGTGTGTGTGTGTGTGTGTGTGTGTGTGTGTGTGGCAGCTGTTAAAGTGATTGGACAGCAACACATTGACTGTCCCTGGAGCAGGAAGCAGCCCTTGCACAGCACCATCATGCTCCAATAAAGCCTCTTTAACAAACACTCATGCACAGTCCAACATAGGGTCACGCTTTTATAAAAGTAACTTCTGCTTACTTGATCTGAAGTTGTATGGCTAAACGTTTGGAATTATTTTTGTAGACAAAAACATCATTGTGCCAACATATTGATTTATTTAATAAAAAAATAGAAATTCTAGTTGACATCTTTTATTTTTGACGACGGCTACCAAATAGCGAAGGGAAAGCAGGCAATGAGGGCTCCATTTTTAGGAACTCCATCAGTAAATGGTAATACTTAAAAGAATATGGTTGATAAATGCCAGAATATTTCTGCAATTTCTAGGCAAAGGCTGACTACACTGAAAATGCTAAAAGATAAGTTATAATTAATTTGTAAATCATTTTATAATTCTCATAGTTACATTTATTTAATAATTTTAAAAAAAGTTTATTGTTATTCTTAAAGGTGCTTTAAATACATAGATGTAAAGATGGACAGATGGATGGCCGGCCGGCCGGATTGATAGATGAATGGAAAGATTGATTGATAGATAGACAGGTTTATTGATGTATAGACTAAGATACATAGACATAGATGAACTGATGGTATATGGACAGACAAATAGATGGACAGACGGAGAGATGAATAGATTTATAAATGGACATAGATAGATAGACATTGATGGATTGATAGACAGATAGAAAAATAGATGGACATAGACACGTTTATAGATGAATAGATAGACAGGTTTATAGATGCAGAGATAGAAAGGTATATAAATGGATAGACATAGATGAACTGATGGATTGATAGATAGATAGATAGAAAAATGGATTGATAGACAGGTTATAGATTGATAGATGGATGGATGGATGGATAGACAGATAGAAAAATAGACGGGCATAGACATGTTTATAGATGGATCGATAGATAGGATTAAAGATGCATAGACATAGATGAACTGATGGATTAATAATATGGACAGACAAATAGATAGACGGACGGACAGACAGATTTATAGATAGACATTGATGAATTGATGGACTTATAGACAGATAGAAAAATAGACAGACACAGATAGACAAGTTTATAGATGGATAGACATAGATGAACTGATGGATTGATATATGGACAGACAAATAGATGGACAGATAGATTTATAGATAGACATAGATGAACTGATGGATTGATAGACAGATAGAAAAATGGATGGATGGATGGATGGATGGATGGATAGACAGGTTATGGATGGATGGATGGATGGATTGATAGAAAAATAGACGGACAGACATAGACAAGTTTATAGATGGATAGATAGACAGGTTTAAAGATGGAAAGACATAAATGAACTGATGGATTGATATATGGACAGACAACTAGATGGACAGACAGATTTATAGATAGACATAGATGAACTGATGGATTGATAGACAGATAGAAAAATTGACGGATGGATGGATAGACAGGTTATACATGGATGGATGGATTGATAGAAAAATAGACGGACAGACATAGACAAGTTTATAGATGGATAGATAGACAAGTTTAAAGATGGAAAGACATAGATGAACTGATGGATTGATATATGGACAGACAAATAGATGGACGGACGGACAGACAGATAGATTTATAGACAGACATTGATGAATTGATGGATTGATAGACTGATAGAAAAATAGCCAGACACAGATAGACAAGTTTATATATTGATAGATAGGCAAGTCTATACATGGATAGACATAGATGGGTAAATGGATAGAAGGAAAACCTTGTGAAAAATTAGAAGTGTAATAGATTTTATAAGCATAATGAATAAACATGTGTTTGTGTTTGTCTTAACTTTTTTCTGAGTAATCTCATGTAAAATTGTGGTGTTTTACCCCATATTTCAAAAATAAGTAAATTGTTTAGTTCTAATTCATTTAATTCTTGATTCTTTACAGTCACTTGTCCACTCTCATCCTTTATTTTAGTATCTCTCTCCTTCTCAGTGTGTATTAAATAATTCACTGCATTTAAGATGGGAAGGTGAAAAGGGGAATCGTTTTTAAAGCTGTTGGATGCCCCCAGATAGTTAGTGCGAAGTTGCTGCTGTTAGTGCAGGGTGTGTTAATGTTATGTGTATGTGTGTGACACAGCCATCCAAGGCTGTTTGTTCAGAAACAAGCTCATCTTCAAACAGACAACATCTGTTTGGAGAAGAGCTGTGGTCTGCACACTATAGTGCAACAGTAAGATAGATAGTTTATGATAGAATAGATAGATAGTTTATTGTCCCGTAAAAGGAAATTTGTTTTCACAGACTGTCATACAGTACACTACACGCAACTAGCAAAACATATATACACAAAAACAACAACAACAATCTTTGACAATCAAAGACAATCCGCATGAGCCTACAGGAGGCCAGTGCTGCTTTAGTCTAATAAAAGTCTTTCGGAATGTTGGCTGCCAACCTGCTATATTTATGCTGATTTAGAGGGCATGTACGCACCAGTTTTGCTTTTTTAAATCATCCTAATATCTCTTTCTTTTGTTTATATTGCAGAGAGACTCCATGAAAGATGTCAGAGGAGTCAATTGTCATTGCCAAGTGGGACTACACGGCGCAGCAGGACCAAGAACTTGACATTCGGAAAAACGAGCGCTTGTGGCTCCTGGACGACACGAAAACATGGTGGCGGGTACGAAATGCATCCAACAGAACGGGCTTCGTTCCATCCAACTATGTCGAACGCAAGAACAGTCTGAAGAAAGGGTCTCTGGTGAAAAATATCAAAGATACTTTTGGTAAGGTACTTACTTTATAAATTTTGGGGTCGACTGCTCGACAACACTACAGATAAAAAGTATAGCTTAAACTATATTTCAAGTAAGCTTATGTTTTAAGGTAAATTATTTTGGCGAGTTTGATTTTGTAATATCCTAAAAAAATACCTATATTGGTCAGAATCATTACTTTTGTCCAACTGAGAAATGTTCTTTAAGACAGTTCAGAGGTGCACAAAGAACCTTCGACATTAAAGGGTGTAAGCAATAGACAGTAATTTAAAGTCTTCTGCTGTAAAACCTAATACGTTTCTCGGCCTATTAATCACACAGGAGAGAGGAGTGAACGGATCGATCAGCTGTGTCTTGAGGCATAATGTATGTGCACGAGTTTAAAGGTCTCAGCCTCAACTATCTTGGCTGTAAAGGCTGAAAAGTGTAGACCGGGCTCAACTGTAGTATTCCTGTTTGATTTTCGGGTTTATTGGGTCTGTTGTTTGCCAGGATTTGCAAAATAAATAAAATGCTTTTATTCGCCAAATCACATGTTGACACTCACTTGTGGTGCAACGTTGCACACAATGATTTTGTTTTTATAGTAGCTTGGTTATTGTTGTGAAGATTTTAATTGTCTCATGATCGCTGTTTAACCACTTGGGATGTACAAGCTAAAGGCAGTTGATAATATGCAGATGGCAGGAAATGAGCCAGTGCTAATAGCAGGAACGCCTGTCCTTCCACATCCTGTTTAATATTCCCATCCTAAGTACATAGTGGTTTCAGGAAACATATTTCATGGATAAATTGAATTGCAACAGAGAGACCCTTGATTTGATTTGTGTTTAACGGTTCGTTTTTACTGCTGCAGAAAAAAAGAGTGTTTTAATCTATTCTGAATGAGAGCAGACAACAGGCTCGTGCACGGGATTGTGGGATTTCAAGCAGGCATTGACCATGTAAGAAAATTGAGAACATGTAAATATTTGCAAACGAGAGGGAAAAAATGTCAGTCGCAATGAGGTAATGGTAGTTCTTTAAAAGTGCAGATCATTTGGGGCAGACTCCAAGTTACCCAAGATGGCAAAAAATCTAATGTTGTTGTAGAAGTTTCAGTTGTGTAAATTACATTGTTTTATGTTGCAAAATTTTATTTAGATTTCAAATCCAGCTTGTATGTTTTCATTAGACTGTGGCTTGGTTGATAAATGTATTAAATTCATAGTTTACTATAAACCTTTTATGACTATGTGAAAATGTATGATACCTCTATTTATCATAGCATTTTAATACTAGTAGGACAATCTAAAGTAAGCAAGGCGAGTAATTATATCCAAATTGATAGTATTCAAAAAACAGTAGGCAAAAATTACCCAAATGACCTACATTACTACTTGCAGCTAGATTTTTAATTGTGATTTTCTATAGCATGGTACAACTATGCTCAGTGCGAAGAGAAAAAGTTTGTGTGTTATTTTAAGAACCTTTCCTGTGTATTTGAAATGAGAACTCACATACACTTAAAAATCCTGGTTTTAAAAAGGGTTCTTTGCAGTGATACTTAAAAACAACCATTTTTGGTTCTCCAAAGAACCTTTTGCATCAGTTTCCCGGACAGGGTTTAGATTAATCCAGGACTAGGCCTTAGTTATATTAGGACATTTAAGTAGTTTTTACTAACAAACTTTACAAAAAACAATACTGGTCTGCATCTTGAGACAAAACAATGGGGCTGTTTACACTTGGTATTAAGATGTGTTTTCATCGATCGGATCACAAGTGGACGAGAGAGACACATTACGTTTACACCTGGTATTTAAATCCGTCTCTTTTGTTCACTTTCGACCACTTCTGTCCTGAATACTGTGAGGGGACGGTCCGTGAGACGGTGGGCGAGTCTCTCTGCTGTCATTCAAACGCGACTGGGAGTAATTATGAGTTTATATGGACGCAAACTAATATTATGTCGGAGTCCACTGCTTGTTTAGCAAGTTAACATGCTGCATAGAGTTTTGTACGTGTATATGTTAGAGATTTCTCAGAATTTTCAGCGCAATTGATGAAATAAGATCGCGCAACTTTCACGCTTTCAAAACGTGTTCTGCGGAGAACACCCGCAGTAGTTTTATCAATGAAAGGCTAAAAATAACGCTGTTCACGCCAGAAGTCAAAAATGACGTAAAATTTGTGTTTAATACCTCAGATTAGATAAATGGGCGGAGAGAAGGCGGTCGCGTGTGGCTGTTCGAACACATTCAACCACATTGCGTTCGGCAACTCCAAAGTGATCCGATCGAAAGTGGTTTTGACTACCTCTGGATGTGGTTGAAAGTGGTCGAAAGTGGACGCGTTCAAAACGTTTTGAACACCGTTTACACCTGGCATTAACGTCGTCCACTTGTGATCCGATCGACGAAAACGCATGTTAATGCCAAGTGTAAACGGCCTCAATGACACTGATATGTGTTAAGATATGTCAATACAAGGTGTTTTTAAATTGAGGCCTCTTAAACATGCATTTTAGTGTGGGACTAGGATAGGGGTGTGCCGGTTTCAAAATTGGTGATGACGGTTATGACGCAAGTCAAATGTGACGGTTTGTAACATAACCGTCCAGGGGGTGGGGGTGGCTTGGGGGGGTGTTTTGCACGTTGCCACGTTCGTCTTTTATAGGACAACTTAGTTTGAATAAACAAGCAGACACTGATTAGCTACTTGCTCTACGTTTATTTAAAACTAACAGCAAAGACAACTAGCAGTGAATGTGCTTTTACCGCTATCACCAAACGACCCCCACCCTTCTTTAGACTAGGACGCATCTACCTAACCCATCGTTTAAAACAAATGACCCTTCGCAGGGAGCTTGATTGACAGGTGTTCTGACCAATCATACTTCTTCGCCATTCAAAGCAGTCAGGAGAGTTAGTAGATTATCATGGGAGGATTTGAACTTAAAAAGCGGAGTGTACTGACGCCTTTCCGCGGTTAAAACAACATTCCTTCTTATGGTCATTCATATTTATTTGATGCTATAAATTAACTAGAAACAAGAGATTATTTGAAAGGTGAGACTTTGTTTAATATGTTTAATATCAAAAGTAACCTGGTCTGTTCTGTCTGCAGTGTTGGGGAAGTTACTTTAAAAAAGTAGTGTTTGCTCGTTACTCGTTACTTTTTAAAAAAGTAATCCATTACTTTACTTAGTTACCGCCTTTGTAAAGTAACTTTTTACGTTACTCGTTACTTTTACGTTACTTTTATGTTGCCGGACATTGGGCAGAACCCAATATCTGTTTCTAATAGGCCTAAATAAAGTCATACTATGGAGGACATAACAGGTATTTCTTTTGTGCTCTTTATTATAAAAAAGTATCAATAAGTTCCTTAGGAACAACATGGTAACCTCAAAATGAGTCATATGTCTAAAAAATATTTATATGAAAGTCTGTTTCTTCTGGGGGTAAGCACAAGACCTACCAGGCTGAACAGCCTTTCCACTAGTGCACTGGATGGTGCAGGGCCGGCCCTGGCCAATTTGCTTCCCTAGGCAAGATTTCACCTGGTGCCCTTTAGAATCACAGAATCACAATGTGTTACAATCATTTTGTTCATAACTTACACAGAAACAAACTGCACAGCTTTGTCTTGTTTTTCTTTATTATGAAAATATTTTGGAAACACACACAAACACACGAACACATACACACAATACCCTGTTACTCAGGCATTTGATCTTGACATTGTTAAAATCTTTTTACATGTTTTAACACTGTACATTTAACTTAAAATATTTAATTGTGTACAAGAAAACAGCTCTTATTAATGAATTATTAGTAGCATGTTGTAGTGTCTCGGGAGATTGTGCTCATTGTTAAATAGCTTTGTGGCTATACTGCACTGGAGCGGCAGTTTAAAATATAAACCCAGAATTCAGCGAACGTCAAGAACAAGAAAAAAACAATAAGGCCAAGACGCGGGATTAAAATTACGTTACACGGACCATGTATAAATTTCAATGTTTCTGAACAGAAATACCAACTTTGTCTGGTATTAATAAGCTGCACATTGGAGTGCTGGCTTCTCCCGCGGTGCTGAAGACGCGTCACGCGTGATGGCACATATACACAGATATCTACGTGCAATCTATTGGAAAGTGGAGGAGTCATTAGTTGGGTTAGTAAAATAACGAAATTACAGCTTTTAAATAGAAGAAAAAAAGTTTTTTTTGTAAAGAGATATATTTTTTAAGTTTAAAAGTGCAGAACTCTTCTCAAGGGGAAGCTATACTTTTCCCCTTATGTGCAACCTATCGGAAAGCCCAGATGAGTTAGTTGGGTTAGTAAAATAATGAAATTATAGATTTAAGTACAAAATAGTATTTATATAAAGAGAAATATTGAAATAAAAAGTGCAGAACTCTTCTTAAGTGGAAGTAATAAAGTAAATTAACGAATAATAATTATAGAATAATAGTTTCCAATAGGTTGCACGTAAATATCTGTGCTGCCACCAGGACTCTGTCCCAGCGCGTCTTCAGCACCGCGGCCAGCACTCCAATGCGCAGCTTATTAATACCAAACAAAGTGAATAAGTTGGTATTTCTGTGCAGAAACATTGAAATTTAAACATGGTCTGTGTAACATTATGTAAATTCAGCGTCTCTGTCTGATTGTTGTTTCCGTTTTCTTGTTCTTGACGTTCGCTGAATTCTGGGTTTATATTTTAAACTGTCGCTTCAGTGCAGTATAGCCACAGAGCTATTTAACAAGCACGATCTTCCGAGATATTATGCTAAGATACAATTAATACAAAACGAAATTCACTTCAAACGGAGTGGGTAGACTTTGACCACTTTATTAAGTATGTTTTCATAGAAACCTTTCTCTAAAGTGAATTTCGTTTTGTATTAATTGTATCTTAATTTCAATCAATGTTTTATCAACCAATTGCTTGAATTTAATAAATAAGAAATAAATAAAAGAAAACTATTTAGTTTTATATATATGTTTAAAATTTTTTATTTCATTTAAACATAAATATGAAGCTGAATCGTTTTCTTTAATTTATTTCTTATTTATTAAAATCAGGCAATTGGTTGAAAAAACATTGATTAAAATTAAGATGCCTCCATCCCTCAAAAGTTAGCGTCAGCTGCTTCTTGCTTGCCATGATTTCTTTGCAGACTGATACGAGCCTCTGTCATGTGTGTGGACCTTGTGACTATTGCGCAAGCACGCAGATGGCAGTGTCGCTGTCAAATCTAACCAAAAGTAACGTTGCGCTGAATTGGAAAATGAACTACGTTACGTTACCAAATTTTCAGTAGTAACGCGTTACACTACTTTTTTCTCAAAAAAGTAGTTACCTTACTGTAACGCGTTACTTTGTAACGCGTTACACACAACATTGTCTGTCTGTCAGCGCGTTATCAGTGTTCTCTCTGCTCCGCGATGTATGTTTCACTGTGTGAGAGCGGCATATCTTGTCGGACATAGCGACAGTAACTAAGGGGGTGGGGTCTTTGCGAACGGTCAGTTGACCTGATATATTCTCCATGTTCATGAGTCATCTGCACAGCTCACTTATGCTGTTTTCCAAAGAATCAAATACAGTTAGAAACGACGAAGACCATTAATTACACAGACTTGTTAACAGTTGTTTTTAATCAGTATTTAAACATTCTCTATGAAATTTTTTGTTATTTTTTATTTTAGTAACACGGTTTTAGCGCTTATAGAGTTCTAATGACGGTGATTTACTATAACCGTCGGTCTCACGGTTATATAATCACCTCACACTCCTAGACTAGGATAAGCCCTGTCCGGGAAACCACCCCAAAAATGGTTCTTTTAAGATATCATTGCAGCCCTTTGTTTTTAAGTGTATGTAAATTCTCATGTGTACATAGGTAAAAGAGGTAGGGATGCACCGAATGTTCGGCAACCAACTGTTTTTGGCCGAAAATAGCAAAAAAACTAATTTTCAGTGTTCGGCCAAAGAAGTGAAAAGGCTGAATACATTTTACCGAACAATGAGTCTCTGGTGACGCAATCAAATTAACCAGCGTAGTGTGAAAGACGCGCAAATGTAGCAAACATGTTGGTAAAAGCATTTTAAACTGTCCGAGAAAGATGCAAAAACATACAGCACTACAAGTTTCCTTTATCATTTAAAATCATGATATCCTGAACACCATGCACTGTATGAGAAATATATGACGGCGATCCTGGGTACCTTATTTGTCTGCTGAATGCACAAGCACAGAGAACGAGAGACTTTAGCTCTTCATCTCATGTAATAGTGCGATGAATACCGTCAGCAGTATGTAATAAAAACTTCCTGAAACCAGTAAAGTCCCACAATGACAAACTCGCTTATATTAAAGGAGAAATAAAATGTTTATTCTCAAATGCCTTATTCTGTCATTTTCAGTTCTTTTTCGCACCCATGGGTCAAAATAAGCTTTTTGTTAGACCACTTTGTTGATCGCTTTTTTTCTCTGTCATCTCCTGTCAATATTGCCGGCGTTTCTCTCCCTTTCCTTGTGCTTGACCGTGCATGCTGGTGATCTCCGCTGCTCAACAAGTTTCTTAAGGCAGAGTAATGAATAGTTTATTTGCATTTTGCGCAGGAATAGAATTAAGATTAATATCCGTTTAGCCAAGACTCATTTATGTGGTCAAATACAAATGGAACAGTTTATCTATGGCTGATCAGGTATAAAAAGGCCCTATAATGACTGCTGGAATTTTTTTAATTTTATTGTTAAATAATGTGAAATATATATAGTAAAAAGTACATTCTGAAAATTTAACTTGTGCAATGGTGAGAAAATTGGCAAAGTAATTAGAAAAATAAAAAATTGTTAAATTGAAAAAAAATATTCAGTTGTTCGGTATTCGGCCTTCGGCTGAGTTTTCATTTTATTTTAATTTAGAATTTTCCTTTTGGTGCATCCCTAGTAAGAGGTATAGTCAAAATATCTGCACGCCATCAACACACAAACACACACTGAAAAGAAGGGTTTTTTTGAGAGTGCAAAATAATCGCTTTCTAAGACAGGTAGAGCAATTACTAGCATCCCCTACTTCATTCTGCTTTCACACTGACAGATATTTACAAAACGTCAACGATAGCACACTGCCCCATCCTTTCTCTGTCAGACTAAGTGGGCTCCAGCTCTGTGTCCTCTATAGCATTGACCTCTGTAGAACATTGTCTTTCTTCCCTCCCTCACTTCCATTATGAAGCCCGTTACAAGCTATGCTTAATTACTGACACACATGGCTCCACATGGACTCGGCCCTTCTTCAAGAATGACAGGAAATTGGGGATTGGTGGTCGAAGACCTCTGTGTCCTTAACCCAGTGAGACACTGCATGCTCTGTCTCTAGCAAATTTTTATGATGTTTAAGACCTTGTTTAGGAATATTAATTGTTTAAAATGATTGTAGATGATGTTTTGTTCTGCATCATTGTTCTGCTTAATACGAGACCTATGGCTTTTACTGTAGTTGGTACCCAAAATCTTGAACTCTGATCTAGGGCTGCATAACAACTAATCGCAACTAATCGTTTGCAGAATAAAAGTTTTTGTTAACGTCATATATATGTGTGTACTGTGTATAATAATTATGTGTATATAAATTCACACACATGCCTGTATAATTTGTATTTATTTGTAAATATGTGTATATATTAAGTATTCATATTTATATATAATATAAATTATATATAAATATAAAAATGTATATACACATGTAAATATTTCTTAAATATATACATGCATGTGTGTGAATTTATATACACATAATTATTATACACAGTAGGCTACACACACACATTTATGATGTAAACAAAACTTTTATTCTGCAAACGATTAGTTTGCGATTAGTTGTTATGCAGCCCTACTCTAATCTTTCTGCGTTTGTAAGATTCGGGTGTTTCTCTATCATTCGCACACCCGCAGAGATGTGTATTGGTTGAGTGCATTGGCTTTTTACACCTGCTGGTCTCATGAACTCATCACTGCTTGTGTCTGAGGTCATTCAGTCAGTGCTGCTCAAGCAAGCATAAAGTTCCTGCCTCCCATCTGTGCCTGATTGACTGTTGTCAAGGTTACGCCCCTCATCACTGACTTCATTGCACTCTACCTTTTCTCAAATGCTTTATTCTGTCATTTTTCAGTTCTTTTTCTCACCCATGGGTCAAAATTGCCATACCTCTTAGAACCATATAGAAAACAGACTTGTTCAAGGAAATGTTCACCAAGAATATTTGGTCAGTAGCTTTGTGTGACATTTCTGCTGTTACTGTTGAGTTTCATTCAGATGCGATGAGATGGGTCATACCAAAGACTAGACGTATAAACAAAACACTGCAGTGCTTTTACTATGAAGGGTCGATTTAGATAGGTACTGCATTCCAGTTAAAAGAGCCAATCATCAATCTGCAAAAGCTAATGATCCTCAGGGTAGGGGCTTTGGATCGAGTGTTGCAATGTACCTGACAACCTTTGCAACAGTTGCATAGTTAGCACGTTAGCAATCTGGAAGAACATGCTTTTAAAGTCATTTCAGGGAATTGTTTCTAAATGCATTAGAAATGTTCGAAATGTATTGCTGGAACGGGATACAAAGGCTGTGAGCTATGTAGTATTGATTGTGGAGTTACACCGTTAAACAGTTCCACATTTCTGTGTTGGGCAGGGTTAAAACAGTGACTCGATGATGCACTGGAGCCACTGAGCATGGCCCCGTTCCTAACACAATCACTGGTAGAGATGTAACGATTACCGGTTTAATGGTTAACCGCAATAAAAATATCCAAAAACCCTTGTTTGAAAACCCTTGTTCAGCATCAACCAATATAAGCAATACGTTACACAAACACATTCACGTCTGCTCCCATTTGTTTGTAATGACAGTGCTCCACTGAATGAATTTAAATCCCAAACATTTTCTCAATTAGAGAATTCTAGTTGTACTGACACATGTTTACTAAATATTTCTTAAGATAGATACATTTTTGTCTATTCACCTGATGATTTTAAACCTCCTTTCTACTCTGTTTGTTTCTTCCGCGATTGTCGCAAGTGCAGTTGATGTGCAGCTTACTCCTGGGTCATAAAGTACACCCTTTTTCTCACAACATACGCTGACAGATGACTTGCTTATTTGTCCTGTGTTTATATGAAAATCTAATTTACTTAACTGTGTTTTATCTGAACTAGATGAACATTTATTTCATGACCCCAAAAATGCCATGATTGATGTTAATGTTATTTATTTGATGTTAATGCGAACAAAATTCAGGTTATAGTGGTATTTGAAAGTTAAGAGGGATGGCAGCTTTCCCGAGAGTAGGCGTGGTTTCAGGGCAGACAGCGGAAACGGCCGCAGCATTTGAAAGCAGAGAATGCTGCTTATTTTTCCAAAATTTTAATAACTTGCCATTTTTTTATCATTCAAATTTGGGTGAGTGGTTAATAACACTTTAATATTACTTTACACAGACTTTAAGTTAATTTGAGATGAAGAAAGCACATTTTTGTTTCAGTCGATGTCAGGTTTTATTGTTGGTTAAAAATATCGGTCTTTCCTTTTTTAAGTATGTGATTTGGTCTTATAGAGTAATTTACACTATTCCGAGTAACCTTCAGATTTAGAATGAACGAGTTTGTTGGCATTTGTCAGATTAATGTAAATAGAGTGCCGCAGGGATGATGTGTATTTGTAGGCCAATCCGGAAGTTGACACTGGTTCCCTCGCCAAAAAGCCCTTTAGTTTTTCCCATAGACTTTTAGACCCGAAAATAGTCCTCTGCTATTGAAAGTTACCAAGGGGACTATTTTCAGGCACTGCGTAATATCATTGCGGCTCCTGCAGCCTTGTTTTGGCAGCAAAGTCCTTGATTATTACGCCAGAATGAGAGTATAGTTCCTAGCCATATCTGCCTGGAAAATCGCACTTTTAATTTTCTGTCTGTCTTAGTACATGATGTAACTATAGAGTCAAGTTTTAAATAGGAAAATTATCGAAATTCTTTTGTTATTTTTTAGCATTTTGCTAATGGTCTAATCAGATTCAATGGATTATCCTAAGCTATGCTAAAAGTGGTACCGCCAGACCCGGAGATCGGCTGAATGGATTCCGAAACGGTAAAAATCAAACGTTTAACTCTAGGGGAGCTGGAAAATGAGCATATTTTCAAAAACAGTGGAGTGTCCCTTTAAAGCTTATAAAAGTCAAAAGTGGGTTATTACTGGTGTGTTTCATGTCATAGAATAAAACATGAAAACATTTTGGGCTTATGTAAACCCAATATCTTATTTAAGGAGTATAACCAAAATCTCATAAAAAAAACTATTGACCTCTGCACGATGGAAATGCGTGCTTTTTTACAACAGCACATCATCCCTGTGGCACTCTATTAGCCTCATGACTGAAGTCACTACCCGAAGGCATTGCGTGAAGGTACTTTCCTTATTGAGACTCATACCTAAATTAAATATTTGAATGTTAACTTTCATTTTACGCAAAATTCAGGAAACAGACATTGTGCTAAGTTCTTCCAGCATTTACATTACATTACATTTATGCATTTGGTATATGCTTCCATCCAAAGCGACTTACATTACTGTGTATACATTTTATCGCTGTGCATGTTCTTAAACTTTTTACACTGCTAATGCAATGGCCTATCAGTTGAGCTACAGGAGCAGTTATGTGTCATAGAAGGTGAGGGAAAAAAGTAAATTATGACCAACAAACCTATTTTACTACATTTGGATGATCTCTGATGTTTTCATGCACATTCTTGTGAAATACTGTGCACATTCGTAAATAGCATCACAGTATAAATCTCCATTTCAGCATGTTGCAAAAACAGCCTGAGGTGAAGGTTAATTTTCCCACCCATGTTCTCCTCTGTTGAAAGAGCGGTTTGTTCTGTACACTCCTGCCGGGACAGGCGTGATTGAAGTTTGCCTTTTCCTTAACACACACCCTTTAACCTCTGGTGTATGACACAAGCTGGTGTAAGAATCGGCATTCAGTTTGTAGCCATAGGAAAGTTATTTATATCACATTAAAGTCCATCAATCACGGCAGTCATATTGTTAAATCTGGTTAAATCTTGATTACAAGAAACGTTTTTATAAACATTAGATAAAAATAGATGTACAGCTGATAAACAAACTGGTTTGGCATTATTATGTTTGCCAGGTAATTAGCCCGACTGGAAAAGTCAGCATGATGACGACAAAAAAATGTTGTCCTTTCAGGCATTAAGTTTGAATGTACGATAACCAATGAAATGACAGACACAGACTTGCAGAGCTACAGGCTTGCCCATCGTTTTGCATGTACTGTACACAGCGGGAGAGTGACTCAGTCTCTCCGGCCTGCCGCAAATGGGCGGACAAGCTAACTTTTGTTACCAGGAGTGTTTGATAAGACGTGGCATTTTGTCTTCCTGAGAAACTAAATCGACAAACTTAATTTGCATAATTCCAACTCGAAACCTGAACCTTCATATTAGTGTGTATTCGATAGTTTTGGTTTCACAATATAAATCTGTTAAAGGCCAAAACATTTCACAGTGACCTTAGTGCGACTCTGAAATCCAGCTGTGAGAGCAGCATCCTGCTGTCATGAGAAACTGTTTCTGTGGAAAACTTTGACCTTAAAGCCTAAAGCTGCTGCCTTTAGTAGATTCCCACTCTTTTTTCTTGGTCCACAACTTTCTCATGCCCAGCATATAAAGCCCTTCATTGCTTAAATCCATGGTTCTCTCTTGGGGGGTGCAAAATGGTGTTGGGGGGGAAGTTTTATGACATTTTATAAGTTACACTAATTTATCATAAATTAAACCCACATCACTACATTGTATCATTTAATATGTTTTTATTTAAATTCTGAGTTCTTTTTTGGGGGGGCGTGAAGGGATGCACCCCACCGGGGGGGGGCAAATGCAGAAAAGTTTGCAAACCACTGGCAGAAAATATTTACTAACCTTCTAGCAATCCGAGATACAAATGTTCATCAACTTTCAGATGAACACATTTGGAGTTATTTTGGAAATGTCCTTTATTTTCCAAGCTTTAATGGGAGAAAACGGGGATCAGGGAACAACTTCTGACTTTAAAACCTCCAAAAAGTGCATTCGTCCTTTACAGAGGTAATTCACACGACTCCAAGTGGTTAATAAAGGTCTTCTGCGGGTAATCGATGTGATTTTGCAAGAAAAGTCAGGGCTCCATACTGACACCAAATGGTGGCATTTTGCCACCAAAATTTGAGAGTGTGCCACTGAATTTTACATCCAGTCGCACATGTGCAACCAGTAAATTTGACCTTTTTTTGTGATGTGACACTGAGTTTAAAACAGCACATTGTTCTTTCTGCATCTATCATCAAAGTATTTATTAGTAATACAGTGTATTACTTATGCTGGGTACACATCACAAGATAATCAGGCTGACTTTGGGCCGATTTCCCCCCTTCCGACAATCCTAGCTATGTCCCGAGTATCGCAATGGTTTTACAGATTATCTTATCAGATTTTCCCTTCGTGTGAGGTGTGTTAAGAGTGTTCGAACCTATTTACGATCAGAAATCCCGATGTGTTTGGGGAATCCCGAGGACAAACGCGAGCACGCTATTGAGATTATCACGTGAAATGAAACCATATCCAATCAGAAAGCGAGATGAGGGAAGACGGAAGCAGTTATGGCACGGCACAAAGGCCACTTCTCATTTCCAGGCTGCATAAACGTCATCAAGACTGTCTTATTTCAGAATATTAACAGTTATAAAATTGACTTATTCCAGGCTACAGCCTTCGGATTGAGAAACGGCCAAAGTGAAGTTTATGTGGACGGAGCATCAGCTTGTTGATTTGTGGCAACAGCAGGAATGTTTATACAACGTGTCTTGTAAAAATTATTCCAAGCACTATCATTGAAATGTCTTCCTGCATATCGTCCGCCATACTCATTCTGAAGTCTCGTGAGATTTTGTGGGATTTCCTGTGTTCACAGTCGAGACTCTGGTTAAAAATCTGTTTGTGTGTGGTGTGCTGTCTTTGACACATAAAGGCACACCACACACTATAGGAGCAAAACGGTTAAATCTAGGATTTGTTATCCTCATGTTTGTGGTCTATCACATTTTTAAAATCTTATAAGATGTAAAAAATCTTTTGGTGTGTACCCAGCATTAGTAGAAATGTGAATATTTGGTTAGCATGTTGATTTACGGTATGTGCCCCTAAATTTTCTGGTTGTGCCCCTAAAATGTTCAGTTGGGGGCCACTGTGCTCCTAGTGAAAAAAGTTAGTTTCAGATTTCAAACTTTATACGCTGTAATAATAACTAGCTTCCTTTAACTCTATCCCCGCCAGCGTTTAAAAAAAAGTTGTCAGCCAGCACCAGCATTTTTCATGATTTTCACAAAAGTTTAATGCCTTCCGGAAAATTTTCTTCTTTAAATTTAAAACATTAAGGGCCAGATTTACTAAGCGCTTGCGCCAGCGTAAACCATCATTTTGGCGGTAAATAGCGATGTCGGAATTTACTAAAGACGCGCAGTGGATCATTAGCGCTGAAAAGGTGTGGTCTAGTTCTTTTTGCGACTGACCTGATTGCATATGCATTTCTAGGAGTTTCCCTTTCAGACGCAAACATTTTGGGAGGAGACTATTTAAATGATTCACGCAACGCGATTTACTAATGTTTGCGCATGTGTTATGTATGGCATTTGCGCGACTATTTAACGCCGAAAAAAAGCATGTCTTAAATCATTTTGCGCTCGAAATGGCTGCAATTGTTGTTGCTAGGAGGAGACATCGCAGAAATCAGAGACTGCATGGTAGAAGGGAGAGGATTTCCAGGATCATTTTACCAGATAAGTTCACGCGTCTCTCTGCCTTTATTTATCGGCCTGTATATCACATGCACCTGCAGGAGCATCATCTCTGCTTATTTGCAACCATGCGCTAATTTGCGCTGCTCTTAGTAGATTGGTTGGTCATTATGGAAATCAGCTGTTGCGCCTGTGTTATTTAATTAGCGCTTTTTTAGTAAATAACCCGCAGATATCACCACTCCCATCAGCGCATTTTTGGAATTGCGCTCATGCGCTAATTTGCCCTGTTTAGTAAATCTGGCCCTAAATATATCAAATGAAAGAACAGACCCTCTGCTTTCAAACAAAAAAGTTTCATCCTACCTTCATATGTTTCACCTCTCAAATATGGGTAGGTTTCTTCAAAAACACAACATTTTGAGCAAAAAGCTGAGATAAATCCATTTTTGTGATAGACTTTTGAAAGAGATCAGATGCAGAACGTTCTTCAAAACATACACGGACATACAGCTGTTTGCCCTAGGGCGATACTTCCGGGTTATATAAGTTCCAGGATAAAAGCAGTATTACTGTTTGATGGGAATACTCGTAATTGGTCGGGAAGCGTTTTCTCTTAATTTACGAGTTAACTCGTCAATTGTGAGAAAAGAGTTAACTGCGCCATTTTGGACTCACAATTCAGAGAGTTTTAGCGTATTGAGCGTTCATTGCCATGGGTATGTTGCGCAGTTACTCCATGTATGTCCAAGATGGCGCTGTTACCAGAAGCTAGTTATTATAATTTATAAAGTATAAAATATGGATATTTTTGTCACAATTTCGCATCGATTGCCTGCAAAAGACCTTTTATGACATCTTGGAGCTGTGTGGATTACCTCTGTAATCCTCTGATGGATGGATGCACTTTTTGGGCTTTAAAGTCAAAAGTTCATCCTTGTTTTCTCCCATTATATACTTTGAGAATCAAAGACATTTACTAAAATAACTCCAATGTGTTCGTCTGAAAGATAATGGACATGTTTATTTCGGATTGCTTGATGGTGAGTAAATCATGGGGTAATTTTGATATTTGGCTGGAGTACCACTTGCATTATTGCTGAAGACAAAATTGTTTGTTTTGAGGTTTTTATCGAGAAGAGTGATGTCATCTGCAAACTGATATCTGCTTTTGTCAATTTCATCTAATTTCTAGAGAAAAAGATCTGTATCTTTATATTCTGTGAAAAAACCCAAGTGTTCAAACGAAAAGGAAACCAAATCAAACAAAGGCTATTAGATAATTTCCCTTACTGTTATCAAATAATGAAAGCTTCTGGGTGATTCTCGTGAAATTGGCTTATGAGGTCTCATAAACATTTTGATAAAAAAATAAATGCAAAGTAAGAGTATCAAAATAAGAAGCATACAGTTCTAAACATCTCTTCATGTATTATTTTGCACATGATTTCAAATGACATCATACAAACCAATTTCGATGTTTTTTTCCACATTTAAGGGGAATTCTTCATTACCGCAACGTGTCCATGACTGGATTTGGGTTCTTTGATATGGAAATATTTATTATGAAAAAATCTAAAAAATAAAAAGCTTCAGTGCATGTTATTGTATAAACATTTACAGTAAAGAAACATGTGGTATTTGGTGATCATTGGTAAATGCAAAAACAATAATAAGGAATATAAATGTGTCCAAGACCAATTTTCTCATCCTCCGCAACAATTTTCAATCATTGTTTAAGCCCTCAAGGAACTAACATTAAAAAAAATTGTTGGAAGGGACATAATTGATAATTCTTATTTTTTGTCTCCAGATAAAAGTTGCAATTTTGTTTGTCATAGTACCTAGACAACTTTTAAGTTCTCATTACCGAAACATGAGTTTGTAAATGCATATATTTAATGTAATATCATTGCGGTAATGATCATTTTTGATAATGATAATCTAAAAAATGTAAATAATTCTCTTGGAAATCCTTAAAAATAATGGTTATAGTAAGTTCAGACCTTAATCTTATGTGTTGAAAAAAAAATGGGTTCAAGGGCTTTTTAAAAAAATCTGATGCTGGACACCTTCTAAATCTGGATTTTGTGAGAATCACCCTGCTGTTTAATTTCTGTGCCACCAACAACAGCATCAAACTAAAGTGAAAGTGACATGCTTGTCAAGTATGCAACGCAGTGAACACACACACACTGCAAGTAATGAACACACACACCCGGAGTAGTGGGCAGCTATCACTGCAGCGCCCGGGGAGCAATAAGGTTAAGGTGCCTTGCTCAAGGGCACCACAGTCGCAACCTGCCGGCCATGAGACTTGAACTGACTCTATAACCCAGTGATCTCCAACTTGGTGCCCGGCAGAGTCTGAGAGTTGCACGCCAAAGCACACTCTACTAATAGCCTAAATTTTTATATTTATTTATTACATATTTTCTTTTGTGTATGTTGACATTTGAAACTATGATTAAACATATCAACAAGTACAATAAAATAAAATCAACAAGTAAAACAAAAAGGTTTTGAGTAGACTATATAAAAAGTAGCCCTCCCCTTTATATATTGTGGTAGAACTTTCTAACAAAAAGGTTGGAGACCCCTGCTCTAACCACCTGGCTACAACTGCCCCCTTTACGGATACATAAAGTACGTATACAACTTATACGGATACAAAATTTAATGCTGTCATCAATGGTTTCGAACCAGTGGGATAAGCAACTTGTGAATGGCTTAATTATAATAAAATAGTCATTTTTATTCAATAACAAACAATTGATGCATCAGCTTATACATTTGTTTCGGGGCAATTACTAGACCTTGCAAAAATGACTGTTTTCATCTGCTTTCTCTCCTCCTATTCTTTCAAAAACACAGAGGAAGTTGTTCAATATGCTCTGCAGGTGTGTCGTGAGAGGGGAGGGGGGGGGCGATGTGGAGGGCTTTGTTTGTGTGTGTTGAATTTACTGAGTGAGAAAGGCAATGGCAAAGTGAAGTGTGTGCACTCGGGTGCAGAGAAGTGCATATGAAGGCATGGATCATGTGCACACAGGAAGGAAACTGCTTACTGGGTACTATCGTGTGTGTGCACGTGCATGCAAATGTGTGTTTTTAGTGAACACGTTTGAGTCGAAGGTATTTACATGCTTTATAATGACATGCCATAAAGGCCGCCTGTGGATGGTGGATGATGGGCCGGACTCGGGATTCCCATCTGCTACATTTTCAAGTCGTTTATGTTAACTTGAGTGCTTAAGTGACGTCAAGGCTTGGTTAGCTCAGAATTTTTTAATTCTAAATGAGGGAAAGACTGAGATAATGTTATTTGGTCCCATTAGGACTCTGGTTGATTTGGGCCCCCTCAATAATCACGTGCATCCCATAGCCACCAGCCTTGGCGTCACTATAGACGGTGATTTTAAACTGGATAAACAAATTAACAAAGTCGTTAAATCATGTTTTTTCCATCTTCGGCTTTTATCTAAAATTAAACCTTTTTTAACGTTGAAACATTTTGAGCTAGTCATGCATGCTTTTATTTCTTCACGTCTGGACTACTGCAATTCACTTTATACTGGAATATCACAAAATGCACTTTCGCGCCTGCAGTTAGTCCAGAACTCTGCGGCTAGACTTTTAACAGGAACTAAAAAGCGCGAACACATCACCCCCATCCTCGCTTCATTGCACTGGCTTCCTGTTCGATTCCGAATCGATTTTAAGATTTTATTGTTTGTTTTTAAAGCGTTGAGTGGACTGGCCCCTCAATACATCACTGACCTCATCCAAATTTATACACCGGCGCGTTCACTGAGGTCAAATGGCCAGTTCCAGCTCGTGGTTCCTAAGTCCAGACTTAAATCCAGGGGGGACAGGGCCTTCTCTGTAGTTGGCCCCAGACTGTGGAACGCTCTGCCTCCTCTGGTCCGTGCGGCCCCCACAGTGGAATGTTTTAAGTCTCGTCTTAAGACCCACTTTTATTCCTTGGCTTTTAACACGGCGTGAGTTATGTGGTCCTGTGTCTTTTATTATTTTGTTTTATTTATTTATTTTAAATGATTGTGATTTTGTACTTGTGTGCCTTCCTATTGTCTATTGTTGCTACTGTACAGCACTTTGGAGACTGTTCTTGTTGGCAAAATGTGCTATAGAAATAAAAGTTGATTGATTGATTGATTGATTAACTGAAAGTGTAATTTCTGTGTTTTTCTGTAGTAGCCCTATCGCAATAAAACTGATACTTGAAAGTGTACTCAAGTGGAGTAAAAATACTTGACTACTTGCTGGGTAATAATGCAGTAATATCATAATGCACCTGGAAATGTTTACTATTGACAAACGTGCAGTTAATCGATATCCCTTTCTCTATTTAACAGGCTTGAGTTTTGGTTCCTTATGATCATTGAAATGTTTCAAATGACTGCATCTGATGTCTAACAATTTCTCTCCCTCAGGCCTGGGAAAAACCAAACGCAAGACGAGCACACGGGAAGCCTCTCCCACGCCAAGCACGGACGAGTACTCGTCTAACGGCAGCGGTGCCGAACGGATCTACGACCTGAACACCCCTGCGGTGGTGAAGTTCGCCTACAACGCGGAGCGTGAGGATGAACTGAGTCTGGTTAAGGGCGCCCGAGTGATGGTGATGGAGAAATGCAGCGACGGCTGGTGGAAGGGCAGCTATAACGGCCAGGTGGGCTGGTTTCCTTCTAACTACGTCCAGGAAGATGAGGTGGAGGATATGTCAGCTGAATTGCCCGTGGTCTTCTCCTCGCGGCCGGGCCTCAGTAACGGTCAGGCACCCAAGGTCCTTCATACCGTTCAGACGCTGTATCCCTTCAGCTCCGTCACGGACGAGGAGCTGAACTTTGAGAAGGGCGAGACGATGGAAGTGCTGGAGAAGCCAGAGGACGACCCAGAATGGTGGAAGTGCAAGAACTGCAGAGGGCAGGTGGGCTTGGTGCCGAAAAACTATGTGATTGTGCTCAACGACGGACCTTTATCTATGGCTTCCAGCTCCTACTCACAGCAAAACAGCCACATGGGGCCTTCGCAAACGGGGCTGTTTGCAGGACAAGACTGGTACTATGGTGGCATTACGCGGCACCAGGCGGAGTGCACTCTGAATGAAAGAGGGGTGGAGGGAGACTTCCTCGTGCGGGACAGCGAGTCCTCTGTGAGTTGGGTGTTTTTTTAATGAGGGGCGAGATAACTTCTTTTAGTAGTGGTGAATAGTCAGTTTTGTGACACACGTGGCATTTAACGTGACACATTTATAAAGCACTTTTCAAGTAAAAATGTCTAATTGGGTGTGTAATTTATTAAAAACAGTACCTTCTTCTGTGTCTGCATTGCAGTGAGAGTTTTGAGCACGGCTTTATAATGCCACCTTTGTGCCACAGCATACTAACAACTGTTTCTCTTTCTTTCTAGCCGAGTGATTTCTCCGTGTCCCTGAAAGCAGTGGGGAAAAACAAACACTTCAAGGTGCAATTGACGAATGGAGTCTACTGTATCGGTCAACGGCGCTTTAATACTATGGATGAACTTTTAGAGCACTACAAGAAAGCTCCCATCTTCACGAGCGAACATGGAGAAAAGCTTTACCTCGTCAAAGCCCTCCAGTGACCTTCCACACACAAATGAGCCTTAGGGCCAGACCAGATCTGACCTCCTCACACTGAGCCATGTGATGTCTGAAACTACTCAATGGTCATTTCTCACCAGCAGCCAGAGAGATAAAGCAGAAAAGACTTTGCTACGCGAACAGCGCTGGTCATTTACAGATTTAGAGTAATGCTGCATTGTGTCCTCTTTTCGTTTACGTTGTCCCTGCGTCTCCATACTGTTGTAGTATTCGATTATAATTCGATAATCAATATCGCCTTTGCCAAGTGATCATAAATAAAAAGCCTTTATAAATACTGGTCATACAGAGGTCCGACCGTATCACCATACTCTGTTGTACTTGAGATTCAGTAGCACAATCCTCAAAGAGCAAGCGCTGGTTCTTAAGAGAGAATACGGACAAGGAGGAATTACAGGAAACTGTATGTACATAGGAGTTGCCAAAGAGAGTGTTGGTGACAGACAGGTACTTGTCTCCCCCTGGTGGATGAACTTTGAAACGTGAACAGGAGGTCTGTCTTTTATAAGAATGTTTTGTAGATGCTTAACCAAATGTGCCACCGTCACACATTCAAAGCACTGCTCATCTGTTATGTAAGAAAACTATATTCACCTCATTTAGATTTGTAATAAATGATCAGATCGGTATCAACATGACTTCAATACTACAGAAGAAGCGATTTCAGTTTTACGGTTTTGCCCATTTACAAATGAGTCCATTCATCATTTAGTTTCTGCGCTTTTAGTAATAATCTAAAAGAAATGAATGTTACTGAGGATTGTTATTTAATACCATGTTTATTTAAATGAGAGATAAGAGCTGAGAAGGCATGTAATGAGCTTCACATCCAAGATTTGTGTGCAAAATGTTAATATAATTTTGTTTAATTAAACATTTTGCCAAATTAATGGCCGTTTCGTGTCGTTTTATTGCTTAACTACTGTCAAAAATAGTCTAGCTTGAGTTTTGACAGCCATCTTGTACCCTATTTGATATTGACCCTACTGATTTATGTAGTATGTTGTTCATGTCATTTTCTGTAATCTATAAAGGAATATCTGGGGCATTTTACACCAAGCCATGGTCAGTTTTGGCACATGCTGTTAAAATGATAGTGGTCTTTGTGCTTATATGTACTCGTCACTAGAGAGCGCAAGAGGGCCACTGTATGGCCGTGCTGTGACAAATGATAGATTAACATTTCGCAAACAAAGAAGCACCACTTTAAAAAACTGAATTTGATTGGTATACTGTATAAAAACCGGTTTTGATAAACAAGCATTGTTAAACTAGTGCTGACTTAGTTTTTTTAATTCACTTTTTTTCAATTAACCTTTACTTCTATTTATTGGAGGATTCATCAATAATAATAATAAAGATATAATTTTTTTATAGAATCAAAATTTACATGTATGAATAAAAACTGATATTTATATTAAATATTTTGTTTTTAACTTTAACCTTTTTACCGTTGCCTTCATGGATCCCGAAGGGTTCAACTCAAGTTCAAAACAGCAGAGCTCTTTAGTTACACAGTTGCGTCAACTCCATTCATTCCAAGCAAGGATTATGGAGCCTCTCAAGAGTTCTCGGAAGTTACTGTCAGCTCCATAGAGCTGCAGCAGAAAAGACTGAATGTGATGAACTGAACGTTTTAAGATGTTTTAAAAAATAAGATATTAGCAATATTAAATAAACAACGTTAACAACATACACAACACAATACATGTGAATCAAATGACTTTGTGCATCAATGCATTTGTAGTGGATTATTTCTCATTAAATTATTACATCTAATGTTAGTAGAAAACGGGTCAGGCTATAGGACAGGCTGAGGATAATGTTAGCAACACTTATACCACGGTCTGTTGAATGCTGTATTCTGATTGGCGGATAAATGTTCCGTGGGTATGCATTAATTTATGATAACCACACCTAACTTGTCAAATTTCTTAAAAATAAGCACCAGTGCAATGATTGTGGTAACTGTGGTATAAGAGGAATAATTGACTTCGGTCCTTTGAATTATTTGAAAATAATGCACACTCCGCTTCGCGTCGTGCCGCATTGCACCTTGGGTGTGCATTATTTTCTTATAATTCAATGGCTTGTCGTCCTCACATAACAAACCACGAACAGTATTTTAATGGTATTTTTTTTAATGCTGATTCATCTATTATTGTCTAATTAGAGATACAGGCTATTAAACGAGATGGCGGCAGATTGCATTTGTGAATAAAACGTAGGGGAGAGCAGGGGCAAAAGTAAAAATTTTCAGAAAAACTTAAAGGGGCAATACGTAGGATTTACCCCCATCTAGTGGTGAAATTGTATTTTGCATTCAAACGAACAGTGCTCTCAAGTGTCTCGCCTTTCCAAATTCCAAAGCCGTTATGTACTCACTGATCTAGCCTTGGACTTACCTGTTCAATGTAAGTAAAGAGAAGAAATTCTAAGCTTACACAGAAAAGTCAGATCACTGGCAGAGGTCATTTGACACCAACGAGGACATATTTATGAATAAAGACATTGATTTTGATTAATAAAACACTTAAAACCTTACTTACTGTCCCTTTAATTTGAAAAGCTAATGTTATAGACAGAGATATATTTTTGCTGTGGTCAGTAACTCACAAGTGGGGTCTATCAATATCAGGTGGAATTTTGTAAAAATGTAAAACGACTTCAGTTCAGTATAATTTAACTTTAGGCTAGTGAATTGCTACTTTCGACCCCACCTGCAGGGACGAGAGTAACACACATGTGGGTCAAAAGTAACACAACAAAACAAGATAGATTTTTGTGTTACACATGTTTTTATTAAATGTACATATAATTATGACCTCTTTAATATGTAACTGCAAACACATTTTGTAATTTATCTTTGTAAAAAAATTTTTTTAGTTATGTCCAGTTTTTTTTCTTATGTGGCAAGTAGCCGTATAATAAGCGGGATAATGTAGAGGCAGCCTGTAGTATATCGCGAAATAAGCCCCTTCAGTGTGATACAAAACCCTTTGCGTCGGGTCCTGATCACACTGTCGGGGCTTATTTCCTGATAACTACCGGCTGCCTCTACATTATCCCTTACTTAGAATAATATAAATTTTTTACATATAACAACACTATTAGCAGCGGGACAAAAGTAACAAGTGTTCCTTTCGTCCCGAAAGTATCTCCTCACATTTAAACTAGATTTACTTTTATTTTGAAAAACTCTGAGAAGGCAAACTTCAGGATTTTTTTTTTATTATTGAACAAAAGGCACAGGGGATACAACAAGGCAAACTTCAGGATGTGTTAGCACTAAATAACCTGTATATAGATCAGTAATGTAACACATAACACCAGAAACACAACGCGTTATAAGAAAAAAATGACCGCTTTTGAAAACACCTTTCTGGATCTACATTGATGTCAAAATTACGTCGCGAAATAGGTCAAAAATAAAAGTCATTTTGACGTCAAAGTGTCGATGTCAATTTGATGTCAAGATTTTGACCTCAGCTGATGTCATTTTGATGTCAATACTACATATTTTTGACGTCAGGGGGATGTCATGATGTTGATGTCTTTTTAATGCTATTTTGATATCATTCAATATCAAGCTTCGATATCAGATTAAATGGACCTTTTATAGTATATGCAATTATAGTGTCTGCTGTCTTTTTAAACGTGAACTAAATGTAAACATGCTAGGATTTAAATAAATAGACATAGGCCTACAACTTTCAAGATGTTGAAAATGAGTTCCATTGATTTACAATGAGTAATAAATATATTCATATTTATTTTCAGACATTGTTTTGACATAAATTTCACATCAATTTGACAACTTTTTTGTTTAAATCAACATCGATTTAATGTCAATGATATTGACCTGAGATATAAGGATCAGAAAAAAACATGTCAAATCATACCTTTGTTGGGCCTTTTTACAACAAAGGAAATAATTACTAAATATAATGAAAATATGCATATTCATGCTGTCATACATGGTGATCAAAATCTTGACTTTTTCATGATGTCAAATTGACGTCAAGGTGCCCGCTGGGTACTACGTTCAGGGATTAATAATAAATGAAAGTGAAGAAGATAACATCTCCCATCAGATGCTCATATTAACAACAAAAAGAAAACACTGAGGCAGTGGTATTATTATAATTTATAATAAATAAATAAAAATAAGTGCCTTATGAGTCTTCTTGTTGTTCTTGTATATTTATAAATCAAACAGGTACAAGATATATACACAATACACAGTCAATTGTACAATATAAACATGCATAAACAATATATGCTTACTACACAGTGTAATGCATTTTAAAGCTTTAAGGTGGATGCAAAGTAAAACATGTTAACAAGGCAAATAACAATATATTCCCATTTTAGTGGATTTTATTTGTCAAAAAACATTGTTGATAGAACTACATAAAAATACTATTACACATATTGGTGTGATATATAAATATTGTTAAACAATGCATTTTTTTTTACTATTAATTAAGAAAACCCCACAGCTCTTTGCCTCTAACTCAATGCATTTCAATGACTCTATGAGCTTCCAGGAACTATTGAAGTCTCCATGCATGAATCATGCGATAGTTTTTTAAACTAACGTTGTTTGTCATTCTTAAGGGTTTTGCAACACCCTTACAGTTGAGGTCATAAGGTTAAAATTACAATTGCTAATCAGGGATGAACAACTATTACAAACATAAAAACAGAGAAAGAGGGAGTTATTGATTTAAAAAAAAAATAAAGATAGAAGAGATAGAAATGCATGTGTTTTTAATTGTTTTTTGAATGTTGCAAGAGATGTGGCTGATCGGTTTGCAATAGGAAGATCATTCCACCAGCAGGGAGAATTGAAATACTTCATCTTCTTCATCTGTTTGGGGTCTGAAATAACAAGTGGGTGAAATGAAGTTTCTGTCTTTGGAATTTTTACCACAGACCATTAAGCCTCTGCTTTAACAAGGGATTCATTCAGTTACAGGTTAGAGAGCGAGTGTGTGAGATACAGCAAATGAGAGATGTGCCATATAGTCCAAAAGAACGAGGGGTATGACATTGATGGTCCATGTGAAATGCAAACAAGGCTGTGTCAGTCCTGATTTGGTTTTCTACTTCGAAGGTAGACCTAGCTCTGGGTTTATGAAGAGACACCAGACATACACTAGAGACAGACCTAGGATTAACCGCTACAGGTAACCATAGTCTGACAAACTGGTTTAATTTAAACTGTAAAACTGTAATATCAAATTTCAAGATTTTTGAAAATGCCAGAGGAGCATGGTTTGAAATGGCTGGAAACCTTTTATATTTTGTGTTTTCAGAAGGTGACCATGTCTCGTTTGTGTTTCTCACTCCTTATGTGTGTGGTTTTGCTTGCAGTGCTCTGTTTTACAGGTAGGCAAACTGGATGTGTTATATGCTTTTAATGCATTTGAGCTTTTATCCAGTGTGACTTACAGTCTATGTAGTGTATACTTTTATCAGTATGTGTGTTCCTTGGGGTTGAACCCATGATCTCTGCACTGCAAACTCAGGTCCCTACCAACAGAGGTACGTTTTCATAAAGGGGAAAGAGAAATGTTTGATTTTTATTAGCACAACAGGAGTGGGCAGGAATGCTCCCTTGTATGTCAACAATTTACGGTGTGCAAAGAATTTTTAAGACTTTTTTATTTTCATCATCATCGACATCACAGTTGATTACAGACTCTGGGTCTTTTTTAAACGGGTCATATTATAAAAAATGATTAAGATGTAAAATAAGTATTTGGTGTTTCCAGAGTGCGTATGTAAAGTTTTATCTCAAAGTACCCCACAGATAATTTATTATAGCATGTTAAAATTCCCATTTTGTAGGTCTGAGCAAAATTGTGCCGTTTTTGGGTGTGACTGATAAAATGCAAACACTGATCACAATGATAGTGGTTTGTTGCGATTAAAATTCAATTGTTCTGTCAATTCTCTCTCTCTCTCTCTCTCTCTCTCTCTCTCTCTCTCTTTCTTTCTGCAATAAATAGCAGTGTTGTGGTTGGATACTGAAAGAAATTATTCATTGAATTTACTCTTTTTTTTTTAAGGTAAGAGGTTGCAATCAATTTATTTAAGCTACATTTAAACAAAATGATTTTTTTTTGTTTCTAATTTTTTTAAATGTAAATGAAATAAATTAAGTTAAAAAAAAATTCAGTGAGTGCAGATTAATTAAAGTATTATTGTAATTGGCCTTGCTACCTACCTCACAAAACAGGTGAAATCTGATTGACCTATTTTTTCACATGCTTGCACAGAATGGTTTACCAAAACTAAGTTATTGGGTGTTTCTTTTTCACATTTTCTGGGTTAATAGAAGCACTGGGGACCCAATTATAGCACTTAAACATGGAAAAAGTCAGATTTTCTATGACCCCTTTAATCAATGTAGTACAATACTTTACATAACAGTCCAATAACAAAACACAAAAAGCAAGAAAAACACAAATCAATGTTCATCAAGCTAATATTGCAACTCTTCTGTTTTTTGCTATGGAACCGTTATCTGCTGTTCATTTCTTTGTGGCAGAACGGAGGTAGGCAAGAATGCCAAAAATAGGAAAAATTGAAATGCAAGAAAGATTGTATTCTTTTCGAGTTTAGGACATTCTTCCTAAAATGTCCTGACTCTGGCTTTATCTAGCCGGAAATCCCTGGCTGATCCGATACAATGCTGGCAGAACATTGAGAACAAATAATAGGCTACTTCAGCTGTTCCTTTCAGTGGAAACATAGGGCTTCTTACAGAAGCAGATGTTTGTGCTTCTCTTTATGTGTGTGTATGTGTGTGGATGCGTGGCTTTGCTGTGGTGACCACTGGAGCTGTTACAGGCAAGGAAAACAGATAAATATGAATAATGCGTACAAATGAAACGCAGTGTGATTATCGTGCAATAGATACGCAAATTCCGCTTTTGCGTGCATCTGATACGCCAGTCCTTCCCATTCACTTATATGGCAAATCGTTTCGTGTCGTTTTATTTATTGGTTTCTCATTTGTTTTCTGTTTTTTAAACCAATGATCTTGACATTGATAGAACTATAAGAACTTTCAACAGTCGCTTCAGTAACTCCTATGAACTATGGCTTTGTTGGTAGAGCATTGTGCTAGCAACGCAAATGCCATGGGTTTGTTCCCCAAGGAACACACGTACTAGTTAAAATATGTCTAGGCTGATTGCACTGTATGTCATTTTGAATAAAGGCATACGCATTCCCTGCTGAAAAAACCAGCATCAAACCAGCATGGGAATTATGCTGGTCTATGCTGGTTTAGCTGGTGGTCACAGCATACCAGCACCAAAACACAACATATGCTGGTATGACCAGCATGGGATGCTGGTGCTAATGCTGGTGCTAATGCTGGTTTGTTGCTGGTTTAGCTGGTGCTAATGCTGGTGCTGATGCTGGTTTGATGCTGGTTTAGCTGGTGTTCACTAGCAAACCAGCACCAAAACACAACATATGCTGGTCTTGCTGGTATGCTGGTTTTTTCAGCAGGGTTAATGGAATAGAAATACTGATTGCTATAAAATAGCACTCTTGCGAAACATCTATTCTTTAGTAGTTCTGAAAAAAAAAAGAATAAGGAGAAGTGTTAAAGCAACACTATGTAGTTTTTTTACCTTTAAATAATATCTCTAAAATTATTTTAGTGATAGAACAACTTTTAACTGGAAAAATTGTACTGTTGCTGCAACCTGAGCAGCCTCCTAGCTGCTACAAGCACACTCTGAAAGTGGCGGTGGAGGGTAGGAAACACAGCCCGCCCCTCCCCCTGCCTGCAAAAGAGTGTCTGATACCAGGCACTGTTGCACTTTTCAACCACATGGGGGAGCTGTAAGTCATTTTTACATGGAAACTACATAGTGTTGCTTTAATGTTTTATTCAGAACAGTGAAGCAGGGATTCAGATAAAGATTTTGTCTTTGTATGTCTAAAAGCTCACGTGGCAAATCATCTTGCATTAGGCTTTGCTCATGGCTTAGTAAATACATATTAATTAATGGCTTCTAGCATTAAAAGTTTTTATATGGTATAAAACAATTGTTCAATGTCCTGACTTTTTATGCCAAAAGAGAGAAAACTGAGAAAGATTAGCCACAGCTTTGCTTGAAAAACCATAGAAGGGTCATTCTACAGAAAAGGTGGATTTCGGGTGATGGAAATTTGCTTAAATGAACTTCTTTCAACATACCCAAAACTTCTTTAATAGCATTAATTAATGCATTAAAGCACAAATCTATGAATCCGCAAAACGAGGAGCTTAATCTATTTTAAACTTTTTAATACATTTTAATTAAGAATCCATGAGTCATTTATTTGTCATTGGTGTAACCTGTGATTTAAACAACATTAATGTTGATACAAAATATTTTTTCTCATTACAGCTTGTGTATTTAGTTAAAGGTTGAGTAGAGGAATGATAACAGCAAGAAAAATAATTGATTACTAATATTACTATACTAATAATAGTGACGGTAACACCAATGATGGTAACACTAATGACAATTTACAGAAAAAAAAATATTTTAACAAAATGGCTGCCATTAGCCATGTGCTATTTCATCAGAGATGTAACAATCACATACTTATTCAGTATAATGTATTTTTATGTAAAGATCTTAATACTCCCAGCTATAAAAAAAAAAGAGTAACACTAATGACATCCAAAAAATCTTATCTCAAAATTCTTAGATATATCATGATATTTTAGACAAATAAGGTAAGACATCTCAAAACTGTTTTGGCTTTCTCCACTGCACTTCTTTCACTGACCTCTTGACCAATGAAAGACCTCAAAATAAAAGTGCTTTGGGTAGGGTAACACCAATGACATAAATCTGGGGGACAATTTATTTGATATCATTCATATTAATAGTGTATTTTTACCATTTCAGTGTTGTAGTGAATTCACACAGGATTAAAGGTAAATGTTAATTAGATTTGTTTTTATGAAAAACATGGTTTTAAATAATAAGTACACAGTTCAACTTCCATGTATAATCAAAGGGACAGGGCAATTTTCAGGACCAGACATTTAAAAAAAAGGGAAAAAAAGGAAAAAAGAAAATTAAATAAATAAACTCTCTCATCATTTTAAGGACAGTCTATATTTATTAAATATATATCATTATGGGATTATTGGGTCAAATTAAATGATTAAGGGGTCTGCAAAAGCAAGGGAGAAGCATTTTCACCTTTTTTGTAGAATGACCCAGAATCTTGATTTATATTGACTTTATTTAAATGGCAAAATTCTTCAATTCTTCATCATATAATCTGAGTTTAGATATTCAGCCCTAATTCCACAAGCAGGTAACCTTAGGGTTCAGTAATCATCTTTGTGTTTGTTTCCTTTATAGGGGCAGTGGAAAGCCAAGGTGAGTATAAAATCGTCCTTGTAATCATTTAAAGTCCCCCTGTAGTCAACTTAAAACTTATCTTTGAGCATCATAATAGCATATGATAATGTGTGACAGTAATTTCCTCATGCTTTAAAACAGCTTGAATATCACTCGACACCCTTACCTCATTTAGTATACAAGGATATATGCATATGCTAATTAGTCCCCATCTCCACTCATTCGCACCACCGCGGAGCATAGCTATGTAAATAGATGCTACATTTGGCAGTTTTAGACACATAACTGCTACGTCTGGTTCTACACAGCGCTAGTTTTTAGGACGTTATGTTAACTCTTTCCCCACCATTGACTGTTTATCTCGTCAATTAACGCTTTCCTGCCATTGACGAGTTTTTACGGCAATCCATATTTCTGCTATTATCCACTAGGTGGCACTCTTACCAAACTTATAAAACACTGAAGGATCCATTGATCCAAAAACATTAAAAACTCTTTGTATGTTTTGATCATATTTTTGAAGAAACCTATCCATATTTGAAAGATGATAAAAATAGAACAAATGAAGATAGGAGAAAAAATATTGATGTTTTTTTTTTTGAAGATAAAAGTTTAATTGGATATATTGGTTGTGTATGGAAGGCATTAAACTTTTGTGAAAATCATTAAAAAAATGCTGGTGCAGGCTGGCAAAAAACGCTGGCAGGGAAAGAGTTAACAGGTTAGATGATTAAGGGGCTAATCACACCAAATGCGCTTTAAAAGCTTGGAAACGCAAGGCGCGATGCACTGCCTTTTTTTAAAAAAAAGAACAGTACGACGCGGCTTTTTATATTGCTAAGCAACCACCGTGTCAGTTCTCTTGTCAATCAAATATTGAAGCGTGAGCGCTCTTTTGCTGTTAACTGTCATATTAGCAGAAACTTTAAAAAGAGGGCTCTTGCTCTGACCATATTTGAGGGTGAGAGACACAAACACGCAGGAGAGAGTGAGTGGAGTCCGGTTCTTCAAAGCAACTGTAAACTTCCCTCACCACAACGTAAGACCAGCCTCTCCCCTCATTCGATTGGAAAATGGAAAGACGCAAATGATGTCGGGCGCATCTCCGCAGAGGTGTAAAGTACTCGAGTAAATGTACTTCGTTACTGTACTTAAGTATTTTTTGGGCTACTTTGTACTTGTACTGAGTATCAAAAATATAGGCAACTTTTACTCTCAACTCAATTACATTTTTGATCGGGTATTTGTACTCTTTACTCCACTACATCTGAAATGACACTTAACGTTATTCGCTACATTTTTTATTCGTCAAATAAAAACAAGACGAAAGTGTCAGAGAGTGTTGATAGATAGAATCTGTGGTCGCGAGGTGTTACACGCACACACACAACTGAGGGACTTCATTTGGCGCTGCGCAGAGCAATCGTATGAAATCAAAGTACTGCGAGAGCGAATCAAATGCATATGGAGAAGTCTGGTCTCGCGGTACTTTGATGTCAAACGCTGTATGGTTTGCGTTGAGCCACCGTAGCGGGACATCTGCGTGCTGCGTATGTCATAAACTGTAGAGAAAAGTTCGCGTCTGGTCTGAGAGAAGAGATAAAGAGCAAACATATGGATGCATATCACATTTGCTTCAGTCAAGGGACCCTTTGTTAAACATGTGATGCTACAATCAAAACAAAAGTGATGCGCGATTGCAGGATCGGGTCATCCCACAACTCAAAGGCAAGCACAAATGTTTATATACTCTGATGCTACTTTATTTATAATATACAATTAATCTTTCAAATGAACAACTTCACGTTTTTAATATGCATTATCATATTTCTGTTAGTGTAATTTTAGTTTACTGGAATTTTTTAAATATTAAAATTATATCTTTTTTAGGATAGGCCTATATAAGAATATGGTAACACTTTACAATAAGGTTCATTAGTTAACAGTAGTTAATGTATTAACCAACGTGAACAAACCATGAGCAATACATTTGTTACATTATTTATTCATCTTTGTTAATGTTAGTTAATAAAAATTTAAGCTTTAATTGTTTGTTCATGTTAGTTCATAGTGCATTTACTAATGTTAACAAGATTTAAATAAAGTATTAGTAATTGTTGAAATTAACATGAACAAAGATGAATAAATGCTGTATAAGTGCAGTTCATTATTAGTTCATGTTAGCTAACTAATGTTAACTAATGAACCTTATTGTAAAGTGTTACCATATATTTATATCACAAAGTTAGGCTATATATTTTTCAGCATGGCACATTCAAGTACACAATGACACTAGACAAAAACTAAATGGGTTTAAATTAAATTTAATGTAGATTTCTAGACTAAAATCTCATGGCATTTAGTTGAATAAAATTAGACTAAAACTAAATCAATTCAGATGACAAAAATATGACTAAAACCTAATTAAATTTTAGTCAAAAGACTATGACTATGTTTAATCTGTGTTTGTTCTGCCAGGTCAAAATTTTGAGGTGTTTGATTTCTTTTCTATATTAGGAAATAAAACCTCATAAATAAACTTTCTTAGTTTTCACTGCCCAGACCTACAATGTCTCTTTGTGTTGAGGACTAGTGCATCTTTGAGCCAACATTCAGTACGAGTAAAAATACTTGAGTACTTTTAAATTGGGTTACTTTAATACTTTTACTCAAGTCGTATTTAAATTGGTGACTTGTAACTTGTAGTGGAGTAATTTTTACAGTAAGGAATTTGTACTTTTACTCAAGTATGGCTTTCAGCTACTCTTTACACCTCTGCATCTCCGCTCTCAGCGCTCCTTCAAAGACGTGTGATGCGGCTGTCAGAAAAATACGCAAGGGGCTCGGCACACATAAACAGCGCGCAAATGCTCCCAGCCCATAAAATATCATTCAAAAAAGGCGCCTGCAACTGCCATAAACGCTTTTGGTGTGATCGACCCTTTACACTGCACTACTGCCCGTCATAGAAGTGGAGCTGAAGCAGCGCTAAGTCTCTGTGGCATACATACCTATGGCTCGAACTGCTGATCCACTCTTTCAGCTGTGATGATGTGATCGGTTACATGTTTGTGACATATAAGGAAATTTAAAGCCAAGGTTTTGAGACTTTTTGATTTTTTGAGAAATTTTTAAATACTCAGAAATGTTGTTGAATGATGAATTTGCACATTTTTTGTTTTAAAGCATATAAAAAACAGCACATAGACATATAAACAACCACAAAAATTAGATTTTCACCATAGGGGGACTTTGACTTCAAAATATCCCAATCGAATAACTAAAAATTTTCTACACATTTTTAACTTTTACACAGTAGACTATACTATTCTCAGCATGCAACTCCTGACCTGTTTTTGTTCACCAGCCTCTTGGCTAACAGCTGAATTAAGGGAAAAAAGAGGAGTGCCTAACTGGGCGATGACATCTTCAGACTTTTTTGCCTGGATTGAAGAGCTGCGTTCTCACGCTGGTTATGAAAAGATTGAAGAATTGGCTAGAACCTTCTGGGCTCACTTTCCTGCCGCTAGCCACCTGGGTTACGAACCTTCAGCTCCAGAAGAATAATGCTGCATGCATGGGTACCACCTGAATCTCTGTGTTGATAAGATCATTTAAATTAATCTAAAACCGAATCAGATTTTGAAACTTTGACAGGTTCACTTATTGTTTTGGTGGTTGTTTGTAACATGTTCTGCAACAGCTTACAGAATCTAATAAAGTAATGTTCCTGTCCACAAAACGTCTTTATTTTTTAGTAATTGCTGTTTTTTCATTTCCGTGTGATTAACATAGGTATAGGGAAAACAACAGATAGCCATTGTTCTAAAGCGTAAGAGGTGATACCTCTTTTAGAACGCAGGTGGGAGGTATGGAGGTGGGAATGCAATCCAGGTGCAAATATAGTTGACCCCAAATATACGCTCACCCCCTGAGGACAAATACGTGCAGGAACACAGACCCTCTGATGTTTGACTGTAGACTTAAATAACATCAGTACACCACGATGGACAAATTTATATTCTGTATATTCTAATGAAAATACTCATAAAAGAAATCACCTCCTAAACCATAAATCTTGCATTGATTGATTTTATATCCACAGAACATTTCCACAAAAAAGGAAAGTGGAAAAAAGTCTACAGACTATAAATAGGTGAGAAAGAAATGGTTCCTTATTAACTTAAAATGTTCTTTTAAGGCATCATTATATCAGTCCTTTAAAAACTCCTTTTAAGGAGTGTAATCTCGGAAATGTCATCAATTTTATACATAAAAGTGCAAGCAATCTGGATGGAAATATCTGACTTGTATTTTGTTTAAGGATATTCACCAGTAGTAACTTTATCAAATGACAAACTTTCTATCTTTGTGTTGGTTTTTGAAATAGCCACAAACCTGATGTCCCACATCATGCTGGCACTTCAAAGCTATGGCAGGAAATTGAGTTACAAAGAAAAAGATGTTTATTGCAATTGGAAAAACATCTGTCTCATTCCCAAAATGCATTGCGGCTTCTGCTTTGAACTATGCCCTCTAGAAAAACAGGAAAGATAAAAATGAGTGCAAAATAAGATTACCAAATTCACAGCATGAGATATAAATTTTAAGCAGCCTGTTGGCTGTGACTGGGCAATGGCATTATTGTGCGTGGTTCAAACAACACCAAAATCATTGGTTTAAAAGAATGTTTTTACTTAATAAACAAAAAGCTAGCACAAATGAACTATATGTTGCTTTGGATAAAATGAATGAATGTAAGAAATTGCCAAAATGAATGAATGTAAGAAATCATACAGTATCACAGATGTTCGTCTTAGGCAGTTATTAAAAAAGAATGCTGTTTAAAGTCTTCTCATCTGCCGGTCTTATTTTAAAGATGTCTTTCTTTAAAATGGTAATCACTAAGATTATTAAAAAATATATATTAAAAAGGATAAAAAGCAATACCTCTGATCATGGAACGGATTAAAGTTTGCTCTACTTCAAATTTAGGCTAAAGTTTGAATTCTCTAACTGATTTCGCTTTAATTTCAGTCTGGTCAACATTAAAGATATCAAGGATGTATTTTTATTATATATGATGATTTTATGTAGAAATAAGTAAATCACTAGGTTTTTAAAAATATACTAAACCACACAAGGTCAGAAAACCAGTACACACCAGTCAAACATCACAACCCTGTGGTATTTGGAGTATCAGGGAAGTTCATGTGGACATTCCTCCGCAAGCGGTAACAGGTCTCCTGCAGGAATGTTTGCTTGTTCGTCCAGGATGGGGTCTCATCATTCATCTCGGTCCAAACCGAATCCTTCTCCACCACACAGTGTAGCCACATCTGACAGAACAGAAACATGTCACTTCACAGCCTCTGTGTGCATGCCGTCCTGCTAACAAGCATCCTGTATTTCTGCACATCATCAGGTATGTCATTTAAAGCTTTTCACATTGTAGCTCATAGATAGAGCAGCAGCACACAAGGTTGTGGGTTCAATACCAGTGAACACACATAAAAAAACTGCTTTCTTTATTGGTAATTTACTGCAGTTATTATTGAGAAAATGATAAAATGTATACCATTTAATGCGATGTAAGTCACTTTGAATAAGCGTCTGCCAAATGCCTGAAAAAATTAACATAATTTTTTTCGGATTCTAGCCAAAAAATATCAGAAAAAGCTTTTATAGTCAATGAGAGTGGTGAATATTTAAGCCTTGTAAACAGGTTTTGGTAAAGTTCTAAAGATTTTTTTTTTACCGTTTTAACCCTACAACAATAAACATTTCATCAGACGCACATGCGTTATTGTGGATACGTGTCTGAACCAAAGTGAACTTCCATCCATTCTGGCTAGGGTCTAAACAGATTTTTTAAACAAATACCTTGTAAAAAATACAATGTTTTGGTTTGCCAAAAGCAAAGAGACGATGAGCTGGATCACAACAGAGAGGTTTGGGAGCTATAGGCAAAAATTCAAGGACCTGTAGCAAAACTGTATACATTTATATTACACAGTAACGTTAGCTTAGTGTAATAGTTAATAGGCGCTACATATGATAAATGAACGGAGGTAATGTACTTGTCATTTATTTTCCTTGTTATCAGAAATAAACTACCCTTAAAGGGCTCTTTTCTTATTGATTCTATGTAGAAGTCTACCAGAAGTTTTGTTTAGTCTACAAAAGCCTTTTGTTTATGTTGTTGCTGCTGAAAAAGGATGTCCCAGCTGGCTTCCATTTTGATGCCTATATTAAATACAAGAATTCTTATTTTGTCAAACTAAAATAAATATTAATTAATAATTAATTAATTAATTATGAATTAATTAATAATAATAAAACAAAATATTTTTTTTATAATTGCTTAATGTCCTTTACTAAATGTGTACAGTTTAATTCAAATAAAATGAAAACAAAATAAAAACATGAATTTATTGCAGTGAATTGTGAGTTAGTTATGTGTCCTTTTGAAAACCCAGCCAAAGTAATTTCTTGTGATTTACTGTTTTCCACATAAAGTCATCCTACATAATGTAAAGAACATTCTGTGAAAATATAACCTTGATATCTTTAATATTGACTAAATAAGTTCATGTCAAAGATTAAAATCATAGCAAAATTATTGGTTAAAATGAAACTTTGATGCATGCTATCTCAGAAACTGATTTGGAGACTTTAGCCTGGTTTTCACATTTTGTGCATAAAGTTGTATACATCACCTTTCCATTTTAAATAATTAGGCCGACAGTATATACAACAATACACCTGTTTGTTACAATACATTACTTTTAACTGTGAGTTACTTTTATAACATTTGTACGTAATGTTGTATACATCACGTTTTAAAGGGGACATTTATACTTTTTTAAAATGTCAAATAAGTCTTTGGGGTCCCCAGTGTACATATGTGAAGTTTTAGCTCAAAATACCTCACACATAATGTATTCTAACATGTTAAAATGGCCACTTTGTATATGTGAGCAAAAATGTGCCGTTTTTGGGTGTGTCCTTTAAATGCAAATGAACTGATCTCTGCACTTAATGGCAGTGCTTTGGTTGGATAGTGCAGATTAAGGGGTGGTATTATCCCCTTCTGACATCAAAAGGGAAGCCAAATTTCAATGACCTATTTTTTCATATGCTTGTAGAGAATGGTTTACCAAAACTAAGCTCTAAAATGGCTGGGTTGTTTTTGACCCATAATGGATAAAATATTGGACAAAACACAAGCTGGGTTAAAAATAACCCAATGTTGGTTTGTTGTTATGCAACCATGGATTATAATAACCCAACAGTTGATTTGGGTCAACTTTAACCCAGCGTTGTGCGGTCCAATATTTACCCATTATGGGTCAAAAATAACCCAGCCATTTTTAGAATGTAAGTTACTGGGTTGTTCTTTTTTACATTTTCTAGGTTGATAGAAGCGCTGTGGACCCAATTATAGCACTTAAACATCTAAAAAGTCAGATTTTTGTGATATGTCCCCTTTAAATATTAGTGTATTACAATATACCTATAAAACAAATGCTTTTGAAATATTGAATTAAGGCTACAACACAAACAAACAAACAAACATCAAAGTTAACCTGGCTTCACTCTTGTTACAGGGCCTTTCTGAATTTATAATTCAGCAAAAATCATCATTGATCTAATTTCAAGGGATCTAACTTTAAGGTGAGGTATTTGTTGTAAACAAGCATGTTTCTTTCACTGTTTTAGGTGGTTCATCTGAGAGTAGACTTCACAGGATCATCATGAACCAAGATGGTAAGGTAACATGAATATCAATGTAAATCAGTCTGGTTAATGATCTGTGTTTTATTGACCACCAAAGCAAAGGAACTTTCTCCCACCCACATTCCTCAAACCTAATCACCCACCCTGTCCATCATTTTGGTCCAAAGTCTTTAATTATAGTCTGATGCCCTCCATCTACTCCTCCATCTCTTCACACTTGTCCAGAATTACCCATCAGCTTCTAACCTGCGGCACTGACAGAGACTGATTGCTGATATGCTCTGAGGGAAGAATATACAGGGATGTTTATAAAGCAAAGACATCATTGATATTTATAACATAGAGGTGCAAAAGCTCGGGGCTCTAGATCAGGTCAGAATCTCAGCGGGTCATCGTCAAAGATGGATAATTGGGCAGGGATGCTGGCGCTTTGGTCTGTTATGGTTATTTGCTTAAAACATTTGCTTTAAAACTGATTTAGGGCCTGCTATAAATGCAATACTTAATAATAAACTAAACTTCCGAAATCGAAAATGCTTACAATCTCTAATTCCAGAATGTTGTCTATTTCCTGCAGTAAAGAAGCTTGAAGCCAGACCAACATCGAAGATTGCAGTGTCTCAATCCAAAGCCAAAGATTTTCTGTCGGCTCTTCACAGGTCAAAGAGAAACGTGTGGGACCGCAGCCGTCCAGACGTCCAGCAGTGGATCCAGCAGTTCATGCATATGGGCTACGATGAGGCTGTGAGTAAAACTGAACTAAACTCGCAGATTATGAGATGTGTTATATGCAATATCAGCCACCATTCGTGCTTAAAATATATTCTAAGCAAGCAATAGATGTCATTTCACCATCTTTATTTACTATAGACCCAATATAGTCTGGCTATGAGTAACCCACTTTTAGTCAAAATAATCTTGAATTTGGTTACATGTCATTTTTGCTAAAATAACTTGTAAGATATACCAACATGCAACCAAAGTCAACAGTGATTACAAGGTGTTTGGTTTTATTTATCTTATAGGCTATGTTTGGATGTCTATTAAATCTTAACTTACAGCCCTTTAGCCTAGATGTCCAGGCTGTGTTTGGACAGCTATTAGGTGCCTTTTAAATGCAAAATTGCTTGCAGGGTACTAGCTAGAAGCAAGAAAAAGAAATCAGTATAAGACACAAAAGGTCAAGTAACTTACTGTAGGTTGCAGATTATTAATAGCTGCTTATAAAAATGCTCGAAAAAATATCTCATGGCGATTCGTACAAATTTTACAAGATGGCTAATTCCTATTAATTAATACTACCACAGTCGTACATTTTTGTACGTTTTGTCTTTACCCCTTCACGTTGGGGTTAGGGGTAGGGTTTTGTTATTGTTGTTTTTTTATGATAAGCATACGTTAATTCATTATTAACTTTTTACGAGATCATATGAGTTAGCCAACTGGTAAAATATGTAAAAATTCTCGTGAGATCAGGCTAAATAAACCATGTTAACTTTTAAATAAATGTTATAAAGTTATAAGTTAAAACCGTTTACACTTCGTCAGTGTGGGTTTCCTGATTTTATCAAGTGTGAGAGGTATCATTAAATTTTGAGTTAATTCAATTCCAAAATATTAGTTGACACAATATTTGATACTTTTTTATGAGTCAACTAATATTTTTAAGTCAAATCAACCGAAAAATTTTAAGGAAAACACCACCGTTTTTCAATATTTTACTATGTTCTTACCTCAACTTAGATGAATTAATACATACCTAACTTTTTCCAATACGTGCACTTTTAATCTTTGTACAATGCTTATTGAATGTGTTGGCATTTAGCCTAGCCCCATTCATTCCTATGGCTCCAAACAAAAGTTTTATTTTGTGCCACCGTACTTACTCGTGTAACTACTCATGTAACAGTCTTTAAATAGGGAAAACGTCTCGGTTACGTATGTAACCCTCGTTCCCTGAAGGAAGGGAACGGAGACGTCACGTCGTGACCGACGAATTGGGAACCGCTCCGCGGGTGACCTATCTACTTCGAGAAACTATAAAAACGCCAATGAACTTGGCATGCAGGTATTTGCATAATGCCGGCGCCGCCCCGCCAGGTGCGTATATAAGCCGCAGGTGCACAATACCAAATTAGCTATATTATTGCTGAGAAGCCGAGCAACAGTGCCCGGCCTAAAAAACAGCAATGGAACAGCAAACTGTGGCGACGGGACGTGACGTCTCCGTTCCCTTCCTTCAGGGAACGAGGGTTACATACGTAACCGAGACGTTCCCTTTCAGTCGGTCACTACGACGTCACGTCGTGACCGACGAATTGGGAATCCCTACCAAAACGCCACTGCAGCTGAACCCTTCCAGTGTCTGTAAAAGCCCTCCGCCCTCCACGTAAGGGGCGGAACCTAAGGCGAAATGCAGAAGGCCGGTCACTACCTGTTCCTTAACCCACGATAGTGAAGCAGCGAACTGGGGAAGCGTCTAAACTGAGCGGAGCTAGAACACTGCGGAAGCCATCCCCTAAGAAGGTTGAATGGATGACATAAAATATGAAACAACCGATAGGTTGCTCATAAAAAGTCTCTGAACAAAACATAGTATGCAGAGAGATGCAGAGCAGGCTCTGCTAAGGAAAACGTGGAGGATTAGTACCCCACGGAGTATACACACAAATGAACCCCACGTAGGGGACAAATGTGGACGCCTAGCCTACACAGGTTTACAGAGAATACATCAGTGATAGGTTGACAGCGGATGCTCCGCAACACCAGCTATCAGGGCGGTGGAGGAGAGGCAAAAACAGTTTTTTAGACGTTTTTGCCCCGATGGCCTTCCATATTGGTGCAGATGTGCAGCACCAAAATAGAGGCTCCAAGCCGACACACGAGCCGACCCTCGGCATTCTTAACTAGTTAGTAGAAAGAACCCGAGTGGAAACCGGTTCGACACGAACACTATAGAATCTTGTGAACGTATTAGGTGTCGCCCAGCCTGCAGCTCTACAAATATCTGTTAGCGAGGAACCGCGAGCCAGTGCCCAAGATGATGCCACACTGCGTGTAGAGTGAGCACGTAAATTAAATGGACAAGGCACATTCTGCTTTTGATATGCAAGGGCTATAGTATCCACAATCCAATGGGACATCCTCTGCTTGGTGACAGCTTTTCCTTTCTGCTGACCACCGTAACAAACAAAGAGCTGATCTGAGGTCCTAAAACTTTGCGTCCTGTCTATATACACACGTAGTGCACGAACAGGGCATAACAAAGCCATGGCTGGGTCTGCCTCCTCCAAAGGCAGCGCTTGGAGGTTCACCACTTGATCTCTGAAAGGAGTGGTGGGAACTTTGGGCACAAAGCCGGGCCGGGGTCTCAGTGTTACGCTGGATGCAGCCGGCCCGAACTGAAGGCACGATTCATCGACCGAAAATGCGTGAATATCCCCTATCCTCTTAACAGAAGCCAAAGCAAGGAGAGTTAATGTTTTCATAGTAAGAAATTTAACACTCACACTATGCAGAGGCTCAAATGGGGCTTCCTGGAGTGATTTCAGCACCAAGGACAGGTCCCAAGGAGGAATAGAGGGAGGACGCGAAGGATTCAGTCTTCGAGCGCCTCTGAGAAATCTAATGACCAGGTCGTGCTGACCCACTGTTCTACCATTTACGGGTGAATGGTGAGCTGATATCGCAGCGATATCGACCTTAATAGTGGATGGTGACAGCCTATTCTCCAAACGACGCTGGAGATATAAAAGCACAACACTAATCGGGCATTCTCGGGGGTTTTCACTTTGGGAAGAACACCAGTCGACAAACAGGTTCCATTTAAGCGCGTAAGCCTGTCTCGTAGACGGCGCTCGCGCAGCAGCAATAGTGTTAGATACCTCTTGCGGTAAATCACTCAAATCCTCCGTGCCCCGTCCAGAGACCACACATGGAGGTTCCATAGGTCGGGGCGCGGGTGCCATAATGTGCCCTCTTGTTGAGAAAGAAGGTCCTTCCTCAGGGGAATCTTCCAAGGAGGGGCTGTCGCGAGGAGAGAGAGTTCTGGAAACCAACTCCTGGTTGTCCAATACGGTGCCACCAACAGCACGCTCTCCTCGTCCTCCCGGATTTTGCATAGGGTTTGCGCAATGAGGCTCACCGGAGGGAACGCGTATTTGCGCATGTTTCGCGGCCAGCTGTGTGCCAATGCATCCACGCCGAGCGAGTCGTCGGCTAGTGAATAGAACAGGCGACAATGGGTCGTCTCTGGGGAAGCAAACAGATCTATCTGCGCTTTGCCGAAACGTCTCCAAATCTGCTGAACCGCAATGGGGTGGAGCCGCCATTCGCCGGGACGCGCAGCCCGAGAGAGCGCATCCGCCTCTACATTGAGCGTGCCCGGGATGTAAATGGCACGAAGAGACCTCAAATTCTTCTGACTCCAAGTGAGGAGATGACGGGCGAGATGCGACAGGTGACGCGAGCGTAAACCGCCTTGACGATTGATGTACGCCACGGTCGCAGTGTTGTCTGTTCGAACTAATACATCTTTGCCCCGTAACTCGTTGCTGAAACGGACGAGCGCAAGATATACAGCCCACATTTCTCGGCAATTTATGTGCCAATGCAGCTGGGGTGCCGTCCAGACCCCCGAAGCCGCAAGCCCATCGTACGTGGCCCCCCACCCCGTGTCCGAAGCATCTGTGCATACTATTGCATGCCTGGAGACCTGTCTCAGAGGCACACCGGCTCGGAGAAACGCACGGTCTGACCACGGAGTGAAAGTGCGACGACACGCAGGTGTAATGATAACACGGTGAATGCCGCGCAGCCACGCTCTCCTCGGGACTCGATCGTGAAGCCAATGCTGAAGCGGTCGCATATGAAGCAGTCCGAGCGGAGTTACAGCTGCGGCTGCTGCCATATGCCCCAAAAGCTTCTGAAATTGTTTCAGCGGGACCGCGCTCTTGCTCTTGAATGTATTCAGGCAAGTCAGAATCGACTGTACACGCGCTTCTGTTAGACGAGCTGTCAAATCGATCGAGTCCAGTTCCATACCGAGAAAAGAGATTCTCTGCACGGGGCAAAGCTTGCTCTTTTCCCAGTTGACCCGAAGACCCAAACGAGCGAGGTGTTTCAGAGTTAAATCTCTGTGATCGCACAGCGTCTGACGTGTTTGAGCTATTATGAGCCAATCGTCTAAATACGCGAGAATGCGCACACCTTTCTCTCTCAGGGGTTTTAAAGCCCCCTCCACTACTTTGGTGAATACACGGGGAGACAGAGAGAGCCCGAATGGGAGGACTTTGTACTGGTATGCTCGCCCCTCGAACGCAAAGCGGAGAAACGGCCTGTGCCGGGGGAGAATCGATACGTGGAAGTACGCGTCCTTCAGATCGATGGATGCGAACCAATCGTTTGGACGAATGCATGGAAATATGCGCTTGGGCGTCAGCATCTTGAACGGCATTCTGTGAAGTGCACGGTTCAGCGAACGCAGGTCCAGGATCGGTCGCAAGCCGCCGCTTTTCTTGGGTACAATAAAGTAAGGGCTGTAAAACCCCGACCTCATCTCGGCTGGAGGGACCGGCTCGATCGCGTCCTTCGCCAGTAGGACAGCGATCTCCGCACGGAGGACGTGCGCATCGGCAGCTCTCACCGCAGTGAAACGAACGCCGGAGAATTTGGGGGGACGCCGGGCAAATTGGATCGCGTAGCCGAGACGAATCGTGCGTAAAAGCCAACGCGACGGGCTGGGAAGCTGTTCCCACGCCCCCAGACACCGTGCGAGAGGGACTAAAGGCACGATCGGTGTACCCGCGGCGGGCGCAACGGAGGTGATCGCCGGTGTGTGCGTATTGGCCGCACCGACAGCAGTGTTGTGCATGATAACACTCACCTGAGTCCGCTGCTGGGTGGGTGAGTAAGGGAGGCTCTGCTGAAGACACCTCACGCCACTCGATGCACCCTCTGGCGAAGGGGGAGGAAGACGATGGGTTATGAGCCCGTGATTGTCTTCTTTCCCCTGAGAAGTCAGAGAGCGCGATGGGGTTATGAGCCCGTGCGTTGCTCTCGTACTCCTCTGATGAGTCGGAGAACGAGGGGGGGTTATGAGCCCGCTCGTGTCTCCGGCGCTCATCTGAAGACCTAGAGATGGAAGTGGAATTCGCTCTTTTTGTGGAATTGTGGGTGCCGACTGAAAAGTCGGCAGAACAGAAAATTGAAACAAAGGATTCCCCAACCGGCCCTCCTCCGGTGGGGGGAGTGGTGCTTTCACCATCTCCCGAAGAGCGATCCCCTCCATCTCTAGGTCGCCCGTCTCAGGGCCGCTTCGATTTTCTTTTTCCACCCTTTGAAGCGGGCTGAGCGGGCGGGGCGGGCTGCTGACGACCGGTTCCTCGCTTCTTAGAAGAGCCCCGGGGAGGAACGGAGGCGGCCGCCGCAGGACGCCCTCGGCGAGGAGCAGGCTGAGGTGCCGACGTGGACGGGGCAGGCGCAGGACGCTTCCGACGTGGCATGATCTGAGCGATGGCCTCAGTCTGCTTCTTGGCCGCGGAGAATTGCTGGGCAAACTCCTCGACCGTCTCGCCGAACAGGCCGGTCTGGGAAACCGGAGCATTCAGGAGCCGGGTCTTATCAGCATCCTTCATGTCCGCCAGACACAGCCAGAGATGGCGTTCCTGGACTACCAGGGTAGACATCGCACGCCCGACGGCGCGTGCGGTGACCTTGGTCGCACGGAGCGCCAGATCCGTAGCCGCACGCAGTTCAGAGAACTCCGCCGAGTCGTGACCTCCCGCGTGCAGGTCCCTCAGAGCCTTAGCCTGGTGGACCTGCAGCAATGCCATGGCATGCAGGGCAGAGGCTGCCTCCCCACAAGCCTTGTAAGCAGCACCGGACAGCGCCGAAGACTGCTTACAGGCCCGTGAGGGGAGAGTAGGCTGGTCCCGCCAGGAGGAAGCGACACCGGCCGGACACAACTGCATCGCGACCGGCCGCTCCACTGACGGGATACCAGTGTACCCCTTGGCATCTCCACCCTCGAGAGAGGTGAGGGGTGAAGGCTGAAACGGTCGGTTCCGGGCGGAAAACGGGGTTTTCCACGACCGCGTCAGCTCTTCATGCACCTCGGGGAAGAAAGGCACCGGGGGCGAGGACTGAAAAGCCCTGGCATCCCCGAAGAACCAATCATCGAGGCGGGACGGTTCAGGTGGGTGAGGTGTAGTCCACTCCAAGCCGACCGCCTCCGCCGCCCGGGCGAGCATGGCTGCCATCTCGGGGTCTAACGCAGAAGCCGCAACCTGGCCCGAAGGCGGGAGCGGATCCGGATCGACGTCCGAGGCTGACAACCCCCCTTCCGATGTTACGGTGGACATCGCGTCGGGTGGAGGCTCGACAGAGCGCGAGGACACCGTAGAACACGGGCTGCTCGTCTCCATCGGGACCTCCGCTGGCAACGGATCAGGGCGCTGGGAGCTGCTGGACGAACCAGCAGACCGACCCAGCACCGTTATACGGAGATCATCCTTCGCAAGTCTGGTAGCTGCGCTCTTAGCAGCACCAGACTTGGAAGGCGGGCGCCGTTCCCGGAGAAACGACACCCGTCTCCGCAAATCCGCCATAGTCATGCCCTCACAGATGGAGCATGAACTATCACGCAACGCTGCCTCTGCGTGCTGGAGCCCCAGACACGAAAGACAACGCTGGTGGCCATCCCGGGGGGCGATGAACACACCGCATCCAGAAACCGAACACGGACGGAAATCCATCTTTAAAAAGACGACCCCGACCGTGACACGAATGAGTGGCTGTCTTTAAAAAGACACAAAGCTCAAACGTGCTGCTCTTTTAGGGAAATCACTCTTTTGTGCGAGCTGGTGAAACACACAGGGAGAGGCAACGCACTCACTCGAACTCAAGTCCTAAATTAAAGAGACAGAGAGAGAGAGAGAAAGGGTGGAGAAAAACACTGCGAGCCTCCGCTGAGGTGTCTTTGCCCAACCAACTTCAGCAAGCTGAGATCTTATTTTCTTCCCTTCCAGAACAGGATCTACGAAGATCAGATAGAAAGCTTCTCGAGAGCAGATGTCTGCCGGCTTCGAAGCAATAAAAGCTAATTTGGTATTGTGCACCTGCGGCTTATATACGCACCTGGCGGGGCGGCGCCGGCATTATGCAAATACCTGCATGCCAAGTTCATTGGCGTTTTTATAGTTTCTCGAAGTAGATAGGTCACCCGCGGAGCGGTTCCCAATTCGTCGGTCACGACGTGACGTCGTAGTGACCGACTGAAAGGGAACATGGAAGTGTTTGGTGGCATCTAAATTCATCCCTGTTTGGAGCCATAGGAATGAATAGGGCTAGGCTAAATGCTAACACATTCACAAGGCGCTGTACAAAGATTAAAAGTGCACGCATTGAAAAAAAAGATAGGTATGTATTAATTTGTCTAAGTTGAGGTAAGAACATAAAATATTGAAAAACGGAGCTGTTTTCCATCCAGGTAAATAACTTTTTTAAGTTGAACCAACAAATATTTTTTTACAGTGAAGAACAAGAAAAGGGGGCTGCTGATGTCCTGACAACTGACACTGGATAAGTTAAACACTATAAGCTAAACTGGCCACATGTGTCAATTCAGAGACATTCACTGTCAGTATCTTTGCTGGACACAGCTGCTCCATTTGTTTGTATGTATGTGTGGGCAGTTTTGTCTTTTGTTGCCCCATCTGTGTGGTATCGATCCTAATGTCAATTTTCTATGTTAATTTTAACCCAATGGTTGAGTTTGTCCACATCTGACCCCAACCATGAGTTGAAGAAACAACACAGAATTCTTTATAGATTTGACCTGTGATGTGTACTTATTCCATTCCCTGTCCCTCCATATAAAACTCTATAAAATCTAAAAATAAATGCAACAATTCCATGTATCCAAAAACAATTCCAAAATCATGTATTTCCAGAGACTTGAGACTGATCTTTCCTATTGGATGGACCGTGCCAGATCCCATGACCAAGGTCAGCAGCATCATTACGATGAGAATGCACCCATGAGCCATCAGGACCCCAGCTCGTACAGACATGGAGCCAATGTCAATTATGATTACTATTAAACCACACAGGTGCCATCTTCTAGAGCTTTACATTCACTGTAAGAGCTGGAGACCACTGGAGGACTCATTTGTTGGTCTAGTGCACGGTGCAATGACATGACCTATCTCTGTGTGATGATCGCATTGCATCGCATGTTCTATGTGTTGTCTGTTTTTAATTGAGTGAATAGGATTATGGGATTGTACGAGATAAAGGTCAAGATCAAATCAAACAGGGTGTGAAGAATACAATATGAATAAAATCAAGAGTGATTATTTTTGTATTTGTATTCTGAATTTCTTGCACCCTTGAAACCACATTGCATTGCTATATTTTTAATAAGTTAAAAGATATAATACAAAAAAGACTCACAATTTTGTTTAAAAAATATATTTTTTAAATAAAAAGACAACAACAGTGAAGTTTTAATGAGCTATAAATATCGATTACCAGCAAAGAATACAAGAGATTTGAGTTTTGAACACTCCTTGATGATTTACTTTCCTAAATACAGTCGGGCACATTATTCTGGGCTTTTCTAAACAGGCATGTTTCAAGGTTTCATGTGTAAGCATAATATAGCATTAAAGACCTTTTTTTTCTCAATCAAGAACAATAATCTTTATTTATGGTCTTGATTCTCAGATCAGACAAGGCTTATAAGGCTTTGAACGTTATTGTTGTTCATATTTGTTGCATTAGCTCTTGGTCTGGTTGATATGAAACTGAGGGAAACAATCATAGCCTGTGTTGAACTATCAGGGCAGAGACATGGGAACAAATATGGTCTAAGATTTCTTTTGGTTTTACCTGTACCAGAAATAATTTGACTGGAGAAATAACACACAGATGTTTTAAATGAAAGATTTTTTTATCTACAATGATATTTTATCTTTTACCAGATGGTATTTACGTGTGTATTTGTAACCATTGATATATCCTAATTTAAGAACACTGAATATTCTCATCTTTGAGTATATATGCCATCTGTCATATCTGCTAATTAAAGTGCATCACATACAGAAAAATTAAAGGTGTTTGTGCTTTAATTAGTTGAGATTGATTAGCAGCTCTATATAACGTTTTGATTTAAATACTGCTTTTGTGTGCTTTGAGAAAGTATGTACACAATAAAGGGGATGTCTGAACTTGTTTGAGATGGACACGAACATTTCTGTGTTGTGTGTATGAACTGCAGAGGTACATGGCAAGACCTTAGAGGATTAGAGCTTTGGTTTAGCTTTCATCCCAAAGTTATTGCTTTAGAATCCTCATTTATGTCGAGATTTATGTCCAACTCTGGAAACCAATAGACTGCTGTCTTTTGTACTGCAAAATATTTATTTTATATATATAATACTAATACAGAGATATCAATATGTGATTCAAGATCAAACATCTTTGATGACCCCGTTCTAATGCAATGTTTATTCTTAACCATGGCTTCATAAAACTCCACTCAAGCTGTATTTATTATGGCTATTTCCAGAGGGTAAAAACAAGTGTGTAGGATCAATACAAAATGAATAAGTATTGACAAGATAAGCCATAGATGTGTATACAGTACATAGATAAGTCATTTACCATCTGTTTATGTTGGGTTTAGGGTTTATATATATATATATATATATATATATATATATATATATATATATATATATAGTACTGTGCAAAAGTCTTAGGCCACCATGCCAGAATTAGATTTGTAGTTTTTACAATGTTATAGTGATGATATATAATTATTTCTCAGTCTCTTAAATAGAATACATACAGAAAATACAGGAAATGTGTATAGTATTAAAAAACTGTATTAAAATGTAAACTGATGTGTCAAGTTTTTAGGGTAAACTCCCCTTCCACTTGAGCAAAAGCAGGAAACTGCAGGATCTCTTAAACCTAAATAAAATTAAATCCTAATTTCGAATTTTAAAGAAATTAGGATTTTTACTTTATTCTGCTCAAAAACACTTTAAAGATGCTGGCTATACCCCTGTGCAAGTCGTTCGGCATATTGGAACTGTCCAAGGCGGTAAACTAACCAGTGTTGCCAAGTCTGCGCTAATCACTTTAAAACTGGCAACACAGATTGCTTTTCCTGTGGGTAACTTTGTTTATTGGCTGTCAATTTAAGGTAATATTATTTTATTTATGAAAGTTAAGTGTTGGTATTTGGGCTTTGGTCATTGTGCAAGATGTACAGTAATTGGCTATTGGGTTGGTCTTGTTACGCAAATCTGGCAATCCTGTTACAACAGTCTGAGAACACTCGACTGTCCCCAACCTTATAGTTATACCCATGTTTGATCAAATGTTGTAGACCCAATCATTAAATCTTAAACTAACACAATACACCAAGACGAAAATGTTTGATAGCACGACATTAAAAGTTACTATAGTTTAAACACTTTTAATATTGAGTTAATACATATGGAAACAACACATTTTCTCCTGTGAAAGATAGCCCATTTTATTCAGGGGGCTCCCCTGACATTAATCAGTCAGTCACATAAGGAAGTTAATGAATATGGCAAGCTGAATCCAACCTCTTTATTGAAAAAGATTATTGAAAAAAAAAATACATTACAGTATGGATTTTACAACACTGTACATGGGAATAAAGCATTCAGTATTTATTTATAAGCATCAGGGCCTAAAAGAAAGAAAGTTACAGTAGGCCAAGAAACAAAAGACTCTTATATTTTGTGAGATCAACCCCCTTCAATAATGCACAAGTGATGTTCCTGATCTCCCACTGGCACTGGAGATGTGAGCACAGCATCATTACTGGCCTTTATATAGGAGAGATTAATGGAAAGGATCAGTTGATAAAATCACACTGGCATTTCCCCCAGGGATCTTGTCATAGGTGAACATGCAGTAAACTCCTCATGACATTTGCTCCAGCTCCCATTCGCTGATAATGTCAGTGAGAGTGTGAACAAACACTTCACATGTCCTCAAGAGATGAAGTTTGCTTCTTTTGAAAAATGTAGCCTTAATGCACAAAAATACCAATGCTATAAAAGTACTTTCTAAATACTTTCTTTTATGAAACACAATAAGAGTTATTTTATAAATAGCCAAATGTTTTTCTCTATACTTTGAAGGATAAGATCGTGACCATAGCTGTCATACAAGAATTTCAAGGCAAAACTGTCAGGGAATAACAAGGTAAATATCTCTTTTTCAAAGCAATCACGCTGTATGGCTTCAGAAGACATAGACCTTATCATTTTGTTATATTTATTTTTTGTCCTTGACCGTCCCTGGTCAATATCCACTTTCATTTCATGAAAAAAATAAGAATTTTCTGTGGACAGACACCACCACTCACTTCAGGTAAGATTCAATAGAATGACATTATCACTCATTCAGGTGCTTAAAAGCACTCAAGAGTGTCTGTAAAAAGCATTTTTATCTTGTTGATCATTTTTCAAATATTCGGTTTTGGTAAACTCCTCTGAAATTAAAACTATTACGTTAATGATTCTGGCAGACAACACGATGATGTCAGCGCAATTTTTTTAGGTGAATCATATTGTAATGCTATTGTATTGAATCCACCCATTCAGACGTTCATGAGGGACAGTAAATAATGCCAGTTTTTTTGTCATAACACTTTGTACTGTAGAGTTAACAATTAACGTGCCCAGTTACTGCAATCAAACTGAATTGAAATTAAACTAGGCTATCTAGTGATTTTTCAGAACAAAGAATCCTAGTTTGGTCATCTGAAAGTGTAGAATTTTGAACACATCACAGGCCTATTAACCCTATGAGATCTGAAAGATTCATATTATAAACAAATGATGGACCACAAAACCAGTCAAAAGAGTTCATTTTTAAATAGTTTGTTAGAATAGGACAATATTTGTCCAAGATACAAAATCCGGAATTACTAATGATTAATACATTTTATATATATTTAAATAGGAAATCAGATAGGAACAAAATATACTTCAAACAAAATTTTAACAAATTAAGTTGAGTGAACTGGTGTAAAGTACATTCCCCTGGCTAGCTTATGTTTAGATAAATTAAATTAATTGTGTGGAAATAGGTGTCATAATTTTATTAAGTTAAACCAACAAGCTTTTAGAGTGTATAACTGGTTTTGTGGTCAAGGGCAACAAATTCGATAACACACAAATGTCCTTAATGAAAAATGCTACACCAAGAAATGCATACAGATAGAAATAAAGAGGACTAGGACTTGAAGTGATATTATAACAGTGAATGTGGTTAAACAAAACATGAAAAGGAATCTCACTAATGAAAAAATAATTCCAGTCTTCTGGTAACTCATCTGACTGTCCAAAATATGACTTAATATTTTCTAATATGTTGTATAATCTTAAGCTTGAGGCCATAAATGGTTTGAATAAGAGTCTGCACAGTGTCAAAAAAACTTTACTTTTCATTTTGCCTTGCAAAATGTGACTTTTATTAGAAAGTTGACCCAAGTAAGCAGTGATCTGATTATTGTTTAATGTTGAAAATGTTGTCAGCTTAATTTAATTATAATAATAATAATTTCAAGGAAAAATTCATGGAAAGAGTTGCATAAAACAACCCTTAAAAGGTACATAACACTGCTTGCACTGGTTTAAAGTGTTCTTTTTAATGTTGTAACCGGTCCTACTTGTACCCGCCCTAAGCAGGACTCGAACCGGCAATTGGTTCGGCATTTGAAATGAAAATGATTTCTTAATGTCTAGTGACATTTCAGGGCCATTTTATGATTCATTGATATATTTCTTGCATACTGTTCCTTTAAGCAAAGTCTTAAAATTCTCAAGCGTTTGAGCTGTTTTTATATGAAATGGTAAACTACTCCATAATTTAGGCACTGCCACTGAAAATGCTTGGTCTCTTCTGTTCTTACGCCTAGACCGTGGAACATCGAGAATCATTTGATTGTACAACCTCAATGATCTAGCCAGAGTATGGCAGCTCTGAAAAATAAGAAAGTGTATTACCCTTTAGAATCTTAAACACATCAATAAAGTTATAAATTCAATTTTAAAACAAACCGGAAGCCGAAGCCAACTGGGGCAATATTATTCCGTTTCTTTCACCGTATTGTGATTATTTGCGTTGTCATTTTAAAACATGTTTGGCTTAAAAGGTTTTGTTTAAGCATCCAAAAACAAAGGTTCACATATTGTTTGCCAAATATGAATCTTGTTACTGGGGACTTTAGTTATAAGAGTTTTTCTGATTAAAATCTATTAATACTAATCGAATGATGTGTGACGCTTCGAGCATACACACTCTTCATCAGACAATCAACCATCACCCATGAGCCTCTTTAATTCCTCCAGACGATCAAAGATCATATGATATTCCACCACAATACACAAATAATAATAATAATTCCTCATTGAAATGAAAAATGTTTTTCCTTTGTTTCATTTTGTTTATTAGTTTTCATTTCAATATGATTTCTGATATGATTTTTAGTCAACACCCATGTGAGGTTGATGTGCGTGCTTTTGTTATTTCTTCTTTTTAGGGGTCAAGCCACGAAGTGGCGTAGACACCTATTGTATCTGTTAGTTTTCTTATTATTATTCATCCTAGTTCTTCCGCCATTGAAGTCAATGGCAGCCCATAGAACCGTACATAGGAAAGTTATGAAATTTGGCACACATGTAGAGGACAGTCTCAGAAGTTACTATAGCAACATTGGTGTGTCTGACTCAAACCCTCTAGCGCCACCAGCAGTCCAAAAATCCACTTAGGTTCATGCTCATAACTTTTGACCCGTGAGTCCTAGAAACTAAATTCTTGTTTCCTCTGAATCCTTTGCTCATGATGATTCAATTGCACACATTGATGTCATTTGTGTCATGCACATATTTCCGCCATTTTGAATTTTCCGTAAAACCTACTTTTTCGAACTCCTCCTAGAGCGTTCGTCCGATTTGCATGTCCTTTGGTATGTAGCATCTAGAGACACCCCAGAGAAAAAGTTATCAAAAGCTTTTTGATAGACCAATGCGTTCTCGTATAAATTAACAACATATATGGCGGCGAGCACGCCAAAACGGACGTGAGGCCTTATCTTCGCAAAACTTTATTGTATCGACACGAAACTTGGTATATGTCATTACAGTCATGACCTGAGGGTGCCTGCAACGTTTCGTCACAGCGCCACCTAGTGGTCACGAGATTCGAAAAATGCCTATTTTCGCTTATAACTACTTCAAACTTGAGTCTAAAATCATGAAGGTGGTCTTGTTAGATTCCTTGAGGCATGCCGAGTCAAACGATACCAAACGGTTTTTGGTCGGCCATTTTGGGTGTCGGCCATTTTGAATTTTCTCATTAAGTTCAGTATTTCACAAACAGAATGGCGTATCGCTACGAAATTTGGCATGGTTCATCAGTGACATGTTCTGAGCGCACCTATAAATCTTTAGGACGGCGCCACCTAGTGGTCAGGATATGTAAAATAAATTTTTAAAATCTTTATATCATTTGATTAAATTGCCACTATGACATAAGACTTCACTCTATTGATTCCTTGGCTCATGCTGAGTCCGACTGTACCAAATATATCAGAGTCAAACCTACTTTCTGTCGGCCATTTTGATTTATATTGAACAGCTACTTTTTCGAACTCCTCCTAGAGCGCTCGTGTGATTGACTTGATTTTTGGTATGCATCATCTAGAGACACTCTAGACAAAAAGTTATCAAAAGATTTTCGGTAGACCTATCCGTTGTCGTATAACGCATCAAAGAATGCGAGGGCGAGCACGCCAAAATGTGTTTGAGCCTGTATCTTCGCAAAACTTTTGCGTATTAATATGAGACTTGGTATATGTCATAACAGTGATGACTTGAGGGTGCATGCACCATTTCGTCACACTGCCCCCTACTGGTCACGAGATATAAAAAATGTCTATTTTTGGTTATAACTACTGCAAATTTGAATGTAAAATTATGAGACTGGTCTTGTTAGATTTCATGAGGCACGCCGAGTCAAACGATACCAAATGGTTTTTGGTCGGCCATTTTGTGTGTCGGCCATTTTGAATTTTTCTTTAAGTTCAAGTATTTCAGAAACGCAATTGCGTATTGTTATGAAACTTGGTATGGTTCATCAGCAACATGTTCTGGGAGGACTTGTAAACTTTTCGGTGCCCCCTAGTGGTCAAGAGATTTGAAGCTATATCTCTGCATCTCTTTATCGTATTTACACCAAATTTGGTGGGTGTCATCACAATCAAGACCTGAGTCACAATTTATTTTTTGGTCAGTGCCCCCTAGTGGTCAAGTCATTTAAGGCTATATCTCTGCATCTCTTCATTGTATTCACACCAAATTTGGTGGGTGTCATCACAATCAAGACCTGAGTCACAATTTATTTTTTGGTCAGTGCCCCCTAGTGGTCAAGTCATTTAAGGCTATATCTCCGTATCGCTTTATTGTATTTACACTAAATTTGAAATGTGTCATCACAGTCATGACCTGAGGCACCATCTATTCTTTCGGCACAGTGCCACCTAGTGGTCTCAAGATACGAAAAAATTGCTTTTTTTCATAAAACTAATGCAAACTTAGATGTTAAATCATGGCAGTCATCACGTATGAATCATTTTTTGCCACATTTGGCTTGACCCCGGTATCGCTGCTTGCAGCTATATTTCTTCTTCTTCTTATTATTATCACTCATTGTCAAGATTATTATAATAAAGCAATAACTTTTAGGCTACAGATCACTTACTGTGTATAGTTAATATTCAGTTCAGTTTGAAAGTGAAAGTTGATTTAATGGTTGATGTAATATTAACAGACAATATTTCACAGGCCCCTCCTCATATTTTCATATTTACAAAACAGTCACAGACGATGACTGTTTTACCTCTCAAAGGTCTTTTTAGTAATAAATCTGCATTCTCAAATAATTCCTGCAACTTTTCTCTCTCCTTTGAACAGTTAATGCTAGCTTGATGTGAGTTTTGGTGTACAGGTTGAGAAAAACATGCAGAAAGCAGACATGACTTACAGTGTGTTTCTTCTTATGTTGCTTGGCACAGTAATAGCCCCAGGCTTAAGCTTAAGAGACGGAACATTAAAGCCCAAGCATAGACAGATAAAAAATTGAAAAGGCAGTTCTGTTATGGCAACAATCGTTTACACCCATAGGCAATATTTTTTATTATTTATTTTTATTTTATTAGACAAGAAGTAAAAACTTGTTGCCATGGTTATATCAATTTTGTAGATGTGTGCATAATTTTGTTTTCCTCTCTCTGTTTAAAAATGTAGGTGATTTATTGACGCCTGAATATTTATTATTAGTGATGTTAGCGTTGCACAAGATCTCGGGCCCTACGCATAGGCAGTCCTGATGGGCCCCCATGCCCCAGCCCCATAATATATTCCAGACTTTTCAAGGGCCCTCTCTTTCTTTGGGGCCCTGGTAATCAGTACTGGTTTTACCCCCAGTCTGACGCCCCTGATTGAAGTACCAGCATTACATTAAAACTTGAAAAACTAAGAAAGTCTGTTATCAATAAAGTTTAGAAGCTTTCAATGTATGGCAGGTGTTTTCTGTACCTTATAAGGCGGTAGCAACAGAGCTTCATGTAAAAGGGCCTCAAAAAATGAACCCTGTCTCTACTATAGACAGAGAGACCCGACAAAACACAATTTTTTTGTCTTGACAGATATGCAGAGTAAACACACTTTATTTTCATTGTAAATAAGGCAGAATTAGATGCTGTACTGCCTCGTGTAATGCCCATATTGGAGACATTACAAGTGTCTGTTGCAATGCTTTCATATTTACAAAAACGTTGTATTACAAAAATTTTTAAAAAATGCCTTGATCGGACCCAATACCGATATTTAGCAATTCCTATTTATTAAAATTCAGAACCTTAAAATAGATGAATCCTTTAGTAAACTCCTCATGGTTTTAGATGTAAAATGTAAAACTCCCCTAAATAAATGGAAATTGATCAAACTCCAAGCTACATATCCAATATCTCTCTGTATACCAAAGTGTGATGCATACCTCTGGCTATGAATGCAAGGCTAAATCTTCAAAGGCTAAAGCCATGCTTCAAAAATAACCTTTTAACCTGTATCTCTCTGAGGATAACACATACCCCAGATTTATCTTTGGAGTATGTCATATCTGCTATCTGAGCGATATGATGTACATTTTCAATGCTAAACAGCAAGCAGTTTTGTGACCTCAAACTGTCAAAAGTTTTTTATCCATTGACCTGATCAAGAATGTGACAAAACATTCAAATTCTTTATCTGTAGCCTAAACCAAAGCAAATCATGATTAATCACTTTACATTCTGGGCAGTTCTTGACCAGTTTAAAGGGCACATATTATGCCAAATCCACTTTAAGAAGGTATTTGGACATAACGGTATGTTGCCAGTGTTTAAACACAACAACCCTACAATTAAAAAAAATCCACTCTCTCCTTCTTTTTTAATTAGACAGGAACGTCAATAGTGAGACATGCTGAGGGTGGAAATGTTGATTTGATATGTTATTGGCTTATTTGTAAGAAATGCAAACCTTCCACAGGGAAAAAAAACATTTCCTAAACATTGAAAGTTCAAAAAGACGTTTGTAATACACAGTCTAATATACAGTATGTCATTAATTATTTATATAATTTATATTGATTTTTTGTAAGTATTAAACGCTGCCGATCCCTTGATCCCAGTACTCGGATGAGGCTGTGTTATTAGTTTCAGGCAGTTGTTAAAAATGCACACTTTTGATCAAAACAAACGTCTCGGTTACGTATGTAACCCTCGTTCCCTGAAGGAAGGGAACGGAGACGTCACGTCGTGACCGAAGAATTGGGAACCGCTCAGCGGGTGACCTATCTACTTCGAGAAACTATAAAAACGCCAATGAACTTGGCATGCAGGTATTTGCATAATGGCGATGCTACGGTGGACAAATTCTCCGGTGGAGGCTCGACAGAGCGCGAGGACACCATAGAACACGGGCCACTCGTCTCCATCGGGACCTCCGCTGGCAACGGATCAGGGCGCTGGGAGCTACTGGACGAACCAGCAGACCGACCCAGCACCGTTATATGGAGATCATCCTTCGCAAGCCTAGTAACTGCGCTCTTAGCAGTACCAGGCTTGGAAGGCGGGGGCCGTTCCCGGAGAAATGACACCCGTCTCCGCAAATCCGCCATAGTCATGCCCTCGCAGATGGAGCATGAACTATCACGCAATGCTGCCTCTGCGTGCTGGAGCCCCAGACACGAAACACAGCGCTCGTGGCCATCCCCGGGAGCGATGAACACACCGCATCCAGAAACGGAGCACGGGCGGAATGCCATCTTTAAAAAGACGCACCCGACCGTGACACGAATGAGTGGCTGTCTTTAAAAAGACACAAAGCTCAAACGTGCTGCTCTTTTAGGAAATCACTCTTTGTGCAAGCTGGTGAAACACACAGGGAGAGGCAACGCACTCACTCGAACTCAAATCCTAAAGAGAAAGAGATAGAGAGAGAAAAAGGATGGAGAAACACTGCGAGCCTCCGCTGAGGTGTCTTCGCCCAACCAACTTCGGCAAGCTGAGATTTTTTCTCCAAGAGCAGGGATCTACGAAGATCGATAACGCTTCTCGAGAGCAGATGTCTGCCGGCTTCGAAGCAATAAAAGCTAATTTGGTATTGTGCACCTGCGGCTTATATACGCACCTGGCGGGGCGGCGCCGGCATTATGCAAATACCTGCATGCCAAGTTCATTGGCGTTTTTATAGTTTCTCGAAGTAGATAGGTCACCCACAGAGCGGTTCCCAATTCGTCGGTCACGACGTGACGTCGTAGTGACCGACTGAAAGGGAACCAACAGTTTTTCCAATGTTAATGAGAAACATGTTATTTACATCTATCAGTCACAACCCTGCTATCAAATGAGTGAATAGGGGAATATGACCACTTTATAAATGAGTGTCAGTGTGGGTTCCTGTCACTTAATTCAATGAGAGTTGTCAAAATCACTCTGTCAAACAAGTGTAAGAGACCAAAAATAACTCCTCCAAAAGGACCAACCCTGGCTGTGTAAGTGTTATGGAATTATAAGAGGTTGTTCGGCTAAACACAAACACATATAATTTTAAAGAGCCAGTAAGATGCAAATTTTAAGCGTCCTATCACTGTTTATAAGTTGCGGGCAACAGGTTTAAATGCATGCAAGGTCAAAAAACACTGTAATTTTCTCAAAACAAACATTTAAAATGACCCAATTTCTAAGAGATCCCCAAACGATTCGTTCAATGACTCAATCTGCCTAAACTCCACCTTTCAGTGACCTACTCTGCTCTGATTGGTCACCTGACACAATCTCCGCACGGACCACAGAACAGTGGCACAGACCAACAATAGTGCAATGTATTGACCTTGTGCTAACATGATTTAAGCATTTATGTAAGCTAACCGGGCCATAGCAAAACAATAGTACAACATGCGTTACTCCCTGACAGTATATTAAGAGTTTAACTACCAACATCAATAGACATCATTCATCATTAGTCCAAGTTATAAAAACGACGACAGACATTAACATTTTTACACTCATTTAAGCAAGTGTAACTTAAGCTAACCGGGTCACAGTTTAACAGCAACATGCGTGAAACTGCAACTGATAAGACATTAAAGTGAACTAGACATTTCAGAACACTTGGGGGAAAATAAACACAATGTAATAATTAGAGGTTGTGGTTAGGAGATGCATGTTGTTCCAAATAAAGTGGGTACTGAACCATCTTTCATTGCCAAATGTTTAGTAAATCCCTCTGTGAAAAAGTAATTTTAACCACTGATTCTTCATATCTTCATCCTTTGGTAGTGAAAACAACACAAACTGAAAACACAGCGTGATATAATGTTTACACACTAACTAGCTGAAGTGTCTGTGGGCAGTTCATAGTTTTCGTTTCTCCCTGGCATGGCTGTACGTGGAGATTATTATGCAAAGTGTTCGTATTACGTGGATAAAGACAGGCAGGAGATTCAATCCATATGACGACTCGTTTCAGCGATTCAGAGTCAACTCCCTACTTAAGAAGCCAATAACTTTACTAATCGTGCACTTTTTGGTTCAACTACTTGGCTCATGTTTACATTGATGGACAGCTACATGACACACTACAATACAGGTACATTTCGATTTGGATCTGTGTGGCTCTTTAATCAAGCAGGAAGCAGGAACACAATTTTTACATGGTACACAATTTTTACATGGTAATGCTGGGTTGTTTTTAACCCAGGGCTGGGTCACTATTGGACAGAACACACTGCCGGGTTAAAATGACCCAACTGCTGGGTTATTTCAACATGGTTGATTGACAATAACCCAGCAATTGGGTTAAAACAACCCAGCAGTTGGGTAATTTTAACCCCGCAGTGTGTTCTGTCCAATAGTGACCCCGCCCTGGGTTAAAAACAACCCAGCATTTTTTAGAGTGTAGAAACAAAACAATGGAAGTCATTGGTGCTCAAAAACTATTTTCTTACAAACATTGCTTAAAACATCTTTTTTGTGCCAGCTGAACTAGGAAATGTATGTAAAAGTTATTCTTTCTATCAGTATGCATGTTCTACAGTTTGTTTGGTTGGGAAAGGAAGTTGTTGCTTCCTGTGAGTACATTTAAATCCAGAGCTGAACAAACACTCAGACACTTAAACAATACTTGACATAATATCTTTGACCAACAATTTATCATTCCCACTTACACATCACAAAACTATGTGTTTTGCATTTTTTGTTGGGAAATCTTGTTCCCAGAAGTTGCAGGGGGCAGAGTGCACGGGAGCTTAGAGAACTTTTGGCTCATCTGCTGCTTTGAAGCATCAGAAGTGACTGTGGGCTTCTTTGGTCCATCCAACCAAGCAAAGTATTTTGGGGCGGCACCCAGCTGCATATTAGTAGATATTAAGCAGTCAGTCTACTAATACTATAAAGATTGGTAGTTGATAAGTAGTTGCAAAGTTACTTATTTTTAGTAAAATGTCTAAAGTGGGCTATCGAAATAAAGTGTTACCAATGTTTTGTCTTGGGGAGTAGTGTTGAAGCTTCACCATTACTATTAAGGCGTTTTGCTCTTTGTTGAGTGTCCTGGCCCCTAGTGTGTCCACCACACCATGTTGCATTTTTTGTTTTAGGTACATGGCTCACATGTGCCTTGTGCTACTCTGTTAAGTGTCTATTTCTGTTTGCTTCTTAAGTCTTGACCTAGCCCACTTCTATCTTTGTTAATTATCTGATTATTAGTTTTTTTGCATAGACAAACAACTAGACGTGGGTAGTAACGAAATAAATTTACTTTGTTACATTTACTTGAGTAAAATTTTTGGGTAACTATTACTTTTAAAGTAAATTTCAAGATGGGTACTTTTACTCTTACTCAAGTACATTTCCAGTGAAAAAACTGTACTTTTACTTCGCTACATTTGGTGGCGTTACTCCGCTAATGTCAAAGGGTAATAATTAATGAATATATATATTTAAAAAAAAGTTTAGATGCATTGTTCGCAAAGTCTCGCGAGACGTTGCAGGGGCTGCGTGCATTGCGAGAGTTGGCTACGCATCACCATTTAGCGCACGTCAGAGCTGCTCGTAGATGAAAGCAGATGACCGAAGCATTTGCGAGCTATTGTACGCAGATCACACGTGGCCTCAAGTTCGCTCTGTTTTCACTTAAAAAGGTCTAAAAGAAAAGTTTCATAATGCGATCATGCTTTGTGCATCAAAACGAAATGACATCTCAGCGTACAGGAACCAAGCTCCAACCTGAAACAACACTTTTGATGAACACTATTATTGGTCATTATGGGCCCTTTTACCTTATTGTAATACTATTTCACACATTGTCTGAGTGTTTTTGTCATATGCGCTTTTGTGCAAGCAGTGACAATTCCTGCAACCCTTACAAAAAACACACCTTCACATCTGCATATTTCCAGATCCTTTTTTCACAAAACTAAACAACCTGAACAGCATAATGTGACGTCTTGCATTTAAACAAATCCGGACACCTTTTCTAAAGATTAGAAAAAACATACAAATATCAAGAACAGGATTGTATTCTATTTATTCTTTTCCTTCCTAAAGAATGTATATACTTATAAAAATAAAAGAATAAAGTATGTTTTTAAAGAAACTTGTATCATATATTATAATAAATGATTTGCCAAAACAGATATGTTCCATATAAAATTCTAAAATGAGCATTTTTATCAAGCTCCTATCTTTATGATCAGTAATTGCACTTTAATGGCGATGATAATAACCTATTCATATAAAAATATAATAACAAACAGACACACATGCTCTTTATTGTTTACTGTTAGCTTGTTTAAATGCAGATGCTGAGAAGTTTGTGTTGTGAACGTGAAAAAGACACAATTAACTGTCAGAGAAACATCTGTGTGTTTGAGATTTATTCTCAAATGACACGTTATGTGATGTTAAAGGAACACACAGACTTTTGGGGATTTTAGCTTATTCACTGTATCCTTCCAGAGTTAGATAAGTGCATACATACCCTTTTCATCTCTGTGCGTCCTGTAACTCCGTCTGAGGTACCCATGCGCTAGCTTGGAAGTAAATGGCTCCAGCTAGCATACCAGTCTTTGTGCTAAGCTAGGCTAGGGGTGGGTGCGTCAGACAGAGTAACGGCATGCACTGATCAGAAGTAACTAGTAACTAACTACTTGAGTAGTTTTTTCATCTAATACTTTTTTACCTTTACTTGAATACATTTTTGTATAAGTACTTGTACTTTTACTTGAGTACAGATTTTGAGTACTCTACCCACCTCTGCAAAAAAACTAAGGTTTACCCAACACATAATTTTAAAGCAGGTTGCTAATTATTTTGAGCTGAATCAGCATTTTACACCTGCTTTTCCTACTTTACCTTTCTTCCCTATTGTACTGTCTTATGATAGTTCTTTCCCTTCCATGTGATGCTTTGGTAGATTTGTATGTGCTTAGGATTGTTGTTTATACATTTCAGAGTTTTTTTTCTGTTTCCCCTTGGAGGGTTATTTTTTCTTTTTGAGCACTGCTAGATGCATGCTTTTTAGATTTGCCAAGTTTTGTATTGGTCAATCTTGCTTTTATTAAAGATACATTTTGCTATGGCTGTCTGTGACTGGCTTCTGTCTACCTATTTGTGACTCTGTTGTTATAATGGAATTGTTTGTATTGGTCACCAGTTAGCAGTTTACACATTGTGCAGCTTGTGCTACCTAGTATTAATTACATATGTATACATACAAAATGAAGTATAGACGATAGCTTGAATTGTGTCAGATGAAGCTGGATCCCAATTCGCCTACTTACACTATGCTCTAATAGTATGAACTGCATTTGTGCAAGGCCAGTGTGAAAAATATAGATATATTTTTGCACTATGTCTAATTTACTTAGATGAAACAAGTTAATACAACACAATTTTTTGGTCTCAACCTAATTTTATCATGTCCAATCCACTTAAATGCTTGTTTTGTCCTTGTTGACCAGACCAGAACTGCAATACTGGTCCATTCCTCACGCGATAAAGCTTCCAGATCACTGATATTATTTAGTTATCACATTGCCACTGTTTTTGTCAAGTTCCACAAAACATTTTGAATAAGATTTAAATCTGAAGACTTTACAGGGCACTCAAAAACACTCTATGACTGATCCCTGAACCAAGCTTTGGAAAATTAGATGGAGAAAGGTGCAAAAAGCATAGTGTGAGATCTAAATGTACCAGAGAGTGGAACCAAAAGCAAGAAGTCAGATGTATGACAGTCATTCAACATCATCTGCCTTCATAAAAACAGTGCACAGATCGACTAAGCATCTGAGAGGGTTGCCAGTCACGTCCCAACTGATTCACAAACTTGGGCTCAATTGTTCTGAAAGAGCACTTCCTGTTTTCTTCCAAACAGTTGCATTCTAATGACAAAAGCGTGCTCAGGCACGGATCAAAAAAATATAGTGGAAGTACAAGGTTGCAGGGCAGTGGAGGGGGGGATTGCAACTGTCAGGCACAGTTCAAGGCAACTGTGTGTGAATACACCCTTAAGCCCTTTTCACACAGACATGCGTCCATGATTTCTCTTGGATTGTTAGATTTTTGGTTCATTCACACTGCCAATGATTTGCCGGAATCATATTTCTCATTGTGAATGTAAGTGTGAATTTAATAACCTAGGTTTTAAAGAGCTGAACAATATACCTTTTTTGCAATGACACGCAGGCATTTTTGTTTATTATAAGCTCATTCTTTTATGTTGCTGAACCATCTCCATTCCAGTGCAGATGGTGACAAGCTCCCTGATATCTGGTTCAGTCCAGTTTTCTGACATTTCTCGTTGTGAATGTTAATCTGCATGTAAATCCCTTGTTTTAAAAGCTGAACCATAACTTCATGTTGCCATGACACACACATCCTCCCTACAACACGCCCCTTACGGCATTGTTCCTGCATCTCATTCACACTGAGGGATTTCCGGGTATCTTACGGCAATGTTACTACGTCCTCTTTCCGGGATGGATCACAGAACATTTACAGGATGTGTTTGCATTCACATAGAAGCTTGTCTGGCAATTTTACGGGTATGCCTGATCAGAATGTTGCCATTGATCTACAACAGGGGTGGGCAACAGTTTTAGACTGAGGGCCACATTTACTTTGCCAAAGTAAGCGGAGGGCCACACTTGGGAAAACTGCAATTAGACATAGTGACATGACTAATTGGTAAAAATTAATTAATTAAGGCTCCTCTACAGTTACTTTGACAGCCTATTTCAAGGCCTGAAATTTAATTTTGCTAGGCCTGTCTGACCTAGGCTACTCTAACATTACAATAACTGGATTAAATTTCAAGGATTCATTTCCTACCCTGCATATTGTCCTTACGAAAATAAACCATGGTTTTACTACAGTTAAGACCAAAAAACCATTGTTACTGTAGTAAAACCATGGTTTTGCTCATAGTAATCAATTGACCAAAAAAACATGGTTACTACACTTTTACCACAATAAAACCATGGTTACTACAGCAACACACACACACACACACACACACACACACACACACACACACACACACACACACACACACACACACACACACACACACACACACACACACACACACACACACACGATTTATTATTATTTCTTTTATATTTTATATTGACAACCACAGTGTTTCCCACAGGATTTTGAGAGACTGTGGCGGTGATGACGTCACACCCCGATTAGCATATATGTGACATCATTGCGTTGTGTTTTACTCTTTGATTTGTCACATTATATTGCATTTTAACACAACTGAATGCTATTTTTTTACATATTATCTGTTCTGTTGTCTATAAAATAGTGACTAAACAGGACCCAGTAACTCTTTTTGTTTAATCAAACCATCTCTTTCTTTAACTGCTGCTAAAAACGCGACATCGTCTGAAAAAATCATCATACATTTACATTGAGGCTGTACTTATGTTGCTCTTCTCATCAGTGTTGTTGTGTTATGACCGCTTTTTTATTTTAAATACGAGTGGTAGTTTTATTCTATATCGCAGACAATTTGTTGCAAATTCAAAAATATGAGAAAATACACGGTTGCTGTTACTACAGAACATGTGCACGGGCATACCGCATCATAGGTGGGGAGAGAGCTCGGACACAGACTCACACCCGAAGGGGGATATGTGGGAAACAATACTGCTAACCTTTTGTTAAGTCATGATGAATATGATCATCCGTCTTCTCTGTTATAACATCCGTGACTGTTGACGTTAATAACGCGAAAAAGAAAGTACACGCAGGAACGTGGAGTTAAAATACTTTTCACTGTTATGTGAGAAAGCTGCGCTGCATGCAACATGAGAGAGGGGAGGGGGCGGGGGCGCGCGCGCGCTGTTGAGGCGCTGCACGTAAGGAGAGAGAGAAAGAGAGAGAGAGAGAGAGACGAGGCACGCTGAGCGCTGGCTGCAATGAATTAAGACGTTTTAAATGGTAAAAAAAAGTGTAAATGGGAATCATGAAAAATCTATGTGGCACCCAGTGTTGATTCTGTCACTGATAAATCAATGTATGGAAACACTGCAACCATGACAGTTTCATCGAAATTGCGAGTGCATCGCGAGGGCCGGATTGAAGCCCTATGCGGGCCGGATCCGGCCCCCGGGCCGTATGTTGCCCATGTATGATCTACAATGTATCAATCCATAAATAAGCTCAATTTGGGCACTGCAGCACCCGGGGTGCACTTGGGAGAAACGTGCCTTGCTCAAAGGAAACTCAGTCACAACTTTGGCTAAACCAGTGATTTTTATGTTTTAAGCCTGACTCTCTAACCAGTAGGCAACAACTGGCCCCATGCTCTTTAACTCCCTTTGGATTAAAGCATCTGTCAAATGTATGAATGTAATTATGCAGTATTTGAAGAGTTAGAGTATGCGAGTAAACTGCCTGAGACAACAGGTTTGGTTTTAGATGAACTGTTAGCAAAAGATAGTTCAGTCCAGTAAACTACCAGCCAGTGATGTGCCCGTGACATTATGACTGCTCTGCTTATAGTGTGATAGACACCAATGTCAGAAAACATCAGTCAAATAATAAGGCCAATTCACACTGATCCAACAAACGCCAACAAATTCATTTATTTGAAACCCAGTTTGAAACCCCTGCTGGCAGTTGTGGGATTAAAGTAAAGAGACTTCAGAATGTTTGGATTTTTTGGGGGTTTGTTGAAGTTGTTTTTGTTGGATCAGTGTGAATTATCCTATACACTAATGATGCTTACATTTTAGAAGAACCCCCCATAGGCAGAATTTGGGAAAAACCTGCGAATTACAGAGAAAGTGTTTGTGTGTCTTTAGGATTTCTTCATCCTTTTGAACATCATTGAAAAGAACATCTTTAGCTTTTGTTTAGAAAAAACACAAACAATTGGAGACAGCAGACTAACACTGTTTGCGTGCAATATGTACATGAAGTGTTTGACCACAAACAGAGACATCTGAGAATCATCTCTCTTGGCTCAGAAAGTTTTAATAAATCCACTGATCGTGACCTAAACTCTGTTGAATCTTGTTTTAATCTTTTTCTCCAAATAAACAGTGGGGACAACTTTTAAACAAAGAGCATCTCATTTTGAGCACAAAAATATAAGAGATAATAGGCATTTTATTTGCATGATCTAACTGTAGGCTACTCACAATAATATTACAAGGATATCATAAAAATTAGAATAAGGAATAGTATGTCTAAAATGTTTTCCTGCAAATGAGCATTTTTTATCAAACCTGTAATGGATTCTGCCAACAAACAGTTTTTCTGAATGGTCCAAGGCTGGGATTAAGTGGATTTATACTGTAGCTTAAGTATATGATGAAGGGTTAATACAGGCCTAGATGGAGGCATGCATTATATCTCACTTTTGATGGAGGTGGCGTTTAGTGGCTTTTGCATCTGAGCTCTTTATTCCTTCCTATATGTAAGGAATTATATAAAGGAAGCAGGTTGTTATCGCAGAAATAAGCCCTGACAGATTGATCAGGACCCATTGCAAAGCGAAGGGGCGTATTGCTTAAATGCAGACTTTCTGTGAGGAAAACGTCTCGGTTACATATGTAACCCTCGTTCCCTGAAGGAAGGGAACGGAGACGTCACGTCGTGACCGACGAATTGGGAACCGCTTCGCGGGTGACCTATCTGCTTCGAGAAACCTTTAAAACGCCAATGAACTTGGCATGCAGATAATTGCATCTGCCGGCGCCGCCCTGCCACGCAGGTATTTAATGAGTGGCAGGTGCAGTTATCAAATCAGCTATTTTTTTGCTGAGAAAGCTGGACAGAAGGAAAGGGTCCAGCCGGTATCAGCAGTGGAACAGCAAACTGTGGCGACGGGACGTGACGTCTCCGTTCCCTTCCTTCAGGGAATGAGGGTTACATATGTAACCGAGACGTTCCCTTTCAGTCAGTCACTACGACGTCACGTCGTGACCGACGAATTGGGAATCCCTACCAAAGCGGCACTGAAGCTGACCCTTCCAGTGCCTGCGAAAACCCTCCGACTCTCCCTTTTTAGGGAACGGAAATGGGGTTGAAGCAGAGGCCGGTCACTACTGTACTTGTTCCTTACCCCACGATAGTGACTAGGGCGAACTGGGAAGCGAACTCGTCAGGCGGGACTAAGGTCGCTGCGGAAAGAAACCCTCTAAGGGTCTACCACTAAGGTGATGGATAGAAAGACACGAGGTCTATAAAAAATACACTCTCTTAGCACACTAGAGAGGCGTGGAATGAACTCTGCCAAGGGAAACATGGTAAATCAGAAACTTTCCACGGATATACCACGCTTGTAAGTTCACCACCTGATCTCTGAAGGGAGTGGTGGGAACTTTAGGCACGTAGCCTGGCCGGGGTCTCAGTGTAACGCTGGATTCAGCCGGCCCGAACTGAAGGCACGAATCGTTGACCGAAAATGCATGAAGATCCCCTATCCTTTTAACAGAAGCCAATGCGAGGAGTTGATAGTGAGAAACTTGACGCTCACCGTCCGCAGAGGCTCGAAAGGGCAGTCCTGAAGGGCTTTCAGCATCATGAACAAGTCCCAAGGAGGAATAGAGGGAGGGCGGGAAGGATTCAGCCTCCGCGCACCTCTTAAAAACCTAATGACCAGGGCCCGGTTCCCCAAAACGTTCTTATCGCTAAGTAGTTCTTAACCTATTCCTTAACCTCTCTCTTAACTCTATGGCACGGTTCCCAAAACGTTCGTACGCTAAGTATATCTTCTGTAAGTCACACTTTCGTAAGGTTGGTCTGGACCATTCTTAAGCTCTCTCTTAGCGTTGTTTGAAGGCAAAACGCTATCGCCGCAGTCTTTAGAAATCAGCGCAGCGCAGTACAAGTCAAACTATGGTATGGTGACAATGATTTTATGATATGGACATTTTTAAGACTTATAATAAAATATGTTTGCAATGGATACAGGACTATTTATGCAGTTGACTTTATTTGGTATCAGAACTAATGAATCAAAGACGGCGCCGGTGTTTGTTCCTCATTGAAGTCTGTTCCCTCTATGTTTATAGCGTTTTCATCACGTTACATTTATAATTTATTTAGAAAGATTAAAGATTTCAATTGGTTATACTAAAAAGCAATAATATCATATATTCTATTATACAATTTATTAAATATTACATATTTGACAGTTTTATGTCTTTTAACATATAGCCTGTCTTTTTCCGTTTTTCTCTCTTCACTGTTTGTTTTAAAACTGTTATGTTTCCATACATTATAAATATATATTATACATATAATATGATTCATACTGTAAAAATAATCTCAGTAGCCATTAAAACTTTCAATGTATATAAAGAATAAATGTATAATGTGATAAAAACGCTATAAAAACACTGCACTAAAGGTAAAAAAAGGGGGACAAACTTCCCCGTAACACCGGTAACCCCGTAACCGTTTAGTCCATGGCAATTTTTTTTATTAGGCAACACTTAAAACCTTTTGACAATTTGCCTGACGTGGCTAAATAAAAAAAATTGCCTCCCAAGACAACCCATTATGGAGCTGGTGGATCTTCTCAGACCATATTCTCTATCTAACTCTCTCTGTTTATTGTAGATAGGTTGTTTTTTATTGAAAACATTAGTGGCAAGCAATAACGCATTAAACAGAGGTACTACAGCTGCTTGCCAAGTAATTCTGATTGTAAAGTACCTTACCTTTAGTATAAAAGTGTATTATATAATTTTTTTAAGTCGTTAAACCCACATCAATAAGCGGCACAAGTGGCACAACGGAATAAGCAGGGTGGATGATTAGCGAGGGATACCCGGTTCGTCTACCCGTATTACTGACAATTTGATAATTTAATTAATAGTCTATATTTTTCAGATAACTAAACTATGTTAAAATACATGTTACTGGAATAATTTGAGTAATGTTCCATTTGTATAGAACGTGTTGTCGTTCTTAACGCTGTAATGCACCTTCACGTGAAGTGGAAAATCGATCCCTGAGAGATCGATTGCAAATAATTCAGCACCTTCACTTGGGACAGCGTCATTGTTACGTCGTTCTTAGAGGCAGCGTGTTAAGAAGCTTCCTAAGAGACACTTCGGGGAACACACTTAGGAACACAAACAACTTTGGTAAGATATATCTTTTTGAGTCTTCTTAGCGCGCTAAGAGTGAACGTTATCGGGGAACCGGGCCCAGATCGTGCTGACCCACAGATCTACCGTCTATGGGTGCGTGATGCGCGGATATCGCCGCGATATCTACTTTAATAGTAGATGGTGACAGCCTCTTCTCCAAGCAGTGCTGGAGATATGAAAGCACAATACTGATCTCGGGGGTCCTCTCGTTGAGAGGTACACCACACAACAAACAGGTTCCATTTCAGCGTATACGCCTGTCTCGTAGACGAAGCTCGCGCTGCAGAGATGGTGTTAGATACCGCCTGGGGTAAATCACCTAGAACCTCCGCGCCCCGTCCAGAGACAACACATGGAGGTTCCACAGATCGGGACGGGGGTTCCATAATGTGCCCCCTTCTTGAGACAGAAGGTCCCTCCTCAGGGGAATCCTCCAGGGAGGGGCTGTCGTGAGGAGAGTGAGCTCTGGAAACCAACTCCTGGTGGCCCAATATGGAGCAACTAAAAGAATTTTCTCCTCGTCCTCCCTGACTTTGCACAATGTCTGTGCAATGAGGCTCACTGGGGGAAATGCGTATTTGCGAAGACCTCTCGGCCAGCTGTGTGCCAATGCATCCACACCGAGTGTTCCCTCGTTCAGTGAATAAAATAAGCGACAGTGGGTTGTTTCTGGAGATGCAAACAGATCTATCTGCACTCTGCCGAAACGTCTCCAAATCAGCTGGACCGACTGAGGGTGGAGTCGCCATTCGCCAGGGCGCGCTGCTCGTGAAAGCGCGTCTGCCGCTGTGTTGTGCGACCCCGGGATGTGAATGGCACAAAGAGACCTCAGATTCTTCTGACTCCAAAAGAGGAGATGGCGGGCGAGATGCGACATGTGACAAGAGCGCACTCCGCCTTGGCGATTGATATACGCAACGGTCGCAATGTTGTCTGTGCAAACTAATACATCTTTGCCTCTCAACTCACTGCTGAAGCGGACGACGCAAGATATAAAGCCCACAGTTCTCGGCAATTTATGTGTCAATGCAGTGATGTCCACACTCCTGAAGCTGCAAGCTCGCCGTACGTGGCTCCCCACCCCGTGTTGGAGGCATCTGTGCATACTATTGCATGTCTGGAGACCTGTCTCAGTGGCACCCCCGCCCTGAGAAACGCTGGGTCTGACCACGGGGTGAAAGCGAGACGGCATTTCGGTGTGATCGTAACACGGTGAAAGCCGGTGAGCCACGCTCTCCTCGGGACTCGGTCGTTAAGCCAATGCTGAAGCGGTCTCATAAGCAGCAAACCGAGCGGTGTCACAGCCGCGGCTGCTGCCATATGCCCCAGGAGTTTCTGAAATTGTTTCAGAGGGACCGCAGTCTTGCCCGAAAATGTATTCAAGCAAGCCAGAATCGACTGAACGAGCGCCTCCATGAGACATGCTGTAAGATTGACCGAATCCAACTCCATGCAGAGAAAAGAGATCTTCTGTGTAGGGCACAGTTTGCTCTTTTCTCGGTTGACCTGAAGACCGAGACGGGCGAGGTGTTTGAGCACCCGATCTAGGTGAGTGCAAAGCATTTGACGCGACTGTGCTATAATGAGCCAATCATCGAGATATGCCAAGATGCAAACACCGCTCTCTCTGAGGGGCTTTAAAGCCCCCTCTGCGACTTTCGTGAAGACGCGGAGGGAGAGAGAGAGCCAGAATGGTAAGACTTTGTACTGATATGCTCGACCCTCGAAAGCAAAGCGGAGAAACGGCCTGTGTCGGGGAAGTATTGAGACATGAAAGTACGCGTCCTTCAGGTCGATGGCTGCAAACCAATCCTGTGGGCGAATGCATTGAAATATGCTTTTCTGCGTAAGCATTTTGAATGGCATCTTGTGAAGTGCTCGATTCAGAATGCACAGATCCAGTATCGGTCGCAACCCACTGCTTTTCTTGGGTACAATAAAGTAAGGGCTGTAAAACCCTGACCTCATCTCGGCTGGAGGAACCGGCTCGATCGCGTCTTTCGCCAATAGGACGGCAATCTCTGCACGTAGTACGTGCGCATCGAGGGGTTTCACTATAGTGAAACGAATGCTCATAAATTTGGGAGGTCGCCGGGCGAATTGTATCACATAGCCGAGACGGCTCGTGCGTAAAAGCCAACGCGGCGGACTGGGAAGTTGCTGCCAAGCTTCCAGATACCGGGCGAGGGGAATTAACGGCACAATCGTAGTACCCGCGGCGAGCGGAACAGGGGTGCTCGATGACGCGCTCTCTTGGGCTGCGTTGACATATGTTTTGTGTAAATGAGCACTCACCAGACTACGCTGATGGATGGCTGCGCGGGGAAGACTCTGATGAAGATGTCTTGGTGCGCTCGACACATCCGCTGGCGAGAGAGGAGAGGGAGGACGTAGGGTTATGAGCCCATCCGTCACACCCGACTGCCTCTGAAGACCTGGAGGAGGAAGAGGAATTCGCTCTTTTTGTGGTTTTGTGGGTGCCGGCGGAACGGAAATTAATGAAAACCAAAGATTCCCCATCCGGTCCTCCTCCGGGGGGGGGGGGGAGTGGTGCATTCACCATCTCCCGAAGAGCAATCCCGTCCACCTCCAGGTCGCTCGTTTCAGGGCCACTTGGATTTACGCTTTCCACCAGGCTTAGCGGGCGGGGCGGGCTGCTGACGGCTGGTTCCTCGCTTCCTAGGAGGGACCCGATGAGGAACGGAGGCGGCCTCCGCTGCAGGACGCCCTCGGCGAGGGGCAGACTGAGGTGCCGACGTCGACGGGGCAGGGTTGGCTTCTTCCGACGTGCCATGATGTTGGCAAGAGCCTCAGTCTGCTTCTTGGTGGCTGAGACTTGTTGTGCGAAGTCTTCTACTGCCTCGCCGAACAGGCCAGTCTGGGACACCGGAGCATTCAAGAGCCAGGTTTTGTCGGCATCTCTCATTGTGCGGTGGTCATGGTCGCACCTATGGCGCCAGATCCGTAGCCGCACGCAGGTCTTTAAAGACCGCCGAATCTTGACCTCCCTCGTGCAGGTCCTTCAGAGCCTTAGCCTGATGAACCTGCAACAAAGCCATGGCATGTATGGCTGCAGCTGCCTCCCCACAAGCCCAGTATGCAGACTCCGTCAGGGCTGACGAATGTCTGCAGGCTTGCGAGGGAAGAGTAGGACAGTCCTTCCAGTAGGACATGCCAGCAGGACACAACTGCATCGCTACCGAACGCTCCACTGTCGGGATACCGGCATACCCTTTAGCAGCCCCGCCATCGAGGGAGGTGAGGGGTGATGGCTGATGTGGACGGTTCCGGAAGGAAAACGGGGTTTTCCACGTCTGAGTCAGCTCATCATGCACCTCGGGAAAGAAAGGTACCGGTGGGGAAGACTGTGAAGCCCGTGCAGCCCCAAAGTACCAATCATCTAGGCGGGACGGTACGGGAGGGGGAGGAGCTCTCCAACCCGACCGCCTCCGCAGCCGGAGCGAGCATGGCAGTCATCTCCGGATCGAGATCGGGAACCGCAACCCTTTCCGAAGGAGGGAGAGGATCCGGATCAACTTCCGAAAATGACGGTTACAACAGATATCGAATCCTCGGGAGGCCTGACAGAGGTAAAAAGCGACGCAGAACGCGCGCTCTCCGTCTCCATTGGGACCTCAGATGGTTGCGGATCCGGTAGCTGAGAGCCGCTGGATGAACCAGCTTGCCGAATCAGCACCGTGAGGCGGAGGTTGTCTCTCCGTAGCTTCACAGCCGCCTTCTTAGGGGCGATCAGCGGAGAAACGCCACACGACCCCGCAGATCCGCAAGAGTCAGGCTCTCGCAAGCGGAGCATGTCCCTCCCACGAAAGCCGCCTCAGCGTGCTGGAGACCCAGACATGAGAGACACCGATCGTGTCCATCACGAGGAATCATATATTTGTCGCATCCAGGAGTCGAGCACGGACGAAAAGACATCTTTAAAAAGACGCTTAACGCCCGTGAGCAGTGAACAGCTGTCTTTAAAAAGACGCAAGTTCAACTGCAGCTCTTTTCGAGAAATCACTCTTTAGACGTGTAGTTGATGAAGCACACAGGGAGGAGAACGCACACACTCAACTAAAAAGAGTGAAAGAAAAGGTGATCACGTAGATCAAAAGGTGGTGGAACACTTCGTGAGCCTCGCTGTGGTGCCTTCGCCCCACCAACTAAGCACGCAGAGATCTATCCAAAATAGATAAGAGCAGCTTCTCGTGAGCAGTCAGTCTGCCCGCTTTCGAAGCTAAAAAGCTGATTTGATAACTGCTCCTGCCGCTCATTAAATACCTGCGCGGCGGCGCCGGCAGATGCAATATCTGCATGCCAAGTTCATTGGCGTTTGAAAGGTTTCTCGAAGCAGATAGGTCACCTGCGAAGCGGTTCCCAATTCGTCAGTCACGACGTGACGTCGTAGTGACCGACTGAAAGGGAACCAGTTTACTTTTTTTAAGAAGTTTAAATGTCACAAACACACTATTTGGTTAAATCAATTGTACATATATTAAGATTATATTATATATTAAGACATATTTATTTTTTGTAATTTTAAACTAAACCTTTCAAAATGATTTGCAGCATTTGGGTTACTGTGTGTTGTTAGTTTCAGGCTAGTTTTAGTTTCACGTTACCTCGGAATAACATAATTTGGAATGTAGGATGTACGGCCAATCAGAACCAAGCATTCTAGAGTGTATTATATCTTTATCAATAGTAATGTAACCTGACTGACTTAATCTCCCTCTTTTATCATTTTCATAATGTGAAATATGCAGCAGTTTGACAGTTTGTTTGTAATAACGTAGATATATTTTAGAAAGATCTAATTACTGATCAGAACTACAAAAAACATCTGTTACTGACAAACAACTTAATAGCAAACAGATTCTTGCTAACATCGTTTACACAGAGAAACACATTTGCTATAAGTGAATTCTGGTGTCATCAGCTGTGTTGCTCGAAGGAGTTGAACCCTCCTGCTGGTTAATTAAACTCTTAACTTGATTGATGTATATATTCCCTTTGTAATATGCAGCATTTCCATTGCCCTTAAAGTGTACTTATCTGTGCTATTTTGAGACACCATGAGTGTGAACTAAAATGCTTTTTTTTTAATCATACTAAATCTGATGGGTTCCAATTTACTACAAGTAGTACATTCATACATTTATATAAAAAAAAAAAAATACAAAGCAAAAGTGTTGCGTTTATAATTTTGTTCAGTGTATTTTGATAGGGGAAGACCAAAAGGGTCAAAGAAACAAACTACCAGTTTCTTAATTAACTATAATGTTACTTTCCTGTTACCACTTCAAGAAATTCGCATCGTCCTTTCTTATCCAAGAATAATTCCAAGCTCATTTTCTCAGGTTCTCCAAATGCATAAATAGGTAGACCAAAAAATCAAAGTGCATGTCTGCTCAGACCTTGCTGTGGCGCTAACCACTTTTATACGTCGAAAACCAATTTTTATAAATACAAACATTGCTGTAGATTTTTCTGTATACGCACACTCTACGATCAAATCCGTATGTACGCACGCTTTAAAAATGAGGCCTATGATCACTGTAGAAGATGCTTCCTACCGTCCATGAGTTTGTGGTGATGTATGGTCAAAAATAAATTATGATGTTACTTCATGAAAGCGAAAAATCGTATTTTTGGAATTCAATCACAAGGATTCTCTGCTCACATCCACATCCACAAATCTGTCACTTTCACACTGTGGGGTGCATTTTTGCATTCACCGTGTCTGGCAACAGTTAGAGGTTCTGATTTTTGTGTGTTCATCAACAGCATTGAGTTAGCATGTGACAAATATGAAACATGCATTTGTTTACCAAAAAGGGTATTTATTTGCCAAAAGCAATGTGGTATTTAAAGACACACCTGGGAATGTTTTGATTAAAGAAAATTATGAATTATTGAAGTAAAACCTACAGTTCAAACAGAAAGACAAACTATTTGTGTTTAATTTTTTTTACACTTAAAAACATTGTTAGTAGCCTACTAAGTTAACATTCTAAAAATATACTATAAGATGACGTTTTTCCTAAAACATCTGTTTTACAAGAGCACTTAATCATTTCAAAAAGATAAATTGGCTACAAACTCACCTCTCATGCCTTGTGTTTGCTTTCCATGATTATGTTAAAAGGCAGGCATGATGCAGTTTTTCTTATTAACCTCATTTTTTCATTTCTTTGAACAAGTTGCAAACATCCATGCAAATGATTATGTACAATTCTTTGCTTTTTCCTACATTATCAGTTGCTTATGTCATGTTGATCACAATGTATTATTATGGGTCCCTGTTGAATAGTCTCACCCCCACAACATTTAGTCTTTAGTTTGTTGTATAAGTCTTTACATCAGTGGTGTAGTCTAGATTTTTGTAGTGAGTATACTGTGATTTTTCCCTCTCATCCTTATGCTCACTCGTCCCAGCGCGACACCTCATAAGCACCACAACACTCACAGATGCATACAGTATGGATCTTCATGTAACTAAGAGCATTCTGAAAGTGTACTCATGAACACATAAACTGAATGTGTTATCAACATGTCAGTTTATTATAAGAAAAAAAGACTTTAACAGCCAATGGGTTTACAGCTGGGGAAACTGGACTGATTTTTAGACTGGTTTAGTGTTAATCAACATCTAACTCAGGGACAAAAGTTACTTAACTGTTAATTAAAATTAAATTAACTGTTTACAATCTTCAATCCGTGGCTAAATCATGCATAACTATTGATAACATTACCATGTGTAATTTAATGGTGTAAATGTTTTTAATTAATACACATTTAAGATGACCATGAATTAACTCTTATTTGCATAGTCATTGATATAAAAGCTTATTATTGCATATAATATGAGCATTGTCTAAAACTGAAAATAGGCTTATACTTAATTATTATTACAAGACCATCTAGCCTAATATTTGCAAGTCTGAACTGAACATCAACGCAGACATGAATTTCCTCACAGAAGTTTAAGATCATATACATCTTGAACGTAGATATATAAATGAACACAGAGAAGGAAAGTTTAACACTGTGAAGCACAAGCAAACATACTGAAAGCTAAAACCATCAGGATATTATCACGGGCTTATTTTATTGCATTTAGAGCCTTACCTCCAGATAAAGTAATAAACTGGACTGATGATTTAAATGTTGTACTCACATGTGCGTTGTAAACTCTATGGATTTTATGTTGCAGCACTGCTTAACTTGTTCACTTCTCCACATGGACTGTTTGTTTACAGTTTCGCGTCAGCAGCTACACTCCAGGTTCGACTTCATTTGGCGTAAAGCAGACCTCTTGGTGATGTCAAAGTACCGCGAGAGCGATTCAAAGTAGATTTCTCCATGTGATATATGGAGTCGCTCTCGCGGTACTTTGCTATCACTCGCTTGTGGCGCAACACCAGTCTGCTCCCCAGTCACTTTCGCTTCACTATAGTAATTTGATTTCATAGAAATTAAAACGCCTATCGGATCGCGCAGTTCGACAGGAAGTATATAGCCTATCATGTATTTCAACCAACCCGCTAAAGTAGCAAGTGTAGCATGCTAATGGTCAGTGCTTCACATTTATATTATGACTAAAAGTTTAAAAATGTCACAAAACCATGCTGTTACGCATCCTCGCGCTATTTTTAGTGGGTATACGGAAATCCTTGACAATTTCTAGTGGGTATACGGCGTAGTCCTGCGTATCACGTAGACTACACCACTGCTTTACATGCAAAATGGTTAAACAAGTTGTTATAATACAGGGTATGGTCAAACATATTTCTATACATCTCCATTAGATGTTTTTTATTAAAAACCTGTCCTGAATTGGTAAATTGCTTCCAGGTGAATCCTGACTTTCTATAATAGACAGGAACATCCCCAGCAAGCAAAAACTGGGATGTTGAAATGACAGCTAACTATAGACCCAATATAGTCCGGCTATGAGTTACCCCCTCAAATAACCTTGAATTTTGTTACATGCCATTTTTGCCAAAATAACTTGGAGATGTATGATATTCCAACATGTAAGCAAAGTCAACAGGTGTTCAAGGTGTTTCCTTTATTTCTTTTACATGTTCTAAAAGTATACGCATCATCTATTATTGGGCTATGGTTACACGTCTATTAGACTTTCACTGGCAACCCAAAGCACTGCATGTACAGTTTTCCCTATAATTTCTCCTTTTTTTCTTTGTGCTATGCAGTGCTCTCTTTTCCTTGTCTTTCCATGTCTGTCAACAAATTACAGAACAAACGGCAAAAGCGTAAATGTAAATTTTGTCCAGTCTCTTGCAATCAAACTCCCACATAACTTACCCTAAGGTATACAATTAACAATACAATAATTGAAATGAAAACTTTAGCCATATAGTTTACATCAGAACCACCCTCCAGAGTAAACTGTTGTATTGACAACATGACTAAGCAATTAGACTTATCCGTACACAATGACTTATTGACACAGATATTTACTTTTGAGGGATGAACTAAGAATTTTGAGCAAGAAACTCGCTTTTGCAGGTTATCCATGGTGTTTTGCTATTTGTACAAATTGTTTTGAGAAATGCACTTACTGTTTTGCAAATGTCGAGGATGATTCGAGAAATGTACCAACGCGACTGAGAAAAACTGTAAAAGATCTATATCTAAATTAACATTGATCCATTTCGCAGAGTATTATATCCAAAGCAACTTACAGTGTTTTCAAGGTATACAAATTTTAAGTATGTGTGTTTTCATGAGAATTAAACCAATGACCTTTGCACTTGACCTACACCCTGGCTATTTACCTACACTAATACTTAAAAGTACATTTCATGGAATAACCCAAAGTAGTCAGGTTGATTTAGTCAGTAATATTTATATTTTGTGCTTGAAAATAACCAGTTAATTTAGAAGACTTTTCTTTCATGAAAAGTAAATTATGCACTTTCAAATAATTCATAAGCATTACATTTTGCAATTGACCCATGGCTTAGCCACGCCCCCTCCACTCACTCGGACAAACAATCAACATTCGATGACAGGCGCTGTGGCAGCTGTCACAGTAGGAGACATTTCAAAGGAGGCAATTGATTTTTGGAGACAGAAAGACTATATATCATTTCAAAGTTACCAAAAGCGCCTTTACTATGCATTGGATCGTTATATTAAAATTTTATTGTTGAAAAGTTTGATGAAAAGCTTCAGCATACGTTTCCAGGACAAGCCTTTTTACCATCTTTACCAAGAGTAAGTTACCTCTCTGTTAGTTTGGTGCTACAGTATTTATAATTTAAATGATTCAGCACAACATTGCTTTTACAAATAAAATTTGTTATCTCGGTTATTTACAGATACATTAATGAAGCTAAATGACATACAACGCAGCTAGAAGCTAATGTTTATGTTTTCTAATGTAAGGCTAACGTTACGTTAGAGATGTTAAAGATAACGTTCAAATACTTAGCTCAGAAGTGAAGTGAGTATTTGCCAATGTATGGTAACCCACACTTGGAATGTGACCTCTGCATTTAACCAACCCAGTGCATTGTGAACACACGCACTGCAAGTCATGAAAACACAAACACCCAGAGCAGTGGGCAGCTGTCCCTGCAGTGCCCACTGTCGCAACCCAGTCATGAGCCTCAAACCGGCAATGCTTAGGTTACAAGCCCGGCACTCTAACCACTAGGCTACAACACTGTAGACATCCATGTTTAATGTATGCACGTTTAATTGGTGTTGTGGTCTACCGCATAACTATCTCGGTTGTGGCTTGGGAAAGGGTTAAAAATGCACACTGTCGCCCAGCCTTTCGGGATACCCAGTGTCGTAGTTGCATGTACCCCATACACACCGTTTGACCATTTTAAACTTAAAATGACAAGAAAAACATATAAAAACGGGTGAAAACAGACTGCAATGCATTTCAATGGACATGGCTCATCGCGTTTGGGGGCGTGGCTTAGCCATAGGACAATTCCTTTTTTAATAACACCATTATGTTTCATCACTGAAACACTGTATGCTCATTCATTAAAAGCTTGTATTGATTCAAGAATACTTATAAAAAGGTAAAAAGAACTTTTCTTTTGATGCTGTTAAATGGAAAAGAGTGCCATTGTCATCCCAGTGTTTTGTTAATGGACTATGATTAACCCTAGACCACAGAACAACTTTACACATTTTACCTGGGATGTCTCTTGACTATCGGACATATTAAGTCAATTAAAATTTCAAATATTTTGTTGGAAAATAATTTTTACTATGTAATACTGCTTGAATAGAGTTTCTCATGTAACCTTTCTTTAGACTCCCTGTTTGTCTTTGTGGTGTGAATGTGTTTGTCTGTTGCACACATAACCTGGATCTCTAAAAGCACATTTGTTGTTCCCTAAAATTGTGTAACCTTTTCAGTCTCTGACAGAGTTCCATGATTAAATGTTAACACATTGAATCTGGAGATAATTAAGATTTTCTCCTACTGAAATGCCCCAACTGTCTGTGTTAGTGAAATTATTCATGAGCAGGGAAAGACTGAATTTGTGGATGTTTTGGATCTGTGTTCATCTGTATATATATTTTTGGACTTAAACAAAAGAATGACAAGCCACACTGTCAGAAATAAAGGTACAAAACTGTGCCTTTTCTGTCAATGGGGCTGTACCCTTTCAAAAAGTACAGCTTTGCACCTAAGGATTTCATTTAAGTACCTCAGAGGTACATACTGGGACCAAAGAGAGCTTATTTGTACCTCAAAAATACATATTAATATCTCAAAGGTACATATTGGTACTAAATGTTTACATATCTGTACCTAATGGTCCATACAATTGCCTTTTTAAAGGGCACTGCCCTGACAGCTAGGGTACATATTTTGACTTTTTTCTAACAATGTAGGTCCTACAGATTTGTACCTTTAATTCTGACAGTGCACCTCCTCTGCTGTTATTTAAGCAACAATCTTCCAAAAGCCTATATTGCAACTGGCTTCAATTTCAGAGCTTCAGTGCTGCTCAGTGTATCAGTCTGCTTGACTTCTTAAGACAGAGAGAGCATGAAAGAATAGCACCCTTTACGCCTTAATAATGCCTTTTTCTTGTATGGACAGGTCAACATGACAAGCTACCTTTCAGTTGCCACATAGAGACAGACAGGATGCATTTTCTAACTGGAATGTTGTTATAGAACTGTTGCTCTTCAATGGTTGAAATGGCAGCACATTCATCTTTGTGTTGCTACAGAATCACAATGATGTTTATCCGACTGAACTAGCTTGTCTCAGCTGCTCTTTCTTTATGCTTTTTTGACATTTGTTTTGGCAAAACTTAGATTTCTGCCATCACTCATATAATAGCCAGACTTTTCTGTAGGGCAGAGGTACATGTTTCAGCAATGATATTTTTTACAATATGTATTTATCTGTTTCAAATGTATACATATAAAGGTCATAAACGTAGAAAAAAAGTAATACAAATGAATTAACTGGAATATAAGTCTTCTGTTACTTTAATATGACACACACTAAACCAAATATCTAAACCCAAACCTAGTTGTATGTAATTCACTTCGCATCAGAATCACGTCAGAATTGTAATATTTGTGTATTATTCTTTCCATATCAGAGCATTGTTCTGGTATAATTTTATATCTATGTGTTGTCTACACATGATTAATAATTTTGAATGACAACATGTAACAAACTGCAAAACCTTCAATAGTTTTTGTTGTAAAATAGCGCGTAGCTGCACTGAAATTGCTTTATGACGTGCATTTGTGATGTCCAGTTTACTAAAGTAAATTATGATATACTGATGAGGTCGACGTCACCGCCATCATGCTCTCGAGGCTTGTTTCACACGCGTGCGCGCTTTGACCTGAAAAAGCGGCAAAGGTGAGATGCTTGAGGCACACCAGTCAGCACCACGAACCCCGGATAGCGCGCGTCGCTGCATAGGTGACGGATTGTGAATGTTGTATTTGATAAACGTTACTTAATTTCAGTTTGTAGTCAACATTACTTGATTTGTTGTTTAATTAACCGCATCGTGTCAAAGTTTAAGAGAGTTTGTGGTTTGCAGTGCGAGTGACTATTCACGGACATTTTCAGCAAATACTTTTATTCAACGCTTTAATTCAGCAACCTACAGTTTTGTGACTTTGGATCACCTGCGCCTTTTATTTGGACATTTGAGACTTGCAGCTATGAGAGGTGGATTATTGAAGATGCTTGGCTCCAGTCGATAAAACGATGTGATAGAGGCATTCCCGAACTTAGGGCATGATGGTCCTGTGGCTAGACGCGATTCTCTGACTCAAAGCTCGGAAAAAAACTCATTTGCAGTAGCTTATTCAACCTTCATGCATTACTCACGCAGTATAACATAAAATAACATGACTTAAAAAAACTAATGCTAAACAAATATGTTTTCTAAAGGGGCTAATTTGAGTTATTCATCCAACGGGACCGATGAGGATCAAGAGTGGAGCGACACACCAGCTGAGCGTTTGTCACGGACGGGGCACAATGTGGTCGCCGTCTTTTTGGGATCTATAATGGTTTTCGGTATCCTGAACAACTTGATCGTTCTCGTTCTCTTTTGTAAATTCAAAACTCTGCGAACTCCCGTGAACATGCTTCTGCTCAACATCAGTGTGAGTGACATGCTCGTGTGTCTGTTCGGCACGACGCTGAGCTTCGCGGCCAGTGTCCGCGGCCGGTGGCTGGTGGGGAGACACGGGTGCATGTGGTACGGCTTCGTCAACTCCTGCTTCGGTGAGTAAAGCAAGACAAACAACAAGGACACACAGGTAGGAAATATCAATTGAAACTTGAACAACTTTGTTTTATACCCACTTGAATCCTATACAGTGTATAGAGATTACAGGCTAGCTGAGGCTACAAATTAAAGTGCTTGTGTGATCTCCATCAGACATTGTACTGTACTTAAACGTTTTACATTGGAATAATTAGGCTAGATGTAGATACATTTATGTCTGTACGTAAAAGTGTTATCCTAAATGTTATTTGCCATTGTGCAAAATTTTACAGTCATTTGTCAAGTTTTAATATTAATATTTTTAATTTTAAGATATTATGCTATTACATAGGCTGCTACATAATAAGTAAAAGCAAAATCCATTAAAAGATTAAATCAGTTTCACAATGTACGACAAGATAACGTCTTTGAGGGACAATTCATGATGACATTACAAGGCAAGTCAATAAATGTGACAACAAAATCAATAACAACAGTGTAGATTAAACTGACAAACGGTCAAACAATAAAACCCACTAAACACTGAAAATATTAGATTTTAAAAAACATTTTTAGTCAGTCACCCAAATTTATGTGAATGTATTAATGTACATTTGTAAATTTAAATGCATTTAAGTTCAAATGCATTGTACAGAATATCCAATTTCATCTTGATAAGCTTTACTGTATGGCAAAACAGCTAGTCCAGTAATGGTATTTTTTAAGAGGCTTGCTGCTAAGTATGTGTAAAAGTGCTGGGACATCTGCACCATATACTTAAAAACTACAGTAAATGTGACATATGTCCACATGAATTACATGGAAAAATTCAAACATACTCAAAGACCAGCAGTTTTTTATGTTACAAAAGTGATTGTGGCATATTTAGAAACAATCTATATTCATAACAATCTTTAATTCATTGCGGTAGTGTAAGAGACGGTTGTATTTCCATGTATATCCAGTATATCCATGGTAATTTCAAACTGAGCTTATATTGTCTTTATTCAAGTGCATTTGGACAGTTATGAGGATAGGCCCTCATAAAGTCTGTGTATATTAAATGTGTTCTCAGATTGTCACACCACAGAAAAATGTGTAAGTATTTAAAAAAAATTAATAAAAAAAATGTGAATGATTTAAAAAACACCCAAGTAAATAAAATAAGTTATCAAAATTTTGGAAAAACAGGCAGGATTCTCTGTCCTATTTAAAAGTTGGGGGTGTGTCAGCTGTCTGCACTGAAACCACACCCACTTAAAAGAAGCTGCCATCTCTTTTAAAGGCAAGGCATCTGAAAATCCTAACGGTAGCCTACTAGGACTGAAATCAGGATCCCACCCTCCATTCAAATCGCCATCCAAAGCCACGCCTCCTCCAAAACACATGAACACGCACATGCCAGAAGCCCATTCATGTTTCATTCAACAGTGAGAAAACTTTGCAGTACAATGTTAATTACCTTTCCAAAAGAAACACTGCAAAGACCCTTTCTGGTAAAGCAGTAAAGTTATCAATGTTAATTCGTGTTTTTTCTCTGATCCAGACGATTTTTTGTCATTGTTGTTTAGAAAAAAATATTTAGTTTTGTGTATGGCTCCTGTACTGGTTGTCAATTCAACACGAAAGTTTGCCATTCTCCCTCTGTTTACAGACAAGAGGTGAGTGCATATGAACGCGCTAATGACGTATGGTGTCTGCGTTAACAGGTTGCACAGTGGTAGATGCAAAACACGTTCACAGAAGAGGGGCAACAATTGCATGCATCCAGTTATTGTGTTCGGTCCGAGTTCAATGATTTGTTGAACATTTTTTTGTCCTACGCCTTTCACAAATGACATATATTTATAAAAATACATTTAGACAACTTAACATAATTAGGGCCCTATAATTTCCGCGATCATGGAATCGCGGATGGAATGGTGGAATTGTCAGATTAACACGGAATTTAGTGTTAACGCGGAATTTAGCCGAATTTTACATATTTAAAATAAAATTCTGTTTTTGTGTGGGAGAAGAATGTATGTCTGAGGAAAATGCACACCGGGGAAGCAAATCTGGGTGACACACCCCCTCCCGTCATTTCAGCTACCCATCCCCCTTCAAAACACTGCAACCATGGCGTTGCGGCTCTCCACTGCTGTAATTTCGTCTGCGAAAAAATTAAGAAATGCGACGATAAGCCCTCAGTTCCGAGCCAAACAGTTTCCACATGTCTTTTATGTGACCGGAGAATTGTTGTTTTGTGCATTTTGTCAACATTCACAAAGACACAAAAAGATACATGCACTGACCACCGGTTATCAAAAACCCTTGTGAAAAACAAGGAGAAGTACAATACCGCTAGCAAGGGCACCACTTCCATACAGACGTGCATTACTGTAGATGCATTAAAATCTTCAGATGCAAGAAAATAGTTTGTTGAGGATTTTGTCGCTATGTGTGCCGAGGCTGACATACCTTTAGAAAAGATGACAAAACTGCGCCAGTCTCTAAAGAAGCACTGCAAACAGGGAGGAGTCCTACCTGAAAGTGTAAGCAGCCTTCACCAACTTCAATTCAACTCTTCCTTTCAACATATCTCCTCTGTGCTACAAAAGATCTGTGGGAAAAAGTACTCCGTTGTTGTTGATGAGACTACTGATGCAAGAGACTGCAGCGTCCTAAACATCGTCATCGGTAAGTTAGTGTGAATTTAACAACATACCGTACGGTACAACACTAAGTTAATATAGACGTGTGAATGAAGTGATGCACCCCCTTATAATTTTTTTGTATTCAGTCATTAATATCATACTATTGTAACTATGTAATGGGATATAGGTTATTCAAAATACATAATGATTTATAGCGGTGTCAGAATTAGAAAACAACTGATGCCCACGGGGGTAATCTGGGTGACATGCACATTAAATAAGATTTCAAATGGTTAATTCGAATATACCAGTTAAAAATAAACGTAGTTACTTTTTATTACCCTTATTTTTGAATCAGGATGTTAAATTCTAATACAGTTGGAAATAATGGCCATGATCTCCTTTCTCATTTTTTAAACTGATTTATTACTACTTCTACTACTACTACTACATGTACATGTCCAAAATAAAATAATTAACTCAAAATCATGTCAGTGCAGTCACTGTTGCCTTTTAATTAATATTAAAAATGAAAAAATTAAATGGACATTTAAAACTACAGCTAATGTTTTTTCCTTATTCCATCACAGGAGTTGAAAACCAATATTTTCTTGTGGATGTCGTCTTCATGGATAGATGCAACTATTCAACAGTTTCCCAAGAAATCCTAGCCTCCCTCCACAGGAACGCTCTAGATATGAATGATGCCTGGGCAGTGGTTACAGATAATGCTGCATACTGTCTGAAAACATACAGGGAGATCCTGAAAGGAGTGATGCCAAACAGCGTCTATGTCAGTGGTTCCCAACCTTTTTTGCCCTAAGTACCCCCACAGCCCTATCAGTAAGGCTCAAGTACCCCTTCATCGAAACTAAACCGAAATTGTGTTTTAAAGACAAATAATTAGTAATATTTATTAATTTTAAACATTAAAGTAAAAAGCACTGACTGATGAAGCATGTTTATTTCAACAAACCACTATCATTGCGATCAGTGTTTGCATTTCATCAGCTCATTTGCATTTTAAAAGACACACCAAAAAAACTGCACATTTTGCTCAGCCCTACGAAATGGCAATTTTGACATGCTATAATTAATTATCTGTAGGGTGTTTTGAGATAAAACTTCACATATGGACTCTGGGAACGCCAAAGACTTATTTTACAAATTAAAAAAATTCATCATATGACCCCTTTAAGGGCCAGATTTACTAACAGCTTGTGCAAACCATCATTTTGGCGTTAAATAACGACTGAACTTACTAAAAGACACACAGTAGATATTTAGCTCCGAAAAGGTGTTATTTTTGCGAACTTATTGCATTTGCATTTGTGGAAGTTTTCCTTTTAGAAGCAACATTAATGCGAGGAGAGAACCGTATTACATTTTGCCAGAGGAACATACTTAAAAAAAATATATATAGTTTGCCAAGCCATGCTATGTTTAATTTGCTGGAGAAAAGAGGAGGAGAAGTCACGAGGAGAAGTCAAATCAGGTATTTCAAAACTTCTTTTCCGTTCTTACTTTCACTTAGCTGGAATTTCACACTCCGCAGTCCGCATTTTCATTGCGATGTCCTGCCGAGGTCTCTTATTTGCGACCCTGTACTAATTTGCGCTGCTCTAATAGATTGCAATGGTCATTATAGAAATGTGCATATGTCATTATTGTGCCTGTGTATTTTATTTGCGCCTTTGTAGTAAATCACACGCAAATTATCCACTCCGGTGCTTATTTGGAATTGAGCTCTCACGTCCTTTTTAGTAACTGCCCTAAATTTACTAAAATCTCAATTTAAGTTACTGATAATTAAAGTGTGCAAATAAGTTAAATTATTCTGTTCAAATATAAAGAGAAACAAAATGTGTTAAGACATTCTCTATAAATACAAAAGTCATAATACGGGACAATATGTTAGCCAAAAACAATGCAAAAGTTTTTTGCATAATTTGAAAATGTAATGGCAGCGGGAATGAATATTATAGCATTATTTGAACATTATTTATAGTTAATAAACTTTGTGTCTTTAGAAACTTTTCAGGTTCATTGAAAGATCTTTCTTGAGTTGGACATCGCTATTGCGTATTGGATCATGCAGTGCATTTACTCTTGATGGCTATATTAATGATAAGATTAAAATTACAAAGTTGTCCTTTTAACAATGCTGTCCTCACAAAAATCAATCTTAGGTAAATGACTGGACAAACGAAAGACATTTTTATTAAAAGTAAATGAGATCAAAGCAAAATTTAAATCTTTTTGCGTACCCCCTGGAAACTCTTCACGTACCCCCTGGGGTACGCGTACCCCCGGTTGGGAATCACTGGTCTATGTTACCAGTCGTGCAGTTTTTATTCCACAAGTCGCCGTAATCAAAAACGCGCGCAAATAATTAATACAATTCACTTCGACTGCGCTACAATGTCCCAGTGTAAGAGAACATGTTTATTTATCCACAGAGAACAAATCATTTTACTTCTGGAATTATGTATGCAATATGCATTGCGCGAGTGTGGGGGAGAACCGTGAGTCTGTTTGAATGTTAAAACAAAAACATTATAACAACAGCGGTCATCATGAAACCTCCTGCACAATTCAAGCTGCGCTGCAAGAACGACAGGTTGATGACATCAAAGTACCGCGAGGGTGAGGCGAGAAATCATCGGAAGAGTTTTCTTTCAGACCGCTCTCGCGGCACGTTGATGTCATCCACATGTCGGTTCCTGTATTATAGCATGAAGTTGAGCACACCCGTAAATTATCCATATTAGTGATGTACCAATGTTCAGATATGTTCTACTGAAAATATTTAACATTATTTTTAATGAGCTTCATTATAGCCTGTTGATTTCTGGTGTTTTGTCTGAATGCTAGGGTATGGCAACTGCCATACGCAAACGCCGCCCCTGCCTGAAAGTGAAACCAGCTTCATGCAACAGAAAATGTAGTTAACAAAAGGAAAACAGTTATAGCAATGAAAGTTTAGAGGCTGAGGAAATTGTAAACGTTTATTCATAGTCTTATGACATGTTAATGTTTTTGCATGCGCCGAATCAACGCAAAGCTCTCTCCGTGTGTCGACTATTGAGGGCACTTGTCGTCTTAAATAAACCCGCGCACAAACAGACGGCGCAGCTTAAACAGTCACTCCACATAAAAACGTTACGTTGTTTTTCATGGATCTATTCCATACACTATGAGACACAATAGCACAACTCTCGCGATCGAATCGCATGCGGGTCGAAACGTGCGTTTTGATCCGTATGGATAAACTGCGATCTGTCACACCACTATTTATTACAAACGCAAAGGCAAACGTGACTTTATATATAATTTTAACGTACCGTTAGGTTGTCTTCAACTTTAGTAATGAGCATTCTCGACAGTAACAGAGAGGAGCTAGCTCTAACTCACTAATCGTAGCTTTCCACATTTAAGGAAACATATCAAAACTCAGCTGACTTACCTATGACTTTGTTGTCCTTTTTCACCATCTGCATAAAACTCCTTTCTCCGTCCTCTGTTTTTTCCCTTGTTTTTCTTGGTGCCACCACCGTTTGTTACTCTAAGTGTGCGCCTACTAATTGACTCCGATGACAACATGTCATGATAGAGTGGTTCCTCCCCAATGCGGACTTGCATTTTAATATTTTAAGCTAATATTTTTTTTAAATATAAATAAATCAAAGCCCTGTAAATATGAAGTTTTATTTTAAGAAAAGCAAAACCACTAGTACATAATTAATACTGACGAGACTGATGGAGTGGGAGGGGGGGCACTTGAGGTGGCCAATCAAATTGTGGGGGTGGCCCGTGCCCCCCCTGCCCCCCCCCCGGCCCCGCCCCTGCTGGAGAGGCTTGAGTGCAAGATTCCCAAGAGTTGAAGAGGTGGCTTTGGCCTTCATCGACTTCCCAGTCAACTCAGTTGACTGTGAGCGGAGCTTCAGCAACACAAAGAGGCTGACAATCATGTATTTCAATGGTGATGTCTCTGATAGGTGGGAAGCTTAAATGAAGAAAGTTAGCTCATAAAGGGTTAACTAATTCTACTTGAATACTTCAACTTTAATTTCATAACTCAGGAAGTACTTGCTGTATTTTGCCTTGTTTTTGATGCCTTTAATCTACTGTATGGAAAAAAGCAGTGCTCGAATTGAGGGGGGGCTGGGGGGATCAGGGACAGATATTTTTATAGTAAAGATAATGCTGACATTTTCTGATCTAGTTTAGGTCTGTATATTTTGGATTGCTTTTCCTTGTATCGATATTTGCGTTCAAAGGTAGTAATGTGTTGCCATTTTGGGTTTGCTGCTATGTCATGGTGGGGACCCCCCCATAAGACTTGATTCAATTCGAGCACTGGAAAAAAGTACTTATGTATATCTTTGAAATTGAGAGTTTTCTTTTTTGTCCTATTTTTTTTACTTGAAAGAAAAAGCTAATGGAGCACTTTAATTTAAACTTATATAATGTATTTTTCTGGACTGTTTAAAGTTTATAACCATGAACATTAAGTTGTTACTTTAAGTACTTAAAGTGCAGTTGTATCATGCAGTATTTGTTCTGAAAAGTACTGAGTAAAAATGTGGAAAAAAATGTTACCTCAATAAATTTAAGGTCATTCCTATTTTATTTGTGTACATGTTAATCATTAACATTAAAGGCACACTCTTTTTACGACTAAAATAAAAATTAAAATGGAAAAAAGTTAATTTGCAAAACTTAAAACGGAAAAAATGGAATTTGGGAAAAAATAAAACAGAATTTGGGAAAAAATAAAACGGATTTTATAGGGCCCTACATAGTGATTGCTATCAGGATGTGAGGAGATGTATAGATTAGACGGGATGTTTAGACGATTTCATTGGACGCACATGCGGGGACGTGATTACGCGTCTGAGCAGAACTTAACTTCCGGTTTCTGTTTGTTTAATAGTCTGACTAGTTGCTAAACTGAACTCTTGAACAAATACCTTGTCGAAAATAACAATATGGTTTCCTAAAAACTAGGAAGGATGGTGATCATGGAATTCTGCTATTTGATTGGAGGTTTGGCAGCCGATCTGTCTGTTGTTTTGATTGTATACATTATGTAGTACACATTTAACATTAGCTAAGTTACATATGTTCCACCATGCCGTTTGTTTATGGTACTGCGGTAACCGTCTATACAGCCAAAAATATAGGTATAAAACGGAATTTGGGAAAAAATAAAACGGATTTTATAGGGCCCTACATAGTGATTGCTATCAGGATGTGAGGAGATGTATAGATTAGACGGGATGTTTAGACGGTTTCATTGGACGCACATGCGGGGACGTGATTACGCGTCTGAGCAGAACTTAACTTCCGGTTTCTGTTTGTTTAATAGTCTGACTAGTTGCTAAACTGAACTCTTGAACAAATACCTTGTCGAAAATAACAATATGGTTTCCTAAAAACTAGGAAGGATGGTGATCATGGATTTCTGCTATTTGATGGGAGGTTTGGCAGCCGATCTGTCTGTTGTTTTGATTGTATACATTATGTAAACTGTAAAAAGATTCCGTAGAATTTACAGTATTACTGGCAGCTGGATGCCAGTAACTTACTGTAGATTTAAATTTATGTTAATTACCTGCAACAGTTTGTTCAAAGTTAAATGAAAATCAAACATTAGCAAGTCTGTATCTTTACAGAATAAAACTAAAATAACAGCCTCAAGCAAAGCATTCTGGGAAACAAAATCTGAAGGAAAAACCCAGAAAAAGGTTGATGAGGATTTTTTGTTCCCAGAATGCTTTGCATAAATCTGTTATTTTACATTTTTATTATGTAAGATAAAGACTTGTTAATGTTTAATGTTCATTTAACTTTGAACAAATTGTTGTCAGTAAATAACATAAATTTAAATTTACAGTATGTTACTGGCATCCAGCTGCCAGTAATACTGTAATTTCTACGGGAATCTTTTTACAGTGTAGTACACATTTAACGTTAGCTAAGTGTAGTTTTTGATACGCTTTAGCTATGATTTGAGCTAAGGTAATATACATGTTGTTTATTTTGCTTGTTATCAAAAATAAACTACTCTAAAATGTTATTGATCCTTAGCGGAGTTTACCGGAAGTTACATATGTTCCATATGTTTGTTTATGTTACTGCGGAAACCGTCTATACAGCCAAAAAGGTTCAGATACAGTATGGTTATTTTCACAAAATCATTTTAAAGGTTTTTTCTTTTCATTTTTCAGGAAACCCCATTCCCCCATAAGTGATTCTCAGAGAATATTTCCACTCTAAAATGATAATAATTACAGTTTCTCAGCACAACACCCATTTGTATTATACATTGCTTACCAGGACTTCCATTTTATAATAATAATAGTGACAGAGCGCAGAAGATCTATTTGATTTCCAGAATGAAATTATTTTCTCCTTCTAATGGAAAGTTTGAATGTTCTCCTGTCACAAAAACACTTAGAAAATTTTTTCAGTCCTGTAAAAAAAGTTTCTGGCCAGAAACTAATTTCGACAAACATAACTCAAACATTATCTATTTTGTACCAATCAGAACTAATTTATGTTATTATTTCTGATTGGTCAAATAAATTGTTGTTTTGAAACTGCAAACACGTTTAACATCAGAATGCTTGTAGCCTTTTATCTTTATTGTTTACGTCATTAGCATTTTACTTGATTATTTCACAAAGATTACCCTGTCAGCACCGTAGTTTTGTATGTTAAATCAGAGTTGTTGTTTGTTAATTCAGAGAAGGCCTTGCATGGATTGGCGTGATCTTTTCACAGTCCTCTATTTTTCACTTATTGAAGTTTTTATTGTAAATTTAAAAATTACTTAATTTGACATTTACATTAACAAAACATTTACATTACAAACATTTACATTACCATAATTTACATAAAAAATCATTAGATTACTCAATAACGTAAATAATTGATAGTGACAGCCTTACTTAAAAGGCCAGTGTGGCATGTTTAGGTACAATCCACATAAATTCCACAACAGAAATTGACATTTTAAAAGGTCTTGCATTATAATTATTTGTTGGTTAAATTTTCACTCTTTGGGTCGGAGTATTGTTGCTCAACCTCTCCTAAGCTAAAGGTTATGGACTGCTGCCCTGACATTCTCCTCTAAATTGTTTGAAACATTTTTTATGTATTTTTCCCAAGGCATCTAGGCCACAAAGCAAACCCAAATCATAATGCACCTTCCACCGTGCTTGTAGGATGAGGTTTTGGTGTGCAGTGCACTCTTCTTCCACAGTGTTGTTCATGAGTTCGCCCTTAGTCACACACCCCATTTTTTTTATAAAACAGTGGCAACAGCAATTTAAGTAAAGACACCAATCTTGAATTAAATTATCAATTTAAACTACAAGTAATATAGTTCTTATGGCTTATTTTTTATCTATTGGCTGTTTGAGGTATAATGGCCACATGTTCAAGGAGTTTTCTTGCTTCGGATCAATATAGCTGCTGCAGGGCAGTGGTTTTCAACCTTTTGGAACTGAACTCTTCCAAGCGCTCACACAAACCTAAAGAGATCTTGCTGGGCAAGATTGTACTTTATATTTTTTATAGTGACATGCACACCGTGTTGGTTATGACAACTGTTACAGCCCTAACCCCAATACCAAATTGGTGGAGACCTGGTATAATAACTAACTATTGTACCAAACTCTCTATTCATCCGGACCACATGACGTTAATGTGTGTCGTCGCCGCCATTTTTGTGTCTGGTCACAGCTGTGCGCCCTGCTTTATTCTATGGTCACAGCAGCCACAACTACCAGATAAAGATCAATAAAGGACTCCCAGGAGGTTCACAACAAGATTACAATTTGCCCGGGATATGTTGCAATGTTGGCTGTAACAACAATCGTCAGAGGAATAAAGGATTGACTTCAATCAGAAGTGACCAAGGATAACTTAAATGCCTGCCTAATATTAAATGATTAGTAAAAAGTTCTCAAATAATTTAATAATCAAGTAAGCAGAAAGTGAAAATAAAAAAGAACAGAGAAACAAATTTAATCTATTATTAAATAAATAAACATTAAGTAGCAGATAGTTTTTTGATTAACATATACAGCTGTCAATTTAAAAGTGTACAGTTATGGATTTATACGTCCTAAACCACTTTCCCTAAACTTTGCACTTTACACATAAACTTTTTATATACATTTATATACCAATGAACAATTTTGACTTAATTATGGACGTATGTGACCGTCAAAGCCTGAAAGATCACAGTTCTGCATGTGCATGTTTGTTCCCGTTGAGATGTTATGGACAGCAGACTTTCTTTTGTGTCTCAGCAACTTATTTTAAGGACTACAATACAATAATTTGTAATACATTATGATATTGCTTTACCAGATCCTTGCATATGAGACATCAAGTGCGCCTAGCAGTTTTCACGAGGACTTTTCATGTGTGTATCGTCATGAAAATAATGCATTGTATTAAACTTAGAAATATAGTAGAGATATTGGTTTTATGTGTACTCAGAAGATGTTAACAGCGTGCTATGAGAGGGATGTTCATTCGCGTTAGTAAATTAAAGCCAAAAATATTCACCAAGTTGTCTACTCCATTTATAATGACCGAGATATTATATTTAATGTATTTTTATGAGACATTTTTAATTTCTGGAAATATTTAATACAGAATATGACAAATAATGCAGGATACCAAAAATTCGACATTTTGTTGATTTTGCGCTCTTCCGCGATCGCGAACAACTGGAGGGACTGACTGGCAGCCGACATATAACTCCACATTGTAAAATCAGTATTTTGTCTCTGGTAAGCCCTGAATTAAACTAAAAAATGTGACCATTTAGTGCATTAGATATGTTGTGTTCACTGCCAAAACGGACACAAATATTGCAGCGGGCATGGCGGAAGTGACATCTTTGGTACCCATGAATAGTTTGTTATGTTAATAGATGTAAATTATGTTAATTTTTATTTTTTATGTTTTGCACCTTTTAAATAACTTCAAAACTTTTAGGATTTTATTTACAGCTCATTTGCATTTAAAGTAAACCACACAATGGCACATTTTGTAAACACATAAAATGTGGCAATTTTAACATGCTATAGTTTGAGCTAAAACTTCACTTTCACACTCTGGGGACACGGAAGACTTATTTTACATCTTGTAAACTGGGTCACAATAGGAGACCTTTAAATTAGCCAAAGTTACATATACTATATTTTGTACACTAAGTCAATCCAAAAAGCCCTGCTAAATACGGTTCAATACTATTACTAAGGCATACTGTAGGTTGCATTTCACTTCATGTCATGACATGAATTAAACAAGTGGGGAAATTGCTCGCAAAATGTGGTTCAGTCTTGGACAGTTTCAGCCTGGTGTCATTCTCTACTTGTAGGTGTGATTTTGGCACTAAATGGTTTAAAAAGTGGAAAATTTTAGCCGAACATCTGCATGTTATTTTGAAGCATCCCAATTTTTACAGATTCAATTATTGTATTTTGATTATACAGAACAGTTTGTAGATGGATTTTAGTGTGTTGAAATAAGACCCTGTCACAGTGCTTTGTAAAATGGAAAATTCAATATACTATAACAATGCATAAAGTGGTCCTTTCAAATGACACTATTGAAGTTGTGCCTTGTTATTCGTTTAAGTAGTACAACATCATTGTGGTTCTGTTTAAATTGGTCGATTATGTGGAGCCGAAGGATACTCTTTAGCCTCTCACACTGCCGAAGAATACATTCAATGTAAGAAATTTGTCAGCCCTTCTCATACGTAGCATTTTTTTATACACAGTACAAGATTCTGTCAACAAACTCAAAGATTGACATATTTCCCAGATTCTTTATAACCACAAGCCATGCGTTTGAATTTCTAAATGTTGAAAAATCTGTTTTGACGTGATAATGACCTTGCACAGAACCTCTTAAAATGGTCCCTGTCAAAATGTTCCCACACGCTCCCTTTAAATAGCATTAGAGAGAAAACTGCTATAGGCATTTTTATTTGATATATAATTTTAGCTACAAATTGGGCTGTGGTTTCCCCCCTCTTTTTTAAACTGTGCTGTTTCTTGATATTGTCCTGTTTTATTTATTGTTTATTAAATCATACACTCTAAAAAACGTTGGGTTAAAATTAACCCAACTTGGGTTGTTTTGCAACCCAACGTTGGGTTAAATATGGACCAACCCAACACTGGGTTATTTTAACCCAACAAGTTGGGTTGTACAATCAACCCAACCAGTTGGGTTGATTTTTTAACCCATCTGTTGGGTAGAAATAACTTTTTGTTGGGTTGAAACAACCCAACGTTTGGTTAATGTGTTTAAAGCTGAAATTTTGTGGTTTAAATTGCTTTCATACCTTTCATTGTGGTGTCTATAAATAACAAAGCATAGATTTAATTGAAAAAGCATATTTATTGCACATGAACAATAAAAGAGTACATAGCCCTACACAAACAATCAACTTTCTAATAAAAAAAAATATATTAGTATTATATCTCACAATCTAAAATGACAGATACCCAGTTAACATTACAATTAGATCAAGTAAAAAGTAAGGGATAATGTATTGGCAGCATGTCATCACAGAAAAAAGCCCCAACAGTTTCTTCAGGACAAATGTCACAAACACATTGGTTTAATCATTTGTAAATTTAATGTCGGATATGTTATTAATAGACATTGATATTTAATTTTTGTGTAATATAAAACTGTACCTGTCAAAATGATTTGCAGCATTGGAGTTTTTAGTTTTGAGCAGTAGTAGAATGTCACGACTAGCCAATCAGAAACTAGCATTTTAGAGAACCGTGTAATAAGAAATGGTTAATGTAACACATAAGATCAACACTAAGTTGCACAAACAGTCAATATATGATCAACATGAGTTATCACCTTAGCATGACAAATAACTACACAGACTTCTTATAGAAAGGGATTCCGTTCTTGGGAGTTTGTAAACAACAGTCTTCAAAAACACCCACACTGATGTGCACTGCTTAGTAAAATGAATGTCCAAAACATAAAAAAAAGTTTAAAACATGTCAACATCACCAAGGAGGGTGTATTGCTGGAGTGACTGTCTGTCAAAAACAACGAAGGCTTGATGGCAGAGATCGTCATCTTCCAATCCAAGGACAAATGGGAATGGTTTTGTCACCTCAGCCTCTCAGAAGAATGCAACCATGTTGGTCCCAACCTGTTGAAAACAGACAAACACTTGTTAGAATGCAGGCAAAGACGCTAAATGCATGATGCAGCATTATTATACAAAACCAAACAATTCATATTTCATACACACAAATGTAGTATCTAGTTTAATTGTAATGAAATGTATACATTTCTTTTTTATTTCAATAACCTTACAATATACTCTTTGTTCATGCCAATAACTCAGATTCACAGTAATTTCAGATTCTGCCACGTCACTTTACCTGGCAGTAAGCCCGATTTTTTAGATTTTGCAACAACCTGCATACTTGCCCTTATTACTTAATATAGCCAACACTTTATTAGCATATATTATGTAATGAATACAGGGGTGGACATTAAAGGAATAGTCTACTCATTTTCAATATTAAACTATGTTATTACCTTAACTAAGAAAAGTTGATACATCCCTCTATCATCTGTGTGCATGCACATAAGCGCTGGAGCGCGCTGCGACACTTCGATAGCATTTAGCTTAGCCCCATTCATTCAATGGTACCACTCAGAGATAAAGTTAGAAGTGACCAAACACATCAACGTTTTTCCTATTTAAGATGAGTGGTTATACAAGCAAGTTTGGTGGTACAAAATAAAACGTAGCGCTTTTCTAAGCGGATTTAAAAGAGGAACTATATTTTATGGCGTAATAGCACTTTTGGGAGTACTTCGACTTGCCTGAAAAGTCCGCTCCCCTTCTCCCTCTCATAATGGGAGAGGGAGGGTGTTACTGCGCCGAGTCGAAGTACTCCCAAAAGTGCTGTTCCGCCATACAATATAGTTCCTCTTTCAAATCCGCTTAGAAAAGTGCTACGTTTTATTTTGTACCACCAAACTTGCTCGTATAACTACTCGTCTTAATTAGGAAAAACGTTGATGTGTTTGGTCACTTCTAACTTTATCTCTAAATGGTACCATTGAATGAATGGGGCTAAGCTAAATGCTATCGAAGCGCCGCAGCGCGCTCCAGTGCTTACGTGCACACACACAGATGATAGAGGGATGTATCAACAATTCTTAGTTAAGGTAATAACATAGTTTAATATTGAAAATGAGTAGACTATTCCTTTAACGTTTGTCCCTAAAGTTAATGTTTTAGAGTTGCGAGTAAAAGAACATTTTTCTTGGCCGAGTTTTAACTCTATTCCTACTTGTAAACATGTCTTCTTGCTAGTTCACAAACAAAATATTAAATGTGTTAGGTTGCTTGCAAAGCAAAGTGTGCAATACTTCCATTACTTACATAAACTTAAGATTTTCTTCCCACTTTTGTAGACAGGAGTTGGAATATCATCATGGGGTTCTGTAGAGAAAAATGTTTAGGTTAAATTAGTAACTTTACTGTCATAATACTCAGCAAACAACAATTGTATTCCCAAGTGTACCTGTAGGTGATTTGTTGATGCTCCTGGTTCTTGGCTGGGAAGTTGCAGGATTCTGTCTGGAAAATGCAGTGCCCAAGTTTCAAATAGCTTTTCGGCATGGTCAGGGAATAACACAGAGAAGTCTTGTGAACTCTGAAAATGACAAATCACGCATTCATTTTCAATAAAACTTTAATGTAAATTTATGCGATAATGAATGCTATATGGGCTAGCTTGTCAGTGAACTACGGCTGCGTGTGGTAATGGTGCTTCACCTGTTTTCAGATGATGGCAATTTACTTCTAATCACAGAACCGGCTTTACCGATGAGATGGGCTTGACAATTGTATACAATTAAAGAGATAGTTGGGCCAAAAATGATATTAAACCCATGATTACTCACTTCCAAGCCATCCAAGATGCATACGTCCATCATTTTTCAGACTAACACATTTTCAGTTATTTTAGAAAATGTTTTAGATCTTTCAGTTAATCAAATGTAAAGTTATGGGATCCACTCCTTCAAGTCCAAAAATATTTGCATCCATCCTTCACAAAATAAATCCATATGGCTCCACGATAATAAACAAAGGCCTTCTGAGGGTAATCCGTGCAGTGTTGTTGTAGAATTATAACAAAAATAACTAGCTTCTGCTAATGGCGCCATCTTGGTCGCGTCCGCATTTAAGATGAGAGCTGTCCTGAATACAGAGGAGTCTAAGATGGCGGTATTACTGGAAGCTAGTTATTTTTGTTTATAAAGTTTAAATATAGATATTTCTACAAAAAAACGGCACGGATTACCCTCAGAAGACCTTTGTTTATCATCGTGGAGCCATTTGGATTTCTTTTGTGAAGGATGGATGCACATTTTTTGGACGTGAAGGAGTGGACCCTGTAACATTACATTTGATTAACTGAAAGATCTAAGACATTTTCTAAAATATCTCAAAATGTGTTTGTCTAAAAAATGATGGACATATGCATCTCGAATGGGTTGGGGTTGAGTAAATCATGAGTTTAATATAACTTTTGGGTGAACTATTCCTTTAATCGTGCAACCTTACTACTTTTGAAAATGACATACTCACAGCAAAATAAGCAGGGATTCTTAATAAAGAAATGCTTTGATATGCCTCATTGTATTATAAACATATCACTTTAAATAATAAAAAACAAGTGCATTTTCATGTTACCTGTAAATAACTTTGTAAAAGCTGGTATCAGAACCTCAAAGTGACATTGTTTTAGCTTCTCCAGGAAAAAAATATCCATCTTTTATCCATCAGGGTCTGAGGAAAAGAGCCAAAACTGTGATTTAAGTGGGCATCATCAAAAACATTTGAAAAAGATAAAAATGTCTGTAACTTACAGACCAAATGAGAGTTCACACCCTGTCTGTGAACTCAAGGCTAAAGTTTCATGATCTAAACATGATATTAAAAGCATCAGTTTGATTTCAACTTTTACAACATACGATTATTTATTTAAAACGTAGCCTACACGTTTCCTCCTCATATTAACTTTCTGTTTTAAACTGAATTTCTAAACCATTAGAATACGTTACATTCTAATGTTTCTAAAATTATTAAAACAAGCCATTTTAGACATATTTCATAAAACGTTTGATCAAACGAAATATTTAAATCATTTAAAAGCAAGCATATAGATTTACTGAGCATTACAGACTAGCCAACGGACGCTAATAAAACTTTTAAAAGAGTTATGTCTTGTGAACCATCATTTTGCATACTTTTGCATTCAGAAATAGTTTAAATGATTAAAAACAATGACACAAACCTTTTCCTTCAAATAAATGAAAGATAAGTCGATGAAAAACCGTTTATGAATCCTGAGGTGATGTTAAATTCCCGCGTCAGGTAGCGTGCTGTGGCAGGAGGAGTCTGACGTGTCTGTGTGGGGGAAGGGAGAAGTTCTCTCTGGGGAAGAACAACACTGACACCCGGTGGTCGCGCCGGTAACATTCCGACTTTTTGAAATTAAACTTTAAAATTGGCGTTCACTTTACAAACCGACTGCAAATTTGAACATTATACATATATATTCTCGCCTGAACTTATGTTTAAAATACATTTTGTGGACTAGAGAAAGTAATATTGAGAAACAGCTATATGTATCTATTAAGTTGGCTCTGCTTCAAAATTACCCAACATATAACCCAACAAGTTGGGTTACACAAAAACTACCCAACACTGATAAAACAACCCAACAAAATAACCCAACTGGCTCAACCCAGCAGTTGGGTTGAAAAAACAACCCAACGTTTTTTAGAGTGTACCATTGCTTGAGTATTGATGGGTTCTCTGGGGATCCAATGCAAAAATTGTGTTAAATTATAAACTATATCCCTGATCAGATACTTATTTGCTGCACATAAAACATTTCTTTCAAAGTAATTTATGAATTAAATAATGAATAATACAGGTATATTTCACAATCTTTGCCTATAAATTTTCAAGTTTAGAGAAACATATTGCACTATGAAAACACACATTTCACAAATACTAAATATACTTCTAACTTAATTCAATTCAATTTTATTTATGTAGCGCTTTTCACAGTTGTTAATTGTTGCAAAGCAGCTTTACATGAGTAGATGTAGGGGAGAACACAAAATCAATAGATAATATAAGAAGTAGAATATAGTGGCTAATGTTAAACCGTACAAGCGAGCGTATTAATAATGTAACATATACAGTAAAGTGCTAAGTTAAGCCAAAGTTGGCTGACTCTCCCGGGGACGAAAAAACCCCCTAGTAGAAAACCTGGTGGGAAAAACTCCTAGAATGACAAAAACCCTTTATAAACACGGTAGGGATAGGAAGCGGGTAAGCGGATTAAACAGGTTGGTCGCGTATCGGCTGGGCATCACGTTGAAATAATAGCTCTGTTGTTTAACCATCTACACATACCCACACACATTAATCTCTCTCTCCATTTCTTCACAGGTATTGTATCATTGATCTCTCTGGCGATCCTTTCGTACGATCGCTACAGTACTTTAACGGTTTACAACAAGGCAGCTCCAAATTACAGTAAACCACTGTTGGCTGTTGGAGGCTCCTGGCTCTACTCTCTGTTTTGGACAGTTCCTCCCCTGTTGGGATGGAGTAGCTATGGACTTGAAGGTGCAGGCACCAGCTGTTCGGTCACATGGACAGCTAACACCCCACAATCGCGTTCTTATATCATCTGTCTTTTCATTTTCTGTTTGGGAATCCCTGTGCTGGTCATGGTGTACTGTTACAGTCGGCTCATGTGTGCTGTCAAACAGGTAAATCAGCCACAAAATCTCAAATCACAGTAATGATATCCATTCAAATTTAATCTTGGGTGTATAGAATGACACCACAAGAGGATAAGGCTTAATTCCTAAGAGATCTGTTTGTATTTGACTGAAGTGCTTTTCCAATCCTCTTAAAAAAATTCTAATTAGATGGCAGTTTTAAATGGGGTCACACGCAAGGTGGAAGTGGAAACTTTGTTTTCTGGAATGCAATTTCTAAGATGCTAAAAATAAGATAAACCAGTTATATCGTACTTGACAGTACACAGGTCACAAAAAGGAAATATGTTATAGATCAAAATACAGCATCGAAAAATGACACTTTTCAGTGGTTTCGGATCTCGAGAATCGCTGTATAAAGAAAGCAGTTACTGTAAAGCAGACAGGAAACATTTTTAAATACATATAATGTCAGAAAAAGTCCCAAGCTGTCATTGGGATAGTACTCTTTAAAAAGTACCAGTAAGGTACAGATACCCTCACCTAAAGGATTATTAAGCACACCATACTAATACTGTGTTTGACACCCTTTCGCCTTCAGAACTGCCTTACAGTAACTCTACTTGGCATTGATTCAACAAGGTGCTGAAAGCATTCTTTAGAAATGTTGGCCCATATTGATCTTGCAGTTGATGGAGATTTGTGGAATGCACATCCAGGGCACAAAGCTCCGGTTCCACCACATCCCAAAGATGCTCTATTGGGTTGAGATCTGGTGACTGTGGGGGCCATTTTAGTACAGTGAACTCATTGTCATGTTCAAGAAACCAATTTGAAATGATTCGAGCTTTGTGACATGGTGCATTATCCTGCTGGAAGTAGCCATCAGAGGATGGGTACATGGTGGTCATAAAGGGATGGCCAGAAACAATGCTCAGCTAGGCCGTGGCATTTAAACTATGCCCAATTGGCACTAAGGGGCCTAAAGTGTGCCAAAAAAACATCCCTCAGACCATTACACAACCACCACCAGCCTGCACAGTGGTAAGGCATGATGGATCCCTGTTCTCATTCTGTTTATGCCAAATTCTGCCTCTACTATCTGAATGTCTCAACGAAATCGAGACTCATCAGCAACATTGTCCAGTCTTCAGCTGTCCAATATTGGTAAGCTCGTGCAAATTCCAGCATCTTTTTCCAAGCTTGAATCAGTCGGCCCATTCTCCTCAAACCTCTAGCATTAACAAGGCATTTTTGCCCACAGGACTGCTGCATACTGGATGTTTTTCCCTTTTCACACAATTCTTTGTAAACCCTACAAATGGTTGTGCGTGAAAATTCCAGTAACTGAGCAGACCAGTCTGGCACCAACAACCACACTAAAAATTGCTTAAATCACCTTTCTTTCCTATTCTGACATTCAGTTTGGAGTTTAGGAGAATCTCTTGACCAGGACCACACCCCTAAATGGATTAAAGCAACTGTCATGTGATTGGTTGATTAGATAATCGCATTGAGAAATTGAACAGGTGTTCCTAATAATCCTTTAGGTGAGTGTATGTATACATTTGGTACCAATATGTACCTGATGTACTAATATGAACTCTTTAGATGTACTTTTTGAAAAGGTACGCACCCTGTAAGAGGTAAGGAAATTTTTTTGACAAATTTTCATTTAAATGCAAAATATCAGAGATTCTCATAGGATTCTCAGAAACTAATTATATTACTAAACCTGATTAGTCCTCTTATCCAGATGGCAGAGTTCCTCTTAAGTGAATCAGAAGTCTTTTGGGATCTGTGTAGACTGTTTTCAAATCATCTAGTGGTGAAAACAGAATATGCTATTGTATATCTTAATGTCAATGTTCTCCGCAGGTGGGGCGCATCAGGAAGACGGCAGCACGGCGGAGGGAGTACCACATTTTATTTATGGTCATTACCACAGTTGTGTGCTACCTCTTGTGCTGGATGCCTTATGGGGTAGTTGCTATGATGGCCACGTTTGGACGTCCTGGGATCATCACACCCATCGCGAGCGTGGTGCCCTCCCTCCTTGCAAAGAGCAGCACAGTCATCAACCCTCTCATTTACATTCTTATGAACAAACAGGTTAGACATCAACTTCTTCATTAGCACTGAATTATGAGATATGTAATATTAAGAATTACTGCATAAACAATGAGAAATAAATAACCACACTGATGCAAAAAAAATTACATTGTTTCCACAGATAAGACTTTAGATTTAATTGTCCTTATTTTAAGTGTATAAAACTTCATCCACTGTCATGAAAAACAATTCACCAGCAAATACAAATAAAATGGTCAGGTACAAAATTGATTGTAAGAAATTATTAAAAAAATAACACTATAAACTGCATTTGAAATCTGAGTTTTTTATAATAACAGCAGATTGTATTGGCTGAAAACAGCACTTTATAAAGTTTTTGTTTAAGATTGTAGTCTTTAAAATACATGTGCCACCCTTTGTACTTAAATAAAAGTAAGCAGATAAAACAGGCCTGATAATGCACAATACAAAAAACTAACATAACTAAAACATTTTCCTTAAAAGATGAACCTTTTATACATTTATAAAATATCTAGTCTAATAAACATGTAAAACAAATGTAATATTCTATAATTCACTAACTTTTTGAATTACATTGTTGATTACTGTACAGTTAAAATACCTCTAGGCTTTGTAGTTTACAAAACATTTTTTATCTTATTAATAAGAATTGCAAACAATTTATCACATTATCATTAACAGCAAAGATTGATACCTTTCAAGCAGCAATCTCAAATGATTTGTATCTGTATCATTATAAACCCATTTTTAATGTAATCATGTCCCGTTTTAATTTAACAAAATATGTCTTTAATAAAATAATACATTTTATTATCATTATAAAATTTTCTTAAATATATTTTTTTTAATTAAATCAATAATACAAAAAATCATCTTATATTAAAAGATATGAAAAAACATTTGGTTTATTAAGCATATTTACTAAATGTTTAAATTATGGATTTATTAACTACTTTTGTTATTATTATTATTCACTGAATTAATAATACATTTCACTCACCAGCTACAAACATTTTTATAATGTGGAGCAAAAACAGTAACAGAATTTCTGAATCAGTGCGCTCAACACACAAAAAAACAAATCAGTCCTAGTCATAATTAAAATCACATGTTTATCAATAATGTGATTCTTTCCAATAATCAGAGTAAGGACTTAATCACATGACAAAGATGTTTACATGACTCCAACAAACTTCTTTACTCCTGCTAACATGCTGTTTTATTTTTGGATAATTTGCTAATAATTGTGGTTATTCACAAAGCCCAGATATAGGTGAACTCACAAATAGACAGTTTCATCGGACGCATGTGCGCTGACGCGATACACGTCTGGATCCGAACTTTACTTCCGGTTTTTTTTTTTTATGGTCTGACTAGTTGCTAAACTGATCTCTTGAACAAATGTCTCGTCGAAAATAACAAATGTTTTGGTTTCCTAGGTAATCTATGTGTTGTTTTTTGCTTGTTATATAAATAAACTACATATAGTTCAGGGAAAACTTAATAATCTCAAGTTTATTATGAATTCGCAGGTGCATCACAAAAAAACTAAAACACGTGCTCAATTCAGTTAGTATAGCACTACAGATGCGATTCAAGTATTTATATAGCTACTTATATAGCATGTTTTGAGATTAAAAAGGGCATCCGCCACATTTTAAGGTCTTCCTGTAGTTGATAATTTTATTACTTAAAACTTATCTCTGAGCATCATATAATAGGATATGTAAAAGTTTTTCCTGTGACAGTAATTCCACATGCTTTAAAGCTCCACTGTGTAAGATCTACTCCCATCTAGCGGTGAAATTCTATATGACAACCAAATGAATATTACTTTCTAGCGCACCCCATTCGAAACGCGTTTTAACTCGTACGGTGGCCGTGTCATGCCAAGGTTAACATGGCTTCCAGTAGCTACAAAGCAAAAGCAATGAAAAAAATTAACAATTTGCAATGTATTTTGCCTGTGATCCATCAAAGCACACAGATTTATGTTAAACATGGAAAAAGTCAGATTTTTATGATGTGTCCACTTAAAATCACATACAAAAAGCAACCATAAACGTAGCTTAGACACTCCTTTTTCATCGAACACATTAAAACACATGCGTGTTTACACTAACAAGTGTTATGCATAAGCATGCTATAGTTAGCCAAGGAACTATAAAACTTCAAGTTTACAACATGGATGTAAACGAATATGCTGAATTAGCTGTGGAGAAGATAGAAAGTAGGCAACTTCTATGTCCCTTGAGCCCCATCTTGGAAAACTAACATTACTCCAATATTGACTTTGGTCTTGTTGTTTTTCCTGTCGCGTTGTCGTTTTAAATCCCCTTTTCGCTTCCTTGGCGACGTGTTTTAATGTCCTCGAAAATAGGTCTTCAACAGGCTTTCAAATCTGCCTCAAATCAAAGCATTAGATCGCGGGATCATCACGGTTTGCAGCTGTTGTTGAATCCGAAGGATTCAGTCTGCACAGGTTGCATATGTGGGCTGCATACGTCATCAAACCTGGTTTATTTAAATTAACTGAGCATTACATTCACAAGTCATAAGCATATTACATACATTTACAATTAACCAAGAATAATTGTCAGCTTTATAATTGTTAATATTCTGAAATAAGACTGTCTTGATGACGTATACCGCCTACACATGCAACCTCGGGAGGCTTCAGCTAGCGGCCAGCGTAGGGATGTTCACATTGACCGTTTAACCGTTAACCAAAGGTAAGAATTTATGGCCGATTAACATTATCAGTTAACATAAAAAAATATTTGTTAACGCACGGTGCCTGTCCTCATGAGCCGACAGACATTTCGCCACTTTTCTATCTTTAATTTGTGAATGTCCTGTAAATGACACAAACGATTGCTGCCCTGACGGTCTGATAAAGTATTCATTTCTATGAGAAATCATTTGTGTGAGTGTTTGGAAGCTGATCGGAGATGCGTGCATGTCCGCGCAAGATGACGCGGTCCGTCTCCGTCTCGCGCACATCCGGACAGACGTTCGCTGATGGCCTCTGACCCTGACCATGAACATCTCTCTTTTTGCACAAACGGAGAAAGACGAAGCAAAAGCAAAACTTTTTGAAAAGCGTCCTGCTTTAGAAATGACCACTGTGGTAGATGAAAAAGAGACAATCTGCCCTCTTTGGATATTAATCATCTGGACTGATCGCGTGCTTTTTGATACGGTAATGTTGCGTGATATGTATGATAATGTATGAATCCTGGTTCTGTTGTTGATCTGTCGCTGCTGTTTGCTCGTTCAAGTGAAATGTTTTGTTTTAACTAGGTCACACAGACAACCGTCCACGGTATTTTTACTCAATGACAACTTAATATTAAAATCTTATAAGTTAACGGTTAATGTTCGGTTCATAAGCTGCAGTTGTCGGTCGGGAAAATTACTGATATGAACATCCCTAGGCCAGCGTGAGTGTAGTCTGAAAGCGCGAAAGGCGGAACTTGAATTTCAGGAATGTCCCTCGTCTGCGAATGTATTTCAAAGATGGAGGCACAACATGGATGCGCCAGTCGAGCGACTCGACCGTATGCATTTTAAATAGCAGATTCTACACTTCTCATCAGGGCAAACGCGAGGAGTGACCGTGTCTGCCAAATATATTTGGTAGAATTTTTTATTTGTTTAAAGCCATTATTAAATAACACTCCAAATAAAGCCTTAATATTCTGAATAAAGTACTCAGTTTTGGAACCATCCATACTGTATTTTAAACAATTGTATAGGATCGTGAAAATCACGTTGGACAGGTGATCTCAGAGAAACCTGTCAGTGTGACCTTTCCCTTTTCCCTGAGGTCGTGTTCAGAAGCCGTGCTCATGCGCTTGGTGAGCAGTTTCTCGTAAAGCAGAGGGTGGTATGCTCCAAAGGTGCAGGCCGTATCGATGACGGTCTCATGATAATGGCACCGATTGGTTTGTCTCATAGAGGGGATGTACTCGTACACATCGACTTGTTCACACAGATTCGTCATCACAGCAATACCTGTCAAACACAGACATACACAATCATAACAGATCTGTTCAGTACTGATCTGATTTGACATTGCAAGGATCCACGCTTGGCCAGCTGTGTGTACTGCCATTAAAGTTGGCTACTTCTGTGAAGTGTTTTATTTTGTAGAAGACTTCTGCCCGCAGGCTGTCAACATACAGAGCCTAACAGCACCCTGCCAAGATCAAACAGAAATTGCCTCACAGCATGTATGCCCACATGCAGGGGACACACACATTAAAGAGCTTGTGGTGCTGGCACGCAAGTGTGAAGACCAATCAAGTGCCTAAAGTGCCAACAAAATGTACAAACCTCATGACTTATTAAAAGCATTAAGAAAAATATCACTAAAGATTAATTCACGGTCATCCCACAAGTCATGGCAAAAACACTGACAAACGACAATCTTGTTCATTCTAAATAGCAGCCAACTTATATTGTGTATTTATGGTGTAGAGTACAAACAAAGTCAATGTAAAGATACAAAAAGATGCTAATTAACATTGAGCAAGGGGACAGACATAAAGTGACTGGTGCAATTCCATGCTATTTGCCCGTAGAATTTCAACTCAAGTGGTAAATATGCATGAAGCTTTGTCACGCAATTAAGCCAATCAACGAACAGCATGTCTGGTTTGACACATTTGGTTCAAACTAGAGATACTGTATGCACCAATCTAATATGTCTTCACTGCTACGATAGCCAATTATTTAGATTGATATCTGCCAGTGCGGATAGTTTGGTGGTTATATTAACTTGCATTAACTTAATTCTGAAGATTAAATTTTCTAAATGTTATTTATTCATATAATGACCATTAATATTGAACATTAAACTAGTGATGTTTCTTTACATTTTCTAGGGCTGTGCATCGATGCATTGCGTTCCCAATTAAAAATACCTGTTTAAAATTGATTCCGAATCGCAAGGCTCAGATTCTGTGTTTCATGCACAGCTCATGCATGTAATTCGGCTCTGTGATCAATAGGAAGTCCTTATCAATCTTAAATCACTATGACCCTTACGAAAAAGAAGTACACTTCAAGTTCATTTTATTAAGTATACTTAAGTAATGTTGGAGTATAGTTTTAAGTATACTTTATGTAGTAAGTGTACTAACATTTATGTTCTAGTAGTATACTTGTAAGTGTACTGCTTGAATACCGCTTGGGACTAAATTTGCCCACTTTTAGTATATAAAAGCATACTTTTAAGTATACTATAAGTGTAAGAGTAGTCAACTTTAAGTGTACAACTAGTGCACAATTAGTTCTTCATTTGTACTGCAAGTGAACTCATGAGTATACTAGTAGTTTTCTAGACTTATACTTCAAGTGTACATGCAAATGTTCTGTTAGATTACTCTTAGTAAACTAGTAGGTTACTAATTTTGTGCTGAAGGTATACTTCCAAATGTTCTTTTAATATACTTTTAGTTAACTAGTAGTTTACTAGTCATATACTGAAAGTGTAGATGCAAGTGTTCTGTTAGTGTACTCTTAGTAAACTAGTAGGTTACTTATTGTGTGCTGCAGGTATACTTCCAAGTGTTCTTTCAATATACTTTTAGTCAGAGGCGATTCTAGGGTAAGAGCTTTAGGGGTGCTGAGCACCCAATGAGCTCCACTGCCACCACCCACTCTTTTTTCCTACAGAAACCAATATTATTTTTATTGTAAAATAACTATCATTTTAACATTGGTTTATCAACTCCAAAATCCAGATTTTTTTGGAGACCTTTCAGGCATGAAAACGGGTCAGGGGTGAAAAAGATAAGAAAATTACCCCTCTAGGGTCCGGGAGCATGCTCCCCCTAAGAATTTTTTTAAATTACATATTTTAAAGCATCAATCTGATGAGTTTTGAGATGCATTTTTTTGCCAACCTTTTTATTTCTAATTAGTGGCGAGCTAGCACTTTTTTGCCATTAATGCCATATTAAAGTATCAGGACAAAAGGTGGGCTACAGCAGCAGTGTGGGTATGGTTTTATGTGTATATACAGTGTGTCGTTTTAAGCCTGTCGTCAAAATGACAAATCTCCTAATTTATAACTTTTATGCCTACAACATATGGTATGTTAATTTATAGTTTAATTTGCAGCGTTTCTTTTAACAGTCCTTTAATTGAACAATTACCTTTACTATATGTCTAAAACAAAACACTTGTGACTCCTGCACTAAGGGTTAAAAACGTTATCCCCTTCATATTAATCTACATGTGATAAACTAAAAAAAGTCGTTATTGTCTAGTTTGATAGTCAGACAGTTAGTGATTTCACACATAACTTACCGGTACTGGTGGTATAGTGATATGTAGTTTGTTTTCACTCTGTTCCAAGCGCCATGTTTTCATGACGACTGACCAGAAAAGACGCACGTGATGTCATGTTTACATGACTCCCGATTGTTAAAATAAGTCTCAAATTAACGATAAATCATACAATAAACTTTAACAACGGAGACACACGTACTGTATGCAACTACCCACTGAGACGCACAAAACTGCATGCGTCTTGCGGAAGAACATTGTAACCGGCACTACTTCTCTCCGTTTAAGTCTATGGACGAGTCACCCAGGTACTGTACTACAGTACTCCGCAGCGCGCGGGTACCCGCCGGACTAAAATAATCCGAAAATAAACACTTATTATACGTGTACCATGGTGATTCAGTATAAGACAAAAACACGGCTTGAAAGATTGATTCGTGATGTACTCGCTCATTATAAACATAACGTAAACATTTTGTAAGATTTGAACAAAAAAGTTGCATCACAACACTTTTAACTGATTCTCTCTCTGCGTGTGTTTCGCGCTCGAGCTAAGCGATGGTACAGAGAAGTAAAAGAAGAGGATGACACCATTTGCTAAGCGGGGAGGTTTTCATTTTCTACCTTAACATATACATTTTAAACCACAAACTACGGAGTATGTTTTGGACTTATTTAACCTTGTCAAAGACGAACGAACATTTTAAAATAAATACATTTCTTGCTCCAAGTTTTAGGGGTGCTGAGCTGCTTTTTAGGGGTGCTAAAGCACCCCTAAAAAGGGGCTAGCCTCGCCCATGCTTTTAGTTAACTAGTAGTTTACTAGTCATATACTGAAAATGTACATGCAAGTGTTCTGTTAGTGTACTCTTAGTAAACTAGTAGGTTACTTATTGTATACTGCTTGTGTAACAAAGCACTTTGACACTGAGGATCCATCTGCAGGTTTTTATTAAACACACTCATATTCCAACAGGCAAGGTCAAACAACAGCAAACACAGCAATGTAGGGCAGGCAAATCTCGTAGTCATGAAACAGGCAAAAGGGTCAGGGCAGTCAACAAACATACTCATAAACCGGGTAAAACAGATAAAGACCAATAAATACAGATAGATATGCAGGCAGGCAAACCGCTCAGCAATGACAGCCGGTACAAATCAAGACTTTGCACTGACTGAAGAGAGTTTATATAGGCTGTCCAATGAGTTTCAGGTGGCAGAGTAAACAGTCCAGGTATGCAGGATTATGGGAAATGGAGTCCAGAACGAAAGTTAATATTCAGGAAATTCAGCCATATGTATATATAGATATATATACACAACCTCATATCAGAAAAAGTTGGGACACTGTAGAAATTGTGAGTAAAAAAGGAATGGAATAATTTACAAATCTCATAAACTTATATTTTATTCACAATAGAATATAGATAACATATCAAATGTTGAAAGTGAGTATATATATTTATAATTTTTTTATTTATTATTTTTGTTTGATTAGCTCACTGATAGCATACGAAAGATTAAGCTTCAAATTGAAAGTACAATTAAAAGGTATATGTCAAGTATAAAAATTAATACACAGGAGTATTAGTTAACTAAAAGTATAGTAAAAGAATACTTGCAAGTATACCTGCAGCACACAATTAGTAACTTGCAAGTGTTCTATTAGTGTACTCTTAGTAAACTAGTATGTACACTTTCAGTATACAGTATACACTTTCAGAGTACACTAGTTAACTAAAAGTTGACACTGTAAAAAATACTTTGCTGCCTTAAAATTTTTTGTTAAATCAACTCAGATTTACAAGTCATGTCAACAAAGATGAGTTGTCACAACTTATAAAATATAGTTGAGTCAACTTAATTTTATAAGTTATAACAACTCACCTGTAGTTATAACAACTGATCTCTAGTCAAGATAAATAACAGTAAGTTGAAATGACTTGTAAATCCAAGTTGATTCAACAAAAATTTTAAGGCAGCAAAGTATTTGTTATGTAGTAAAAGAATACTTGCAAGTATACCTGCAGCATAAAAATTAATAACCTACTAGTTTACTAACACTAAAGATTCTCCATAAAGATAATATACATTTGTACACTACATATACTTTCAAAATTTACTTAAAATAAACTGTTTCTAAAAGGATGCTAAATAATGTATTTTATAAATATGCTGTCAGTGCATTATTATAATGATAACTTTAACAGATAAAGTATACCTAAAATAAACTTTAAAATAAGTTCAAATTAGTATACTTTAAAAATTGCACAGAACTTTAACTCCAAGATTATATTTTTTAAAAGTATACTTTAAGAAAATATACTAAATTAGAATTATTTTGAAATATGTTAAAAGTTTAATTGTTAGCAAATATGTTGTAAGCATACTTTCAATATATTCAAAGATGGTACATTTCTTTCTAAGTATATTTGTAATGTACTATTGCAAAGTTAAATATACTTGAAATACAATAAAGTATATTTATTTTTCACCAGGGCTAATCCTATGGCTTTTTGCAGCTTTCTTGATAGCTTTTTTGTTGCATTTTTACTTTATACTTTTAAGTATATGTCAGTAAACAAGTATAGGGCAAATATACTTAGACATTTCGGTCAGTATAGGTCAAGTATACTTTAGTACAATTTAAGTATATTTCTAAGAAGTACCGAAAGTATATTTTAGAGAAGTACATAAAAAGTTAACTGAAAGTATACTTATTTTAAGTTTAAAAGAAGTATACTTATAGCACACTTGAATAATCTTATTTTTCGTAAGGGGAGTTTGAGTCGTTTATAATTTGCATTTTAAAAAGCAACACTCGTCAAACATAATCATTCAAAATATTCTTTATCATCATAAAAATACCTGAAACAATTTGAGGAACAGTGATATAAATATTCCTATAGACATTTCCTGGAATAGCATTTGTAATGCTACTTCTTCTGTGGCACAAATGGCATTTCTTCACGAGAGCGCCCTCTGTCTTTGGATGTGGCGACATTTCACCGTAATTCATTAAAATTCATTGCGCGTTTAATTTTCACAACCCTAACATTTTCTATGGGTGTTTGTTAGCATTCGTTGGATTGGTGTGAATTAGTTTTAAGAGCAGTTTTAAGGGTTTTAAGGGTTAGTTTTAAGGGTTTTAATTCTGCAGCTCTACGTTGGATCCAGTCTTATTTGGGGGATAGGGAACAAGTAGTAGATGTGAGTGGGACTATATCAGCTCCTCTTCCACTTACATGTGGGGTCAGAGGCGTCATGCCCATTCAAACTGAGGGGGCACCTGCCCCCTTGGTTTTTTTGAGCCAATGGATTTTGCATCCAACCTCTAAATCAAATAAGCGTCCATTAATCTGTTATTTGACTTTTAATCTGTTAATATGCACAATATTATACATTCTGTGCTGCATCCTTGTCACTTTTCGGAGATTTTCGCCGTTTTGATCGTGTTTTGATCATGTTACATTACTTTTATTCTGGCGGCAGCTGGCGCTGCAGTCAGAGCGCAGCCGCAGACGTCATCAGTGTCTGGGCGCGCTCACGAGCTCTCTGCTGTTGCTGGCTTGCTGCTGCATTTGGCTATCTGAGGAATTAAAACGTGTTAGAAACGCTCACAACATTTCCAAACCCCAGTACGGTAATGTGCAGTTAACCTTCTCTGTGTAGAAAATGTATGGTTTTAAATGTGACCGTCTCAACGTTATATTAGTAGAGATTCATCTTCTTGGCACAACGCCAAAGTTCGCCAAAGTTCACGCGGGCGCGGAATCTCACATGCTCACATGAGGTAAAATTTAATGCAAAAATCCGTTCCTCTAATAATTGTATCTAAACATATTTTTTAAAATCATTATTGAACATTAAAATCAATCACGTGGCTATAGCTGATGTCATTTTCGTTGTTTATATACTTTATGGATTTAAAATTACATAAATTTTATATGATAATGTAGTTGTTGTGCAAAATGCATTAATGACACAATTAAACAAGCCATTAAGACTTAAATAAAACATGCCGTTTCAGATGTGAATATGATGCAAATGTGTCATTATTCCGATTGAATAGTATTTGATATGAAAGTTAGTCATCACTTTTATTTTGGAGGTTTTTGCATGAAAGCAGGGGTTTTCAGATTGTTAGAAATGTAAGTGCCATGGAAAAGACTGAAAGCTCTATAATATTTCGTTTGATGTCTGTGTATACACAAATTTCTGGGAGCTGTTGACACTGTGCCCCCTTAAAAAAAATTGGTGCATGACGCCCCTGTGTGGGGTCCCTCAGGGAAGCATCGTAGGTCCTCTATTCTTTCTGCTGTATATAAATGACATGAAGTCAGCATGTGATTGCAATCTGTATCTTTACCCAGATGATTCAGCTTTTTTAGTGTCTCATTGAAATAAAACAGAAGTAGAGAAATTACTTAGTTTAGAACTTCAGAAAGTCAGTATTTGGTTATCTGAAAATAAGCGGTCTCTTCATCTCGGTAAAACTGAATCAATACTATTTGGATCCAATGAAAAGCTAAGGAAGTCGCCTGGATTCAAATGTGGTAGTTGGTGAATCCAAAATAACAACTAAGGAATCAGTAACTTACCTAGGTTGCATACTTAACAATAAATTCTCTGGGGAGTGCATGTCTTTAAAAGTTCTGTCTAAAGTAAATCAGAAAAAAAATATTTAGCTAGAATATTCACATTAATAGATAGACAAGCTCTCGAGACTCTTGCTGGGGCCCTAATACAATGGCACTTTGATTATGCCTGCACTTCATGGTACACAACCATTCCTAAAATCTTCAAACAGAAGTTGCAGACATCACAAAACAAATTAGTGAGGCTTATTTTAAAGCTACACCCGCACACACACCTCAACCCAGCTCATTTTAGTAGCCTTACAGTAAGTGGCTTAAAGTAGAAGATAGAGTAACATATATAACAATGTGTATGGTTTGTAACAATTTTTCTAGGGTAAATGCTGTACACAGTTACTCAACAAGGGCTAGTACCACTGATTTTGTTTTATGCAGATTTAAAAGTTGCAAGGGCAAGGGCTCTTTATGTACTCAGACCATCTGAGGAGATTTCTTACTGAGGAGACTGATTCAACATCCGGTTTGTGACATCACGCTGAACAGATCGTGCATCGTAGCTCCGTCGAGTTCATCATCTAAAATCCTTTTTTACCATCTTATTCCTATTTATGTAATATAACTTATTAGTTTTACATAGGAATACTTTACCGTGACGATTATTGATCAGTACTACCACGTGAAACTATTTATTTATCACTAATAAACACCCAGTGTTAGCATATAGCCCGCTAGCATCCACAAACGGTGGAGGCTGAAGCTAGCATTTCCCGATCTAATGGCGGATTCATCTGATATATGCTTTTCTGACCTGTCCTCACCTGAGCGGGAAGCTGTGGAGGAGTTGTTTCCCGGTTTTAGCAGATCCAACGCGAGGTACAGCGCCCACTTCACCCTGCCTTCCGACGTCCACAAGCGAACGAGGCGCGCAGCAAACGAGCATTCCACGCGATGCAGCTTCACGGACCGTGAACGACTGAACGGACACGCCATTGTCCAACATGAAAGCGATCGGGAAGCTGTGGAGGAACCGCTGCCCGGCCTTCGCAGATTCAGCAAGCCCCACATCACCCTGGCCCCAGACGTTCGCAGGCGACCGAGGCGTGTCACAACCGAACACCCCACGCGATGCAGCTCCGGGGACCGCGTTCGGGTAAACGAAGACGCCATCGCCCAGCATGAAAGCGGTAAGACTCCGCTTGTTATTGTAACATGTACTACTTGCCACATGTATAGTTTAGCTTCTGGTGTTAGCATAGAGGGGTTTACATGCACTAAGTGTATTGAAGTATTAAGGTTAACTGAGAAGGTTGCTGAACTAGAATCACGCATCCGAACGCTAGTTGACGATAGCAAAACCGCTAAATGTTACTGTTGCAAATAATCTATCGAGCGAAAAGACTAATGGCTCGGTTCCGACATCAGATGCTAATGTAAATATTACAAATACTGTATCGAGCGCGCATAGTGTTTATCAAAATACACATGGCTCGGTTCCGACATCAGAGTCAAGTCGGCGGTCAAACTGGGTGACTGTCAGGCGGCATAGTCATATAAGGCGTCCTTCTAAGACCCATAACGTAATGACAATTTCTAAAAGATTCGATCCCCTAAGGAGTACACCAGCTGAAACACCTTTTAAAAGTGCCCTGGTCATTGGAGATTCTATACTCAGGAACACTAACATTGAGGCACCAAACACCATAGTCTACTGTATACCGGGAGCCAGAACGTCTGACATTAGATCCAAACTTAAAGTGCTGGCTAATGCTAAGCGGAAGTTTTCTAAGATTGTTATTCACGCCGGCACGAATTATTAAAGGGGAGAGGGGGTGGTGTAGCTACAATATACAACAAAATTTTTAAAGTAAACCAAAAATCTGAGCTAAAATTTAAATCATTTGAACTAATGTTGTTAAATATGGAAATAACTGATCGTAACCACAAACAGCTTTCTTTTGCCTTAGCGACAATCTATAGACCACCGGGCCACCATGCAGATTTCCTTAAAGAAATATCAGATTTCCTATCTGAGCTTGTAGTCACTGTAGATAAAGCTCTTATTGTTGGTGATTTTAATGTCCATGTGGATTACCCAAAAGACGCATTAGGACGTGCGTTTATAGATGTTCTAAATTCTCTCAATATTAGACAAAACGTGACAGGGCCAACGCATACTCGTAAGCACACATTAGACTTAATTCTGTCACTCGGACTCAATATTAATGACGTCGAAATATCACCTCAGAGTGATGCAGTTTCTGACCATTACCTTGTGTCATACACTGTACTTCTAGATAGGATCACTCAATCCACAACATGCTACCGACTAGCCAGAACAATAATTTCCACCACTAAAGATAGCTTTATTAGCACTCTTCCAGACCTGTCCCAGATGAAACATGTAGCAGATAACTGTGACGATCTAGATATTGTAATAGAAAACCTAAACAATGTCTGTTCTAACACATTGGATGCCGTTGCTCCCATTCGAAAAAAGAGATTCAAAGAAAAACCGCCAGCTCCATGGTATGACCATCACACCGCAGCCCTTAAAAAGGCAGCTAGAAAAATGGAAAGAAATTATAGAAGCACAAAGTTAGAAGTATGGCGTACAGCATGGAAACAAAGTGTTAAACACTACAGACAGGCTATTAAAACCGCCAGATCTACATATCTTAGCAAGCTTATAAATGAGAATCATAATAACCCTCGTTTCCTCTTTAGCACAGTTGCGAAACTGACTAAAAACAAAGAACTAACAGAAACCAATAGTAAACTTCAACACAATAGTAACGACTTCATGAACTTCTTTTCTAACAAAATTTCGGCTATTAGGGAAAACATTGTAGCTACCCAGGCAGCCACCTCTCTACCCATTAGTTCACTTAACACTAGACTACCATACGAACATCTTGATTCATTTAAACCTACTACAATAGATGAGCTCTCTAAACTAGTCACATCATCCAAATCATCGTCCTGTATATTAGACCCCGTTCCCACAAAACAACTTAAAGAGGTATTCCCTGTAGTGTCAACCCCGGTTCTAAATATCTTTAACTCATCGCTAGAAATAGGATACGTTCCAACAGCTTTCAAACTAGCAGTTATTAAACCGCTGATTAAAAAACCACAGCTTGACCAAGGAGAACTTAATAACTTTAGACCAATCTCAAATCTCCCTTTTCTTTCGAAAATATTAGAAAAGGTAGTGGCAAGCCAGTTACGCACATTCTTGACAAATAATAGTACATATGAAAAGTTCCAATCAGGATTCAGGCCCCACCATAGCACAGAGACAGCGTTGCTTTGAGTTACAAATGACCTCCTATTAACATCCGATCGTGGTGAAATCTCAATTCTTATATTACTAGACCTTAGTGCAGCATTTGACACAATAGATCACACAATCTTACTCAATAGACTAGAAAACTATGTTGGTATCAGTGGTCAGGCGCTAGCCTGGTTTAGGTCATATCTAACCAATCGCTATCACTTTGTTTATGTAAATGAGGAAGAGTCATATCACTCCCTGGTTAAATACGGTGTACCGCAGGGATCAGTTTTAGGTCCTATCCTGTTCTCGTTATACATGTTACCCCTAGGAGACATTATCAGGAAACATAACATAAGTTTTCACTGCTATGCGGATGATACCCAGCTTTACATCTCCTCGCATCCCAGCGAAACACACACGTTTTCTGAGCTAAAAGACTGCATTAGCGATGTTAGTGACTGGATGGCACATAACTTTCTTAAGCTGCCGCACAGCATTCTTCCATCTTAGAAATATCTCAAAAATACGCCATATACTGTCTACATCTGACGCAGAGAAGCTTATTCATGCTTTTATGACCTCTAGAATAGACTATTGTAACTCGCTACTCGGGGGATGCCATTCAAATCAGGTAAACTAGCTTCAGCTAGTTCAAAACGCTTCTGCAAGGGTACTTACTCGATCTAAAAAGTATGACCACATAAGCCCAATTCTGGCTTCTTTAAACTGGCTACCAGTTAAATATCACATCCAATTTAAAATATCACTAATCACCTACAAAGCTTTAAATGGCTTAGCACCCTCATATCTTAGAGAATTACTATCAGAATACAATCCATCACGCACACTACGGTCGCAAAATTCTGGCCTATTGATTATCCCTAGACTATCAAAAGTGTCTAAAAGTGGAAGATCCTTTTCCTACTTAGCCCCTAAGCTCTGGAATGATTTACCAACCGATGTCCGAGAATCAGACACAAACGATCATTTTAAATCTAGACTTAACTTTTCTCTTCAACAAAGCATTCGCGTAATTTGTCTAGTAAAGGTTCTTAACTCGCAATAGTTATTTTCACGGAACAAAGCACTCACGGTCATAACACAGACCAACCAAATAAATAAATAAAACCTTTTCTGCATGAACACTTAAAATGAATTGCATTAAATAGTTTGCCACCGTTTGCCACTGAACCTGCATTAACGACGACAGTGGGGCTTCCGGCCTTAGTCAAACGGTTTGGCACGTATGGTTGGGTTGCGATTTTGGTGCTTTCGTGTGTCTTGTGAATAGTATGCCATACCGACCCGTTTGCCACTGAACCTGCATTAACGACGACAGTGGGGCCTCCAGCCTTAGTCAAACGGGTTGGCACATATGGTCGGGTTGCGATTTTGGCGCTATCGTAAGTCTTGTGAATAGTATGCCATACAGACCCGTTTGCCACTGAACCTGCATTAACGACGACAGTGGGGCCTCCAGCCTTAGTCAAACGGGTTGGTATGTATGGTCGGGTTGCGTTTTTCGCGCTTTCGTGTGTCTTGTGAATAGTATGCCATACAGACCCGTTTGCCACTGAACCTGCATTAACGACGACAGTGGGGCCTCCAGCCTTAGTCAAACGGGTTGGTATGTATGGTCGGGTTGCGTTTTTCGCGCTTTCCTGTGTCTTGTGAATAGTATGCCATACATACCCGTTTGCCACTGAACCTGCATTAACAACGACAGTGGGGCTTCCGGCCTTAGTCAAACGGGTTAGCACGTATGGTCGGGTTGCGATGTTTTTGGCGTTTTCTTCTGGTCCTGTAAATGGTATACAATATAGACCCGTTTGCCACTGAACCTGCATTAACGACGACAGTGGGGCTTTAGGCCTTAGTCAAACGGGTCGTCAGGTTTCATTTTCTCTTAAAGATCGGAAGGTGACCCTTATTTACCATATATACCCTCGCATTGGGCCCCCAATTTGCTAAATCCTCAACTGTGGATAATATAATTATGCCGCAATAGTTAGTCTGCCTGGAACTAAGCGGAGTTAAACCACATCACTGTGTGACACTTCAATACATATGAACGGCCGCTACGCTAATACGATTTTGTTTTTCTCTCCCTGTCTCGTCCTCGACCCGGGGACAACGAGACAAACAGACCCAGTCCCGATAGATGTGAAAGTCGGCACACCTTTGATCTACTGGCCGTCCTTCAACGTGATGCCCAGCTGATGCCTGACCAACGATCACCGGCAGAACCGCTTAATCTCCGCTAAATCTCCGGGGTTTTTTTCTCCTAGGGGGTTTTTCACCCCGCGGAGGCAGCCTTTTTAGGCTTTACCTAGCTTCCTCTTCTAGACGTTGCTTTAGTTATACGTGCACTTGTAATATTGAGTCATAGCCGCAGCAAATTTAACTGCTCATGCTATCATGTATTTTGTTGTGCTATCTGTCGTTTTTCTGTGCTTTTCACTGCATCTATTTATGTAAAGCTGCTTTGAAACAATTGACTTTTGTGAAAAGCGCTATATAAATAAAATTGAATTGAATTGAAAAATATTCAGCAGCAGTCATATGGAATGGGTTACCAGCAGCCTTAAAGTTAACAGACAATACTGATCATTTTAAGTCAACCCTAAAGATCTGGCTGAGTAGTAGGCAGTAGTAGTGTTATAAGAGTCACATGTAATGTGTATATGACTTATATGTCTGGGGGAGGTTTTTTCCACGTTTTATTGTTTTATTTTTGTTTTAATCATCCGCATATTCAAAATATAGAATTACATTTAAATTAAGATATATGCCTACACCATATCCCTACATTCACACACACTATCAAGTGCACACATTTTGAAGGACCAAAATGGAAATAAGCCTTTGGCTTTATTGTGTTTATCCTTCTGACTGATAATTGTACAAAGTAATTTTATGTATTTATTTATTTATTTATTTATTCCTTATACAATATATATTATGTCAATAAAGATTTTCAATCAATCAGCACCATGTAGACGGTTTCATCGAACGCACATGTAGTGATGCGATTACACGTTTGATCCGAACTTTACTTCCGGTTTCTGTTTGTTTAATGGTCTGACTAGTTGCTAAATTGAACTCTTGAACAAATATCTCGAAAAAAAATTGGTTTCCTTGGTAATCTATGTGTTGCTTATTTTGTTTGTAATATAAATAAACTACTTTAAAATTACTTTGTTGTTATTAATTCTTAGAAGAGTTTACCGGAAGTTACATGTGTTCCACGAAAGCCACTTGTTTGTGAACCGTCTGCTGAAACCGTCTATATAATACTGTGGTCTTTATAAAATAAATTATTAATGCCTGGGGTTTTGTTGTGCTTTGAGAATTTAAGAAAGCTAATCTCATGTGTTGTTTTGCAGTTTTACAAGTGTTTCCTCATCCTGTTTCACTGCAAGCACGGCTTTCTAGAGAATGGACAGACCTCTATGCCTTCAAAAACTACTGTCATCCAGCTCAACCGCAGGGTCTATAGCAACACAGCGGCTGGCAACGCACCCTCCTCTGTTTGCCTCAACCAAAATGAATGCAGCAATCCCGTCTCAGACTGAACCATTCCACCCGAAATCACAACTTGATGTTCCAGGTCCATACTGTCCCATGATGTCATAAAGTCATTTCCCAAATGATAATAAAAAGAACTGTAGCATTACGTGATGACTAACTGTAGCCTAAATTGATACACGTCTTGCCAATTATTAATCAGTAGTTGTATGTGCGTGCGTGATCCTAGTGGTTCCTGAATGTGTGCAACCTTGTTGATATACTGTAAGTGCATAGTGCAAAAAGTCACTGGTAGCTTGTGAATATGGATATTTCAGGATCATGTGCAGGTGCATGACGTGAATTAAAGACTGAAACCATGTTTGAATGATACTGTAAGTGTGCATAAAAAAAAAACTGTTTTAGACTTGTGCTCAAGAATAGTAAAATCCTGTTTTGTGTTTTCTTTCACCCTTGTTATTAATCTCCTTGGCTGCTGGGAATGGAGGATGGTATCATCAAGTGTATCATCAATCACATCACAAAGGTCTTGCTTCAAAGTAATCTGATGTCAAAGTGATCCAGGACAGTACCTCCAAAAATGGTTAAAGCTGTAATGGGGCATAAAGTGTAGTGCACAGTTGCATAAATAACCCCATTCAAAACCACTGAAAGACCTAAAGATGGATACTTCCCACAGGCTCATATAAGTGAATTAAATACACAAGTAAACCAACTACCCCAAATGCAAGTTGCAAGTCCTCAGTATTTGTCATTTTGCTTGTGTGTTTCTCTGAGAGATCTTGACTTGTAATTTGACCTTTTATATAAAAAATGTTTACACAAAGATGATGCAAGTACATATGACGTTATTTGGTGCAATACATATAAAGTTATGACGCAAGTGGTGCAGTAGGTGCCAAGTCTACTTAAGCGATAACTTCCTACTGTATATAAACAGACAAGACATTATTCAAAATTAAATAATTTTTCAACTTATGTATGGAAAGCAAAAATAGCTACACATTTAGATAAAATCTTACTTTATATAAACAGACTAAATTTACCAATTTTTACCAATGCAGACCTTCTGTGAAAACAAGTTCATTTTCAAATATTTAAGAAAATACTTCAATATTTGGTTTAATTGTAAATATAATGTCATACATTTATATTACATTTTTGTGTAATATTAAACCGTACCTGTCAAAATATTTATCTGGGTAACTATGTGCTATTAGTATTGGCCAGTTGTTATCTGGGAATAACAAACTTGCAAATGTTGCGACTGTCCAATCAGAATCAAGCATTCCAATGAGACGTATAATAAATGCATTTGGAAGACAGTTGTGCTTTCAAGCTTGTGCATTTGATCAATATGTGTTCCCTGGAAATCAAACCCTCCATCTTTGTGCCGCAAATATCAATACTTTACCACCTGAGCTACAAAAAGAAGTCACATTCACTATAATAAGTCACAGACAGAACTACTAGAAAAGAAATCAAAGAAAATTTGAATCTTTAATGTGGAACATGTGAGTCAACCACACACAGCATGGCAAATGTTTCCAATATTACTCTCCGAACATGTGGTGCGGCATATTGCTTGACAATTGAACAGATGTTCATGTATTTGGGATGCAGACAGACTTACCAATAAATCCAGAAGAAGGAGGGTTGGGCTGAATGTTCTCCTTTGTGTTGCTTTGTACAAAATCCCAGAGATTCCAAATAAAGGAAGGATGCAGGATGTAAAAAGGCTGCTCTGGAAAGCTTTTTCTGTGATTAATGTATGGTTTGAAGAGTTCAAAATTTGGATTCTGGTACCACTATAGTGAAAACAGAAAACAATCATGCTAATCTTATGCATACAGTCATCTGTTTGGAATTGGGGATTGTATAGATAAGCAGGGGTAATTCTCAAATCACCGTTTTCAAAAGACAACATCTACAGACAAGTCAAACTCATTTTCTACTGATAGCCATGATGATGTTGCAACCGTAATGACAGTGGCTAAAGAATATACCAAACTATAGGGCCAAAGTCTTACAACAAATAACGCTAGACTTTACGTTTCACCATGTAAAGTGGACAGCAATAACAGCTGAACTGTCAGGGGAATCCTTGAGTCTTATGGAAAATCAGTAAATGGATGCAATGATCACTCAGCTGCGGTTAGAAAAGATAATGCAAATCTTTACTAGATGTATTTCAGTCTCACACACACTCATGTTCATACACTTTTGTCTTGCAGCACAGTCACATGAACAGGGTACAGCAAGAACACAGTGACACCTAGTGGCTATGGATACAAAACACATCCCATCAAAAGATTCTGCTAGAAATAAACTTTGGACAAATGACGACAACACTGTACAAAACAAACATTAATTAAGACTGAATGGAATAAACACACTGTGATCTATCTTACCTTTTGCAAGTCAAATTTATAAGGAGCAGCATCCCAGGCTACCAGAGTCATGTTCTTGTAGTTAGAACTGTTGTTGAATTTGTACACGGGGTTTGCAAGAATCTGTTACACGATAAATAACAGTAAAAAAAAAATTCCATTTAAACCAGTACATTAGAAAGAAGAATGACTGGTCATTCGCAAAGAATGGTCCGAATTCAACTTTTTGCCATACCTGCATTTGATGGGTTAAATTACTGGCCATAAATAATTCTTACTGGCCTATTATATATTTCCTTTCTGTTTATTACAAATATACATATTGTCATCCATATGACACTGGAGCTGTGTACGTTTGGCTGTATAAGTTCTGCATCTGTCACAAAAGTTTACAAAATCTGAAGTTTTTCTTTATACTTATATTTCACATTTTAGGAACATAAGGTGGTCACAGATGTATTGGGTTTGATTCGTATTACTTACACAGTTCTAGTTTAAAAACCAACACTTGATGAGTGTTATCTTGGACTGTGCGTTTGTGTGTATTAATACAGATGACCCTCACCTGAGAGTTCATGATGCGAATGGTTGTTTTGTTGCCCACATCTCTTTCATAGCCTTTACAGGGTGCAGAGTTAAAACGCAACACTCCATCATGGGAATCTAAAATGTCAATGATTGAGGAAAAAAATTGAATCTAAATGTATATATTTAAAATGAATGATTTTATATTAGTTATATGCTGGGAAAAACATATTGTGACCCAAATTATGAGATTTGGTGCATCAAAGTTTAATTACACCCTTTAATTTCAATCTTTGACATGAATTGAAATGAAACTCATTTTTTTCAGAACATTGTTTTTTTTTTACAAATTACTTATCCGTGAGCTTCATTACTTTTAAAAAAGTCAAGTGATCCTTATAATCTTTGATCAAAAACCCAAATCTCCTCCCCTCCTCAACAACTCTTTACTTCTAATCATACTATTGCAGGTGTGCGGGGTCTGGGAGAAAATTGCAATGATTAGCAAATAGTAACATGAACCTTCAAACGATCCAATCAGTTATCGATGGACGAATTCAAGTCCAGCCCCACGGTTTTTTTTTATTTTTTATTTTTTTTATTTCAGAAATTCAAAAAGTATACAAGGAGTTATAAAAAAAAATATACATCTCGCAACAATTGAAGATCAAGTAAACATAGATTATAAAGTAGTTAAAAAATAAATAATAAGCAAAAGAAAAAGCGAAAAAAAAATGCCAGTGGTAAGTTACAACAATTTAAAATAACAAAGAATGTCATGGGTTTTTCTTGCCTTTTTGTTTTTGATTTTGTCCAGTGTAATACCATATTGTTTAATTTCTTTTAAAAATTGTTCAAAGTTTGGCTTAGCTTTTGTCCATCTTTTTACATGAATATGATATTTTCCAATTAAAATGAAAAGTTGAATAAGGAAAAAAATCTTACTTTTGGAATCAACACTGTCCTGTACAAAGAAAAACACTACATCATATAGATCAATTTGTATACATATTTCACACATCCTAGACATGAAGTTAGATACATCTACCCAAAACATTTTTGAGCATACACAATCAAAAAAAAGATGAGTGATAGATTCTTTGGCAACACCACAAAATTCACACAAGTTTTCAATATTCGAATGGAAACGTTCAATCACCTCTTTGACAGGGTAAATTCTATGTAAAATTTTATAAGAAACTTCTTTAATTTTATTACTAATAAAAAATTTATTTGATATTAACCATACTTTTTTCCAATTAATATCTTTAAATTTTGTGGACCAAAACACTGTTGAAGATGGTAAATAATTTGTTTTTAAAATATTTCTTATATATTCAGGGGCGGACTGGCCATCTGGCAAACCGGGCAGTTTCCCGGTGGGCCGACTTACTTTTTGGGCCGATACATCTCATACTATATTTGTCTAAGCAGCCCAGTTAGCGTCTTTTTTTCTAAACAGACCGGCCCACTCACATTTAAGCAGCAGCCCATTGGTTATTTTTTTTTAAACAACATTAAGCTGGCCCAATGACTGACCAGCACAGTCATCGTCCTTTCTTTTCCTAGATAGACCGCCCCACTCACATTTAAGCAGCAGCCCATTGGTTATTTTTTTGAATGACATTAAGCTGGCCCAATCACCGCTTTGGTCTCTGTGCAAGCGCGCGTGCATCGTCGGTCAGTTCCTATGGTCAGTTCACGTGTCAAAATAGAGAGAGAGAGAGATGGAGAAAAAAACGCAAGGGAGGCGCAGAAAAACTGCGTGACAAAAAGAAGCAGGCTCTTCAGGCAGACGCTGCAAAATGTGTTAAAAAACACAAATGTTTTCTGCGGCAGCAGGACCATCAACTCGCATCGCTGGTGATGATGATGATGGTGGCGGTGGTGGCACTGGCAGCACCAGCACGCAAAGTGTCAGTGAGGAGAGGGAGAGAGACGAGGGAGAAGTGAGTGTATGACTGGGGTAAGCAGAACTGCTTTCAAAACACAAGTTTAGATGGATACCCCTTGATAAAACTGAGTCAAAAACACAAAATATGGTGATAAAGCTGCAATAAAATAATTGCACTCTTTGCTCTGTGACTACGAGAGTGTATCTGATTCGTAGATTTTTCGTTGATTGTCTGTTTCAAAACGTATAATTTCTCTTCAAGCAAAATCAAACAATCCAGGAGATCTGCTTAAAGAAAAAGATATGTTTATTGTATATAACACAACACACTTGACAGATAATGTTAAAAATCTCTATTACTGTAATCACACAAGTTTTCTTCAGTGAATGTAGTGAATACTTTCCTGTAAGTACTGCAAGTAATAATCAGTTTTCAATATTAATGTAAGCAGCACTTGTATTTTGTAATAAGTCAGCAATCCAATGGCAAATTTTGCCAATTGCATGAAGCTTGTTTTAGTATTCATAAGTGTGGATTATACAGTTTTATTGCATTAATAAATAACAGGTTCTAGAAGTGTTTGTTGTGTCAATCCTTACTCTTTTCTACCTGCTATTAATTGGGTTTAGTGCTTTTATGGAATTGGAGTTGCTATTGCTATACATATTTAAAGGCGTGCAAAGATGGGTGGTATTTGTAATTATACACTGCAAAAAATGATTTTCAAGAAAAAAAATTCTTAGTATTTTTGTCTTGTTTTCAGTAAAAATATCTAAACATTCTTAAAATAAGATGGTTTTTCTTGATTAGCAAAATGACCCAAGAAAATAAGTCTAGTTTTTAGACCAAAAATTTAAATTTAAGTGATTTTGTGCATAAAACAAGCAAAAAAATCTGCCAATGGGGTAAGCAAATTTTTCTTGCATTTAGTGTTTAAGAAAAATGTTCAAGACATTTTTGCTTACCCCATTGGCAGATTTTCTTGGGTCGTTTTGTTCATCAAGAAAAAGCATCTTAATTTTAGAATTTTTTGATATTTTTACTGAAAACAAGACAAATATACTAAGAATTTTTTTCTTGAAAATCATTTTTTGCAGTGTATGTAGTGTGGGCCTGTTTGGGCCAAAATGCCAGGGCCGAATTTTTGTCCCAGTCCAGCCCTGTATATATTTATTATTACATTTATCTTTCAGTATATCAATATCCCCAATAAACATTGTATCACTACAAAAACTGGTTTGAAGATCAACATTTACAGGATAGAATCCAGGACTTCGTAATAGTAGTACAATTTTATCAGAGATTGCATCAAAGATAATAGCATATTCTTTTGGTCTCACAGGAATCATAAATTTGTTGAGAAATTCAGAATATGTTAAGAGTAAACCTTGTTCATTAAGCAATTGATTAACAGTAAGAATTCCATTGTCGTACCAAGTCTGATTAAATATAGATTTTTTTTTGTACAGGATATCTTTGTTATTCCATATAAAATATCGATGTGGAGAAAAGTTATGTTTATAAACTAATTGCCAAGCCAGCAATGCCTGCTTATGGAAGTTTGCCAATTTAATTGGGATTTTGTCAACCGAAAAGTTACATTTTAAAAGAAAATTAATGCCACCCAAAGAGTTAAATATGTAATTAGGGAAAATATTCCAAATACTGTCTTTATTTTTAATAAATTCAATTATCCATTTTATCTTAAACACGTTATTAAGATCTGTAAAATTTAATACTTCAAGGCCACCAAAAGCTCTATTATTATTTAGAATATCTTTCCGTAAATAGTGTATTTTCTTCCTCCAAATAAAATCATAAAGAATCTTATCCACTTCTTTGACAACAATGTTTGGTACATCTGCTGACATTGATATATAAACAGACCTTGAAATCCCTTCTGCTTTTGAAAGCAGAACACGTCCATTTAGGGACAGATCTCGCATAAGCCACATATTAAATCGATTCTTAATTTTCTCTATAATAGGCTCAAAGTTTAACTTGCTTCTTTGATTCAAATCTTTACATACCATTATTCCAAGGTATTTGAGATTATCTTGAATTGGTATTCCACAAATTTCCTTCAAGATACATTCTTTAAGAGAAAATAAAATGGACTTATTCTTATTCATCACTAATCCAGAGATACCAGAAAATGTTTCAATACAATTAATAACTTCGCCCACATCATCACTGTTTTTGATAAAAATTGTGGTATCATCTGCTAATTGACTAAGTTTTATCTCTTTCCCAAACACTGATATTCCTTGAAAACTTGCTTTTTTGATATGTGCAGCCATGACCTGAGTAACCAAAATAAAGAGAAAAGGTGATATAGGACATCCTTGTCTTATCCCACGGCCTATATCAAATCTCTGACAAGTACCGTGGGACAGCTGGACTGAACTATTACATCCATTATAAAGTGTACAAATTGCTTTTTGAAAAAAAAATCCAAAACCAAAAAAGTCGATAACTTTGAACATAAACGAATGTTCAATAGTATCGAACGCTTTATAGAAATCAATGAATAATATAAAGGAATCATCTGGAATAAGGAATCTATAATCAATTAAATCTAAAATTAATCTAATATTATTTCCAATAAAACGTCCTTTCAGAAAACCCGACTGCTCTTCGTCAATTATTGTATTCAGATATTCCTTGAGACGTTTTGCAAAGATTAAAGAAAAAATTTTGGTATCATTGTTTAACAAACTAATTGGTCTCCAATTGTCTAAGAATAGTTTATCTTTGTTAGGCTTTGGTATAAGTGTAATTACCCCTTGTTTTAATGATGCAGGCATTTCTCCCAAATCAATTGCTTCTTTAAAAACAGCAAGTAAAAAAGGTGCAAGGTCATCACAAAACTTTTAAAAAAATTCCCCTGTCAATCCATCATTCCCAGGAGCCTTGTTATCTTTAAGATTATTTATACAATTAGTAATTTCCTCAATATTTAATTCTTTATCACATAACAGTTTGTAATCTGATGAAATTTTGTTAATGCTGTTGGCAGTGCCGGCGCCAGCCGAGCGCTGATGAGGGGGCGTCTAAAATACCAGAGGGGGCGATCACATGAATGCATATAATTCCCCCAGCTAGAAAATACATATATGGTACATTAAGTTTTAAAGTGTTATAAACAAACATCTCTGTAATACAACCACAAAAACTACAGCTATAGTGAGCAACGTACAGAGCTCTGAACAATACAACAACAACAAAAAAACGCATACCTAACGTCACATATTAGAACAACACTGCTCATTTGAAGTTCAGACCCAGAGGTAGAAATAAATTTTACGTAATGGTGGGGGGCAGTCTTGGCAAATAGAGTTGATGGTTTTCAGCCCAAAAACGGTCCAAACGCAACATTTTATCAACATTTTGGTTCAATTTGATCATATAACGTAGTTATTTTAACTGCCACAAGTAATGCACCATAAGCTAGCGATTAAGCAGCTAGAGAACCACAATAGCAGAATGACAATAACTCGTTTACATATACAGCTATTCTGTAGGATAGGCTAATTCAAATTCGTTAATTATAAATTTAACAATGTCTGTTTTTTATCTATTTACTCCTGATAAACAGGTGTGTGTGAGAGAGAGAGATCGTACAGGCTTACCTTTAACGTTAAATGCAGAACAATAATAGGCTGTTGGTTGTACGTTGACTTGCAAGGATGCTGAAAAACATGAACATCTGAACTTTTCAAAACTATGTACAGTCTGGCTGAAGTTCATGGTGCCCGAATTGACTTAATGACAGCCGAACATTTGGATCTTTGCACCTGAAATGCTCCGATAATTCATCCACGCCACAGCATTAATTGATGTGTGACAATCCGGAGTCCGGTTTGTAGAACTTCCAATGCTATTTTCCATATATCCATTGCTACAGGGCATGCCCAGGTCACTCTCACAATCCTGTCTGTAAATTTTTATATAATTTCCCACTTCGACATCTTGATTTCCATCTGAGACTCAGAACGCGGGCTCATTGTCGGCGTGCCTCAAGCCGTCAACACAAACTTGTTCAACTTCAGGCGCGGCTGCAAGAACCAACAACCATATGACGTCAAAGTACCGCGAGAACGATTCGAGAAATCATACTAAGTTTCGTTTCGTCTCGCTCTCGCGGCATTTTGACGTCTTCGCCTAATGAATTCGAACAAGCCTATAGGCTATACATGAGTGGGCGTGTGTCACGGTAGAATACATGCACACTTGTTTTTTTGTTTTGTTAAATAATTAGACTTTAAAATTCACTTTAGGAAGACAATACACAAGGCAAACGTGATTTTTAAATAGCGCATTTTATCATTAAAATCCCATTCAACATTAATGGTGATCTGAGGGGGCGGGATAGTGCCAGTGAGGGGGCGACGCCCCCTCACGCCCCCTCGTGGCGCCGGCCCTGGCTGTTGGACACATTATCAAGAAAAAAATCTGCATCATTTAGTTGATTATTTGAACTATACAATTTACTATAAAATTGATGAACAAAACAAGAAATATCCCTGGGATTATCATTAGTAAATCCATTAATTATTAATTTATTTACCGATGTTATTTCTCCATTTCTTTTTTCTAAACTAAAAAAGTATTTTGTGTTTTTTTCTCCTGCTTCCATCCATTTTCTTCTAGACCTAACAAAAGCACCCCTCGCTTTCTCTTCATAAATCTTATCCAGATCATTCTGCAATGTAGCAAGTTTTAATAATTCAGTGTTTGTCATATTTTGGTTCTTTTTACAAGTGATGGATATTATTTCATTAATTATTTTATTTTCATTTTCTTTTTTCTTTTTCTTAATTGATTTTCCATATGATATTGCAAAACTCCTTATTTCAAATTTAGTTTGTTCCCATAATTCCCCATAAGTTTGAATCAAAGAAGCCTGTTGCCAATATTTAACTATTAACTTCTTAATTTGGTCACAAAAATCATTGTAATCCAGTAAACTATTATTTAACTTCCAATATCCTCGCTTAATTCTGCTTGACTGACATACTAACACGTTTATTTTAATTGATAAGCCTTTGTGATCTGTTAAAACTGATGGTTCAATAGTAACAAATTCAACTTTCTCTTTTAGATGTTCTGAAATTAGCCAAAAATCAATACGTGACTGTTGAGATCTGTCCCTATTACTCCATGTATACATAAGTGATTGTGGATTTTTATATCTCCATATGTCGATCATGTTCAGCCGTAAACAAACATTGCTTAATTCATTTGCCATATTGTCAACTCTGGGAGGCCATCGATCTAGTTGTCCATCAAACACTGTGTTAAAGTCACCACCCCAAATGATCTCAGCAGAGGGGAACTTCGAATGTAAATGATTAATATGGCCTTCAATATCCTGAAAGATCAACTCGTTTATTTTTTTATTATTGGTGGCATATATATTTATAATAATAACTTTAACTTGGTTAATATCAATAAGTAAAGCAACCCAATGACCTTGATCATCTGTTTTGTGACTTAGAACCTTCCCTGAAAATTTGTCTTTTAAAATAGCGACACCTGCTGTTCTATTTGAGGCACCAAAAGAAAACCAAATGTCAGAACCCCATTGATTCTTCCAAAAAAGAACGTCATCTTTGCAGGCATGAGTTTCTTGAATGAAACAAAAATCTGCTTCTTTACCCTTACAAAACAAGAACAGAGCTTTTCTTTTTAACATATCTCGTATTCCCCTGGCATTTACTGAAAATATTGTTATTGACATGAACTCGAACAAGAAGGAAAGAACACCTTAATAGAACAATAAGGTGAACAATAACCAAATTAAGGTTGAAAGTGTTGAGAGTGTATAATAAAGGTTATAATCTTACTCTCATCTTTTCGAAAATCAGTCACATTCGTAGTCATTTTTGAAATCCTGCTTGCTTCAATTTGAATAAAATGAAAAGAAAGAAACCTTGTGAAATTGTAAATTCACATTACTAATGAATAGAAGCAATATAAATAAACGCACAGTTAGTTTTAGTCTTTAAAGAATAAAAGCCTAAAGCCAACCCATTTTCCGTTTCATAGTCATTTAAGATTCAGATCACAAAGTAAAGAGAGTAGTGCAGGTTTACATTTTAATTTCTTTACCATCTACGATTGCCTTGACTCCCACAAAGAAGGCCTTTTTACCCTCTTTCCGTGCTCTGTCGATCGAAGGCCAAAGGAGATTCCGCGTAGCCCTGTCTTTAAAAGTGAGATCCTCTTTGAAGTACATCTTGTTCCTTTTAAGAAAGTCATTTCCCTTTGCACCTTTCCATGTGAGGTCCCTCGCTGTTCTGGAAGTGAATCTTATTATTACCGGCCTTGGTTTCTTTTCCTTGCCACTATTTGGACTGGGTCTTCCAACTCGATGAGCAATGTCCACATTGTTTGCCACGAAGTTACGATCTTCTTCAACAACCACCGCTTTGCAGATTTCCATTACACGAGTTTTGACACTATCCTCTGCCTGTTCGGTCAGCCCCTCTAATCGAAGATTCCACCTTCGACAGTAACGATCCTGATCATTTAATCTGTCCTCCAACTCAGAGATGCGCTTTATGTTTTCTTCGGTTTTGTTTTTAAGACTGTCGTTCTCCTTTCGAATGTCGAAAATTTCATAATGCACCACTTCTAAAGCTTCTTTCAAGAGATTGATGCTGTTCGAATTTTCTTTCACCATGTCTTTTATTTCCTCGGATGACTGTCTAATTATTTGTATAATACTTTGCTGCACCTGACTTAGTTAGATCATCCGATGCAGCACGTTTTGCTTGCTTTTTCGACGGAGGTGCTTTGGTTGGCGTATTTGGAGTCGAATCCCACTCATCTTCCTTTTCCTGTTGACATGTGTAAGAGTGAGTTTGGCTAATAAGTCTTTTCTCTGTTGATCTCTGAAGTTCGGTATCCATCTCATGGGCTGACGAATCCATGATAATTCCTCTTCTATTCAAGTAAGAAATCGCGGAATCTGTATTAAATTACCTGCAATTATTTATCACTAAGCCGTAACAAATGTGACTTTCTTCTTACATAAACTTTTGTAAGATATACCCTATATTGTTTGTAAGCGCTATAACGTGTGCATCTATTCACGCCGCCATCTTGGCCCGCCACCCCCGAAATTATCTCCAGCCCTACGGTTTTTCATTTCAGAAGCCGGTTCATTACGTCACCATGGGGGAAAAAAGACAAACACAACAGTACTTCTGTTTCATAGTGACTTTAAAGACATAAAGGTTACATTTTCACAGAATGTTCTCTACATTATTTAGGATGATTTTATGTTGAAGATGAAAAATCACTATTCTGGCCTACAAAGGCTAAATTCAGTAACTACTCAAACAGTGAAACTGAGAAAAATGCCCTTAAAGTTTTTTTTACAACAGCCAGTCAAACATATTACTCAGTGGTGTAGTCTACGTGATACGCAGGACTAATCTGTATACTCACTAGAAATTGTCAAGGATTTCCGTATACCCACTAAAAATAACAGCATGGTTTTGTGACTTTTTTAAACTTTTAGTCATAATATACATGTGAAGCACTGACCATTAGCATGCTACACTTGCTACTTTAGCGGGTTGGTTGAAATACATAATAGGCTATATACTTCCTGTCGAACTGCGCGATCCGATCGGCGTATTAATTTCTATGAAATCAAATTACTATAGTGACGCGAAAGTGACTGGGGAGCAGACTGGTGTTGTGCCACAAGCGAGTGAAAAGTACCGCGAGACTCACATGGAGAAATCTGCTTTGAATCGCTCTCGCGGTACTTTGACATCACCAAGAGGTCTGCTTTACGCCAAATGAAGTCGAACCTGGAGTGTAGCTGCTCACGCGACACTGTAAACAAACAGTCCATGTGGAGAAGTGAACAAGTAAAGCAGTGCTGCAACATAAAATCCATAGAGTTTACAACGCACATGTGAGTAAACAACATTTAAATCATCAGTCCAGTTTATTACTTTATCTGGAGGTAAGGCTCCAAATGCAATAAAATAAGCCCGTGATTATATCCTGATGGTTTTTAGCTGCCTTCAGTTGCTCTGCATGTTTGCTTGTGCTTCACAGTGTTAAACTTCCCTTCTATGTGTTCATTTATATATCTACGTTCAAGATGTATATGATCTTAAACTTCTGTGAGGAAATTCATGTCTGCGTTGATGTTCAGCAGTTCAGACTTGCAAATATTAGGCTAGATGGTCTTGTAATAATAATTAAGTATAAGCCTATTTTCAGTTTTAGACAATGCTCATATTATATGCAAAAATAAGCTTTTATATCAATGACTATGCAAATAAGAGTTAATTCATGGTCATCTTAAATGTGTATTAATTAAAAACATTTACACCATTAAATTACACATGGTAATGTTATCAATAGTTGTCAGATAATAGCTATTGAAGGAGTGGATATTTTTTTCACCTTCAATGCATGTGTTTGCCACGGATTGAAGATTGTAAACAGTTTATTTAATTTTAATTAACAGTTAAGTAACTTTTGTCCCTGAGTTAGATGTTGATTAACACTAAACCAGTCTAAAAATCAGTCCAGTTTCCCCAGCTGTAAACCCATTGGCTGTTAAAGTCTTTTTTTTTCTTATAATAAACTGACATGTTGATAACACATTCAGTTTATGTGTTCATGAGTACACTTTCAGAATGCTCTAAGTTACATGAAGATCCATACTGTATGCATCTGTGAGTGTAGTGGTGCTTATGGGATGTCGCGCTGGGACGAGTGAGCATAAGGATGAGAGGGAAAAATCACAGTATACTCACTACAAAAATCTAGACTACACCACTGATGTTACTGCAATTTTGGCTCACACGTTTCTCTTAAATGGGACAAAATTTTATTAGGAAACTTTGTCACAAGACACAACAGATCTCACAAAGCCCATTTTAACCCTTAACTCAATTTTGACCAAATGCATAGTTACTGCGCTTTGGCTTTGTATGGCAATATTGCCCCTTAATGTTTAATAAAGGAAAAATGTACCGTATTAAACTCAAAGCCTGATGTACTTTAGATTTAGCCTTTACTTATTTAGAGTAATTCCTATTTGTGACCCGAATCTGCTCTTAAGTATGAAGAACATATGATTTATAAATATTGTAGGCATTTTATGTTTTCAGCCAATCCTTTCACTTGCATTCACTGATCCCTAGAGGGCAGCAAAGACAATACACAGTAATACTGTAGATGGTTTATGTGTGGGCTTCACTCTTATCTATCTCGCAATTTCTCTTTTTATTTCTCAAAGTTTTGCCTGATCTTTGACGTGAGTATATGATTATATAAACTTTTAGCATTGTATATAAACGCACCCAATTGGAAAAGTCAATTTTTACAGAAGTGTCTGCCAAATGCATAAATATTAAATGTAAAAATCACAAGCACAATAAAGGTACACAAACAACATAAACAATCATCACATGTACTAAAAGCTAAGGGAAACAAATGAGCCTTAAGTAAACTATAAGAATGTTCATATTTTTTATAAAAAGACAGCGCCCTTCAGACCAACATGATATTCTAAACGGGAGATAAGTATTTCATGATTAAAAGTGTCAAAGGCTGAGGAAAGATCAAGCATAACTAAGATACTGTAACTGAATCGTACATTTAGTACGATCGAACATCATTTAGTAGTTTTACAAGAGCTGTTTCTGTGCTGTGCATGGATTTAAATCAAAGTCTGTTTCAAGCTACTGTAACAAGATTTCTAGGCATTTCTGTCAGATTTCCAAGAAACAGTGCATGTAGAAACAAGTTCTTGTGACTACTTCTGTGATTTTTTTTCACTGTCATCTTGTTTTTGGATTTCTTACACTCTCATATTCATATATCTATATTGCGTGTTTTATTGTTCTATCACCTCCTCATTTCTTCATTTCACCTTTCCACTCAATTCATTGTCCTTCTTGTTATTAGTCCTTGATTTTCCCTCATTAATGCACAAGGCTTAAATGTTGAATGCGCTGGAGCACTCAGACTGCAGCTGACAGTCAATAACAGATAAGCATGAAGACTGTGTTCCCTGTCCTCTTTAAGACCCTTGAATAATATTCCCTTGCCTCATTTTCAGTAAGAAAGAATGAGCACCAATGCCAGAAACCATAAAGAATTCTTAAACTATCCTACTACCTACACTGTAAAAAATAATTCAGTGGCTTTGTAAATATCACTAAAATAACTTATTAAAATAACTTAGTGACATAAAGAGATTTTATTAAGTTGTTTTTTGAGTTAGACAAACCAAAATAAATGACAAAAAAATAAACATATATTTGTGTGTAAAATGAACAGATATTATTTATTTGTATACATCAAATAAAATAAGTATTTAACTAAAAGATTATTTCTAATAGATATCCTTAATATTTGTTGTAAATTTGAATCAATATATTTGAGAATGTCACACTTATATATTTTAGTTTTCAAAACTGTAATAATTGCTCATTTCAAGTTAACATAGGTATTTAACATCAACAAAAAAAAAAAATAGTAAATTGCATGCATAACTTGAACTATGATTTATTCAATATTTTTGGTGAAACATTATTAGATTGTATTATTTGAGTAAATGTAGGCAAAAAATAATAATTAAATCAGATGTAAATTTAAAAAAATCACAAAGCCAACGGTTTTTTAATCAGCAGCAGAAGAAACAGCGCCTCTTGCAGGAAGACAAACAACCTCAAAACTCCTCAAACATCCTGGTAAAGTGTTGAGTTTATTAATATTTACACTTAATATTGTTTTTAATGAAATATTTGATGTGTCCTTGCGTAAACAACTTAAGGTGTATTTATCTGAATAGTTTCGGAGCCATACCGTGAACTGGGTACAATAACAGCTTTCTGTGCACATACTGCTAGATTATTCATTAATATTTTTATTTTACGTATTTATTCAGGTCACCAAAGTATTAATACAGCTGTGCTACTTGAAATGTGTGTAAAATAATCATTTCTGATCGTTTTATTACTCAGAGGCGCACCTTGTCAACAGGCAAGGCAGGCAACTGCTTGGAGCCCCGAGCCACTAGAGGGTCCCCGAGTTTGTTTCTCGGATGGCCAGCTACACCCGGTAGATGAACTACATGACTGCATATCAAAATTCCGATTGGATGGAATGTTGATTGACATGGCTTAGCCCTGTCAAAATCCAACCCAGGTGGATAACTTGCCAGTTTCGAAAATGAACGTAGCGAATGGGTGACGTTGTATCGTTCAGTCGTGATGTCGCAGTTGATCCGTATGAATCACAACCCACGGTTTGGCTTGCATGTGATTGCCAGATTAATACGCAAATTTAAATAGGAAAAGTTAATCATTTGCACGTGTTTCAAAGGCTTGCAAATGCTAAAACTCAAGTGATTTAAAACAATTTAACCGCGTATAAAAGGCGCTAAAGTGAGCAGCCCTCTGTACCCACATGTGGTTTAATGTGCCCGGTCCAGCTCCAGTCAGGCACGTGCCCAAGTGTAAATCTTCTGGTGTAAATCTCAAGTTTAAATTTTAACAGTTAACTAGTGCAATCCTTTACAAAGACAATCGCGGCAAAAACGGATCTATATGCAATGTAGTTACCCAATTTACGCTTGTAAAAGCGACGAAGCAGTCGCAATGACGCGTACACGCACATATTCATGTCCGCGCACGTCTTTGCGTTCATTCGCGCACAACCGCATTCAAAAGACGCCACGCGAGCAGTGTTGGGTGTAATAATATTACTTTTTTCAGTAACTAGTAGTGTAAGGCATTACCCGTCTGAAAATGGTAATATTATTACAGTTTTCCCGAGCTAGTTACTTAAGTTACATTCGCCAGTAGCACCTTCATCACACAAGGCACAAAACACAGAGAACAAAAGGGAAGGGGAGGAGGGCGTGAATGGAACAGTGATTGGTCTAAGTTTGGCACAAGGTATCATTTACCATCACCGATTGGTCGACACCCGGCAGCCAGCAGCACAGAGCGGCAGCGGCACACTCAAAGACAGATCGGGTAAATGGAAGCGTCAACAACGGCAAGCTCTTTTTCAGAGGAAGGTTCCCAGCAACAGAAAGCTAGTTTCGACGGGTGGAGATTCGGTCACATTTTATTATGTTCAACGGAAGGAAAATAACTTGACGGTGAAGTGCACACTCTTTAATGTTTTTCCAAACGCTGTGCCCCACGTCCAGAAGCGGGTAAGGAAGCCAGCATTTTCTTGGCCGTGGCTTGCCCAAATAAACATTCTTGTCCAGAAAAAAAATGTAACTAGTAATATAACTAGTAATATAACTAGTTACTTTCTCCAGGGAGTAATAAAGTAAAGTAAGGCATTACTATTTTTGAGAGTAATATGTAATACGTAATATATTACTTTTTTGAGTAACTAGCCCCAACACTGCACGCGAGTGAGTTAGCTTATGAAAACATGACGAGACTAAAGGAAGTTTCTAAATAACAATGCTAATCTTATTTCGACTCGATCATTATTGGCTTCTGTAGATATACATCAGAAGTGTTTTGTGCAAAGCAGGGAAAGGGAAGAAGAAATGAGAGATGATGAGTTCATTAAGGGAGGTAAGACAAACTACATCCTCACCCTGTCAGGTCTCAAACATTATCAAACAAATCTCAGGAAAACCTTTTGTCAAGTCTGTAGAATTGCATTGTTGCTGAGAAAATCAACAGATGTATGTGTTATACTGTTCTGTATTTTCAGATATGAAATTAATATTAAGTTTACTAATATTTAACTCTAGGACACTAACTTACATAACAGTTAGCAGTAACTATAACTGAGATTATTTAGTAGCAGTCATAAAATGACTGGTTTCTTAAAATATTCTTGTAAAAATATTCTTGTAAAAATAAGTTATTAATCATTGCTATCATTGTATAATGTAGAAAATATTTCTCTGCTGTCATTATTTCCAAACATGTTATGCCATTTATGCATCCAAACATGTTAATAATGTTAGGTATGATGAGGATTATACATGTATGTATCTTTCGCAGTAATTATTGCACTGTAGAATAGTTTCTTAAAGAGTAACTAAACCCCTGGTCAGAGCCTGACTCCACCCACTGCAATATTTGAAAAATGCAAGAAAAGTGGGCAGATCCCAACGGAGATAGAGGGGACGAACTAAGTGTGTGGTGAGATCGTAACAAGGGCGTGGTGAGCTTGAACCTGCTTACGTCACGAGTCATTTCTTGGACCCAACATCCAATAGGAAAATTCAACTGCAGTAGCCACCGTTCAACCTGAAGAGGGCAGCACTCAGACGTTTTTACACCATATATTGTAGTATTGAAACACTTTATATCCAAATGTCAAAAAACTTACTAAAATCAATGAACAGCACTAATAAAGCATCATTCTTACAGATCACTAACTAAAAAAAGTTGGTTTAGGGTTTAGTTACTCTTTAAGCAAAGAATATTGTATAGAAGTATTGCACACTTCTTGCACACAGGGAATTTTCTGCTTGGGGCTCCCATAGACCCTAGAATCGCCTCTGTTATTACTGCATCATGTGGTTGTGTAGACAAACACGTGTAAATCTGTAGTGGCAGATAATCAGGGGATCCGAAGTCCGGTCCTCAGTTTTGCTTCACCCGGACTTAATAGACCTTTCATAAGGAAGCAGAACACAACAGAGCTTTACAGAGCTCACACGCTTATATACATTTATATTAATTATCTCTTGACTCCATATGCCTATGCTTTATTTTCCTTTCTTGTGTTAAGGGTCTCGCACACCGGTGGAGATGCGCTGCGTCTCGTGTAGGACAATTCACATTTTCTGACACTGCACCGGACGTTCGCATTAAAAAGCGCAAGTTTAGTCAGACAAAGTTTACTTCCAGATATAAAATATGCATTCGTAGCCTTTTTAAATCGTTACAGATTTGAGACAAATGTGTTATTTTAATGTTAAACTAAGTGGCGCTCTGTGGCAGCGTCCAGAGTCACAGCGGACAGCCGTTTAAATAAAGTTATCTTTGTTGCAGGTACAAGTGCTGGTGGTCCACCTGTCTGGGTTCAAGAGGTGTTGATTCTGCAGGCTGTGAATTTGAGAGACCTCTCAGAGTTTATTCAGCTGATTATTTTTGTAACATGTACAATGTTTGCCATTTTCAATAAAATAACGTATACAAATTGCTTTGTTTATCATTGATAATTGATGGTTCAGTATGAAATAAATTTATAACATTAAGTAAATAAAAATAATTTATTTTAGTTTAATAATATTCACAAAATTTTCAGCTACATCTAAGTAACATTTTTAATGATATCAACTCAATTTTTAGTAGACTTCACTGGGATTTTTTATTGATTTGCTTTTATATTTTTGATTCCATCCACTCAATTTAATTTGTGATAGGAAATTAATGTAATTACTGAAATCTAATCGATTTCATAGCTTTCAAATTTACTAAAATTTTTTAAGTGTAAAAATGCTTCACAAAAAATATTTAGTAGAGAATAGTAATAGTTTTTACTGTGTGCGCGTGCGTGCGTGTGTGTGCATCAAATACTATCACTTCAACACCGCTTAATACCGGCCCCTTGAAATATCTGTTAAACGTCATGTCAACTGTTCAATGGCAAAAAGACATTGAAAGTAATTTTTCGTAGGAAACCTTGGTGTAATCATACAACATATACCAGAATATTATAACACCTAGCAACATTTTGTAAAAAAATTTACACGGACCATTTAATGTACACGGAACATCAAAAATATTTCCACCCAGCGGGGTTAGTTTTAATGCTGTGTTACAACTAACCCCTCAGTACTAACGACATGAAATCAGCTAAAGTTAGCATAATTCTTGCCGTTGTTTTAAATCAGCTACACACTAATGATTGCTGGCTGCCAACAAAATTAATGTGCCTGTCCTATCAAAAATTGTGTCAACATTTATTTTTGTTCATATCTTTAATATTGATTGAATTAGGTGATGTCAAAGATTAAAATCATAATAAAGTTAATGGCATAAATCAGACTTTGATTTTCATTATCTCAGAATTTGATTCATGGGAGTAACATGATCTTATCTAACTCATCCTAAAGCTTTTAAGCTACAACAATCAAACTTTGCACAAATCTGCAAACTGATCTGAATTTGGTTGCTATATCTTTTCTAAGGGATCATACTTACAGTTCTCCTAAACAGACCAATCAAACACCCCAAAAAATACCATAGACATAGAGTCATAGAATGTTTAGGCTGAATGTTTGTTTGCAAATGTTAACTTCCAACTCTCACACATACATAAAGTACATTCCATAATTCTCTCCCACACGCACAAACACACAAATGCAACAGTTTTCTCTACATTATGGGGACTTTCCATAGACACACTGACTTTTATACTGTAATCCCCTAGGACCAGGGGCGCAATGAACAGTTTCAAGGGGGGTATGCAAGACAGAATTTTGGGCCCCTTTCTTTAGATGATTGTTTGATTTTCATACCATTATGTGTAGCTATATAAAATTACTCAGTTGAGTGCGTTTATTTAATTTTACAGGTTGCATTTGCAACTAAAAATAAATGCATGACGCAAAAAAAAAACAGATTTATTCGAAATACGAATAGCCAGGGGCGTCGCTAGACCCCTTTTACTGGGGCACGTGCCCCAGTGTAAATCTTTTGTGCCCCTGTGTAAATCTCAAGTTTACATTTTAGCAGTTAACTAGTTTATTCCTTTACAAAGACAATCGCGGCAAAACGGATCTATATGCAATGTAGTTACCCAATTCACGTTTGAAAAAGCGACGCAACAGTCGCACTGACGCGTGCACGCCTCAATTCATGTCCGCGTCCGCGCACGGACATGAATGGGTGCGCGGACGCGTACATGAATTGAGGCGTGCACGCGACTGTTTTGCCGTGCGCAGCCGCATACAAAGTACACGCGATTGAGTTGGTTTATGAAAACATGGCGAGACTAAAGTAAGTTTCTAAATAATAATGAAAATCTCATTGACGCATGTGATGGACATCAGAAATGTTTTGTGCAAAGCAGGAAAAGGGAAGGAAAAATGAGAGATGATGAATTTAAGGGAGTAAAGACACATAACATCCTACCCTGTCAGGGCTTAAACATTAGAGGGAAAATTTCAGGAAAACCTCTGTCAATAGTCTATAAAATTGCATTGTTCACATACAAAAACTGTGTTATACTGTTCTGTATTCTCAGATATGAAATTAATATTTAGTTCACAAGCTCTAGGTCATTACATAATCAGTTAGCAGTAACTAAGATAGATTTTTTAGTAGTCATAAAATGAAAATATTCTTAAAAATAAAAAAAGAAGTTATTAATCATTGTTATGTAAAATGCAAATGTGCATAACATTTTTTTCTCTCCAGCCATTATTTCCAAACATTTTATGCCTTTAAACATGTTAATTATGTTGTATATATGTATATATGAAGATGATACTTAAATATTTTTAAATAAATGTTTGTCTTTCCCAGTACTTGTTGCAATGTTGGAATAGTGGGTTAAGCAAAGAAAATTGTATCTTGCACACCGCAGGCTTTCAAGAAAAAGTAAAAAAAAAAAATGGGGGGCCTGTGCCCCAGTAGAGCTTTATGTCTAGCAACGCCCCTGCGAATAGCCTATCATTTTAATCTGGAAAGGCAGAAAACATTCACGTGATTTTAAATAGATCACTAAAAGAAGAATAATGCATGAAGATGCATTTGTGAATCTATGGAAATCTCTGGAAGGAGCTTTGAAAGTTGCGGCAGTTGAGAGTTCTGCGCGGTTTTAGAAGCGAAATGTGTACAATTATGTTTTGCCTATAATAGTACATTCTTCAGAGTTCATATTGATGATCTTAGTCCATTTAAAATTGTTCTTACGAACTGACTGTATTTGTCAGAAAAACACTAAATAACTTCTATTCTCTTTATGTCGCTGTTCTCTGCGTGTGGTATGTGTTCCGTCCTCCGCTCATGACAAAAGTGTGGCCGGCAAAATTAAAATTAATATTACGTTGATCTTTAAGAGTGTGCGCTTCGCCCGCGCATGCTCTTCGCCAGTGACACTGAAATTGCAAAAAGCACAATCGGCTAAAGTTTTAAATATGACGTTGATTTTTAAAAGTCAAAAGCATGCTGCAATCAAATGTGCTCCTGATGGGCATGCAAATTGAATTTCTGTGCACTGAAGGCTGTTTTTTGAAAAGCGATTAAAGTGATATACTCCATAATATGATTTTGCACATCCAACAACAACTATATCATTACAAAGATAATACTGCATGTTTTGGCATTTGGTAGTATATTGCAGTAGTTTATATTTGTTACGTAATGAGATGCACGGTGTTCTTTTTAATGTTCTTTTTCTTTAATATTCACAACACTTATCAACAAAACATTGATTAAAACTAAGAGACAAATTATATTAAACGAAATTCATTTGAAGCAAACATTTGAAGCAAACAAAACTTAATTTAAACTCGAAAATTATGTCACTCCATTTGTACCGTCATATTAGCCTTCAATCCATTACAACAACCAATATATGGCGTTTAAAATTAGAGTCTTAATAATCGGATTAAATTAAAACAAAACATTAACAACATTACAACAATATTTAAACACAACAATACTCAAACATAAATATAAAATGGACATTCTCTATTAGGATATGTAAAAAACAATCTAATATAGCGTTTATAATAGCTGCACTAAGTTTACTATTTTGGGCAAAACCTCCGTTGCAAACCTGAATAAAAATGAATCACTTTCACTTTGAAAATGATGCACTGTCACATTAAAACCAGCTCTTAGTCATTTAAAATTTTAACTCAATTATGGCTTATACAATTCTCCTATTTCATGTTTATTTAGAAAATAATATTTTTAACTACGCCTATTAAGTATCTGTCTAAGAAATGCAATAGTTGTCAGCAGTCGATATGCTAATATTTCCCTAAATAAAGCTCTTGCTGTCCTTTTGTATTAACACAAATATTTTTTATTTTTCATGAAACATACAGTTTACGGATCAGCACGAACCCTTTCAGTGGCATGTGAGATCTTACCTTGAAATGCCAAACAGTAGGGGCTGTTGACTATTTGTCGTAACTTTGCATAGCAAACCCACCAAACTGATCCCAAACCAAAATGTTGCCAACCCATATCCATACCCGCACAATCAAATTAAAAACCACCAGAACTGCCAAATATGTAATTACATCTACTAGGTCATGCTTGCAAGGTGTTTTTTAAAAGTGTCTCAATTTTACTTAACACAAAGTCATTCACCGTAGGGTTAATTTAATTTACATTTTACTACAGTGTTAATAATTAAACGTGTACAATAAAAAAATAAAAAGGGAAAAGTGATGACGGTGGGGCCCCCTAGTGTACTCATGGGCCCATATGCCTGGCATACTCTGAACCCCCTCCAACGGCGCCCCTGCCTAGCACTCTCCCTACCCCTAAACCTACACAAACCTTTCTACATCTGTCTATCTGTCTAAATTTCATCAAACGTTATACTTAGGGCTGTCAATAGATTAATATAATTAATCTAGATTAATTGCATGATTTCATGAGTTAACTCGCGATTAATCGCAAATTAATCTCACATTTTTATCTGTTCTAAATTTACCTAATTTAACACTTCTCAAGTTTTTAATGCTCTAATCAATATGGATTTGGACAAATATATATGCTATATGCAAATGTATGTTTACAACAGCCTGTTTACATTTTTAACAGAACCATCAGCCATAGTTTTATATATGATCTTCCCTTTGGAAGACCTTGTTCTTTCTTCATTTCTGTTTGCTGCTGCATCATTTGTGACCTGTGCTGACAAATTGAGTTGGGATGAGCAAATTTTCAAAAATTAGCTATTTATATTTTAACATTAAAAAACTTAAACAATGCATGATTTGTTGGAATCTAAACATGACAGAACTACACCTGTTTACGCAAAGCAAAAAAACAATATTAATATATGTTAAATATATGTTTTTCTTTTATTGTTTCATTTTGACATTGAGACAGACCGCTTTAAGATACTGTAGGCTAATGCAAGGGTCAGGGCCGTGCACAGACCTTTTGAGGGGCATGTGCTGAAACTGAAAAAGGGCACCCCCTCCAAATAAATATCACTTAATAATCATCTTAATAGCTTTATATTTATTCACTATTAATGATTGAAAAAAATCACTATTAATGAATGAAAAATGACATTTTATGATAGCTTGGCATTATACAGTGCAAAGGATATCTGCCCTTGTAAGTTGGCTTTAACAATTTACAGTCTTGTTCAAAATAATAGCAGTACAATGTGACTAACCAGAATAATCAAGGTTTTTAGTATATTTTTTATTGCTACGTGGCAAACAAGTTACCAGTAGGTTCAGTAGATTCTCAGAAAACAAATGAGACCCAGCATTCATGATATGCACGCTCTTAAGGCTGTGCAATTGGGCAATTAGTTGAATTAGTTGAAAGGGGTGTGTTCAAAAAAATAGCAGTTTGCATTCAATCACTGAGGTCATCAATTTTGTGAAGAAACAGGTGTGAATCAGGTGGCCCCTATTTAAGGATGAAGCCAACACTTGTTGAACATGCATTTGAAAGCTGAGGAAAATGGGTCGTTCAAGACATTGTTCAGAAGAACAGCGTACTTTGATTAAAAAGTTGATTGGAGAGGGGAAAACCTATAAAGAGGTGCAAAAAATGATAGGCTGTTCAGCTAAAATGATCTCCAATGCCTTAAAATGGAGAGCAAAATCAGAGAGACGTGGAAGAAAACGGAAGACAACCATCAAAATGGATAGAAGAATAACCAGAATGGCAAAGGCTAAGCCAATGATCACCTCCAGGATGATCAAAGACAGTCTGGAGTTACCTGTAAGTACTGTGACAGTTAGAAGACGTCTGTGTGAAGCTAATCTATTTTCAAGAATCCCCCGCAAAGTCCCTCTGTTAAAAAAAAGGCATGTGCAGAAGAGGTTACAATTTGCCAAAGAACACATCAACTGGCCTAAAGAGAAATGGAGGAACATTTTGTGGACTGATGAGAGTAAAATTGTTCTTTTTGGGTCCAAGGGCCACAGGCAGTTTGTGAGACGACCCCCAAACTCTGAATTCAAGCCACAGTACACAGTGAAGACAGTGAAGCATGGAGCATGATATGGGCATGTTTCTCCTACTATGGTGTTGGGCCTATTTATCGCATACCAGGGATCATGGATCAGTTTGCATATGTTAAAATACTTGAAGAGGTCAAGTTGCCCTATGCTGAAGAGGACATGCCCTTGAAATGGTTGTTTCAACAAGACAATGACCCAAAACACACTAGTAAACGGGCAAAGTCTTGGTTCCAAACCAACAAAATTAATGTTATGGAGTGGCCAGCCCAATCTCCAGACCTTAATCCAATTGAGAACTTGTGGGGTGATATCAAAAATGCTGTTTCTGAAGCAAAACCAAGAAATGTGAATGAATTGTGGAATGTTGTTAAAGAATCATGGAGTGGAATAACAGCTGAGAGGTGCCACAAGTTGGTTGACTCCATGCCACACAGATGTCAAGCAGTTTTAAAAAACTGTGGTCATACAACTAAATATTAGTTGAGTGATTCACAGGATTGCTAAATCCCAGAAAAAATTTTTTTTGTACAAAATAGTTTTGAGTTTGTACAGTCAAAGGTAGACACTGCTATTTTTTTGAACACACCCCTTTCAACTAATACCCCAATTGCACAGCCTTAAGAGCGTGCATATCATGAATGCTGGGTCTTGTTTGTTTTCTGAGAATCTACTGAACCTACTGGTAACTTGTTTGCCATGTAGCAATAAAAAATATACTAAAAACCTTGATTATTCTGGTTAGTTACATTGTACCGCTATTATTTTGAACAAGACTGTACATCCTGGGTGTTTGTCTGTATTAGGCCTATTTGTAGTCATGTGTTTGTGAAGTGCTCGCTCTTATTTAATTGTAGAATATATTAATTTTAATTTTTTCCTCTGCTTACATACATAAAGTTACATAAAAATATGTTTGAAGAAAAAAAGATATTCTGTTTGGTTTTATAAGCTAATTTGTATTATTTGGTTAACATGTTTATGTATGTGATTGAGAAGAGGGGGAAATAGGATATTAAAGATCAAAATAGGAGATTATACTATACTATAGCCATACCATAAGCATATTCAACATGTATCTGCCAACCTGGTGCTGAGGACCAGGAACCTTGGTCTTTTGAAGGTGCAAATAACTGCATTACTAAAAAAATATACTAAATACTAAATAGACTTAACTCTATGCAGTTGATTTCAGAATAAAAAGTTATGAACCAAATAATCATACAACTCCCTTGACTAATTCAAGGCATAAGATACATGCATATACAATAAATTATATCCAGATTGCATACTGTAATGAGTGACAGGGCAATATAATGTACATACTTGTATCCTTTACACGTTTTTCGTCTCTATCCAGTTTTCCCAACTGGGCATCTGATGTCTAAGACCTTTCTAATCTGATATGTTTTTGGTGTTAATGTAGGCTGGACATTTACCCGCGCGGGCGCGTCTTCTCGCGTGAGATGTGTTGACTTTAGTTAAACGATTAATACGCGTCCTGCAAAAAAAGCGGTAAAAACCCGACCGTGCATTTCGTATTGTTGTCACGGGTGCCCTTCACATGGGTGAACACTTGTTTAAAAACTGCTCGTGCTTTGTCAAAAACTCAATTTGGTCGCATTTTGCGCCAGCCCTTGCTGCAGTTTGGAGCCCTTAGTGCCCCCTGATTGCCCACTCGACCAATCCCGTCTATGGATAATTCGGCTCTGCTCAAATTTATAAAACATGCGCCGTTATATACATACTAGTGTTTCTTTCGTAATGACACAGCATTGTACTCAAACAACAAGATACTTATTTACCGTTGCAAGACGTTCAGCTGCCTCTGACTGCTGTGGAACTTCAGCTCGCTGCACTCAGGGGGCGGAGTTAAGAGGTTTGACAGACAGTTTGAGCGGATCCAAAAATATTTAGTTTTTTAATAATTTTATTTGATAAATATATTTGTAAAACACACAGACAGGCGTAAATGTTTAACAATAGCATTAATTTATATATTTAAAAAAATAATAAAACACCTCCAAAAAAGGGCACTTCGGTAGCCTGGTTAGCCAGACCTACATCAAGATGTAAGGTCTGGCAACTCTTCACACAAACGGCTCAATGCAAGGGGCGGGATATAAGGTTGTCCCTCAAAATGCCTCTGCACGCAATAGGATAGCGCTATGACTAATCAGAGCAACGAAGAAGGTGACGTAGTTACCGTAACCAGTCGGCAAAACTCCAAACACATCTTTCTTGCTTAAAAAGGACTTCAGTAGGGTTATTTGCTCTTCTCTCAAAGAAAAACATAAGTCTAAGTCCTCCAGAGTCGCGGCCAAAGCCGCTTCAAAAGAAAGCTGTTCGCCAGCAGCAGCAGCAGCCATTCAAGTAGGAACCGTTGCAGCTCTGTCGTCATCATGTTAAGCCCGCCCCACAGACGCTACACACGATGTGATTGGCCTGACCAAATTTTGGTTTTTGGAGCTGTTAAGTGTATTGTGAGTGCCTAGACTAAACCCTGGCAGCAAATATATTTTGCGGCCGCTAGGGTGCGTCTAGATTTCTAGGCTAGCACTTCGGAGTGTAAGGACAAAAAGGGCATGTGTTCTGCACAGGTTGAGCCCTATCTGTGCACGTGCCTGGCAAGGGTTTAATATAATGTTACACAACAGATACTTTTCCTCAACAGTTAACCAAACATTCACTTCAGAATATAACAGATTATAGGTCATACCTGCGTGAATTCTTGTCAAAACAGATATTTGTAATTTTGTGTAGATGTCTATATCGGGGTTGTGCACTTGCGCGTTTGTGTGCATGCATTTCAGACGTCAGCATCAGAAAGATCGCTTTTGAGTCTTGTCACTCTTAATAACTCTTTTAACATCAATCAGGTGCCGAACTTTATCTCTCTTAATAATTATTTTAACATCAAGCAAGTCCTGCAGTCTATTTTCTGTAATTTCTGCATGCTTTAAAAACTAAACAAAAATACGAGCAAGAATGAAGACGCATCTTTGCTTTAGATTATGGATTTGGGACGGTACACCTCTCAGGAGATAAAGATCATTTTAGATGTTTGATGACCATTTAGAGCATTGGATTCGCTAGACGAGAGCTTAATGTTCTTATTTTTATGAAAACCTCCGACTCATCTAGACAGCGTGGGTCACTTGCTGCCTCTCAATTCATCCAGCTATGGGCTATACCAATTGTCAAACAGAAATTGTGTGTTGCATTATTAAAATTATTGGTGTTAAAATAAATTTGTGTTTTTACGCGTTAATATTGACAGCCCTAGTTATACAATTTTTTTACTTTTAGACTAAATATCAAGTTTGTTCACAAGTTTGTTGTTTTTAGCTAGTTTTAAATATTATACCTGCACAACTCACCAATTTCTTGTCCCAAAGAGGAGTTAAGGATTGAGGCCGCTGACATTACGACAGCACATGTCCTGTACACCTTCTCCAGGGGTTGGGTTGGAACCAGCTTTTGAAAGCCTAGGCGAGTAAATGGCTGTTCAGAGCCATCCAAAATCTTGATCTGTGCTTGCTGTTTTAACTGACACAGTAACTCCTTCTTTCCCCTGTTTGTGTTACGTTGACCTTTGTAGAGAACTTTGTGCTTATTGCGACGAACGCCATCTTTCATGGCTTCTTGTAGTCGTTGACTTAACATATTGGATGACACCTGTCCATTCCACAGACCTTGGATTAGCGACAAAGAATTGTCAGTTTTAGTCCTTATCTTGCCTTTCGTAATTCCTTTATTTCTAAAATATAGCCACTCATCCAGCTTGACAGGAACTGGAAATACTTGTCTGCTCTGGAAAGAACCCCTCTGCACTCTGGTTTTGCTGAATTCTTTGATGTTTCTGGAACTATGCTGACTGACCGAGATGGTAACTGACTTGTGTGGCTGGTTAACTTGAGAGTCTGAAAAGTAGGTGAAGATAGCAAAGAAGAGCAACATCCAGACCAGCAGCATCACCAGAAGAACTTGAGCCGACTGCTTCATGACATGTCCAGGATTCTGTCCAAAGGCTGTCATCACCCCGTTCCACATATCTCAGCCTGGAGAAAGACAAAGAGATTTGTGAGTGCTAGTGTCGCTCTTCTGACAAGACCCACTTATACCAGCAAGAACTCCCATGCTTTCCAGTTCCCATGTGGACTGTTTGATAGCAATAACCATAAATAAACTGATTAGTCTTGTAAAACTGTCAGACCAAGAAAGTCTTAGATCAGACGAAGTTGACAACCTAAATGAGCTTTGCATGTACAAAGGGTATGTGTTTCAAGAATTGTTTACATTTCAGACAACTCACTTTGCATCCACCGGTATTGTGGAAAAACTCACCAACCTCATACATCAACTCTTCAACCTCTTGCTGCCTGGCAGAAGTACAGAAGCCTTCAAGCCCTCAAGGTCAGACTGCGCATTAGTTTTATCCTCAAGCCATCAAGCTCCGTAATATACTGTGACTGGATTGATAACAAACTACACTAAACCTTTTGAAATTCATGCTAAGACTTGACGGATTGGTATGTGCTGAGCAGTATGTTCTTGACAGAAGTTCACACATGGCTGTTTCATTACCTTGAGCTTCTTAATATTCAATTCAGCAGCTTTACACCTTCTATTAGAAGAGTCAGCTTATCTATTTTGGTCCTTGTTGCCTGCTTTTTCAACAGACAATTTCTTTCTTGCTGTCCGCAAAGCTTTTTAAATAAAGGATCAGTCATGAGTAATGAAACAACCGTCAACATTGATCTTTTCACTCTGTGATATAAGTTTCGCTCAGTGTTGAAATATTTGAATCTCATGTATGGTACATAAACTAAGGTTATATTAATGTTTATACAGCATTAATGTAGTTAAAAAACTTTTTAGTTTTTTTACCTTTAAATAATGTCCCTAAAATTATTTCAGTGATAGAACAACTTTTAACTGGACAAATTGTACGGTTGCTGCAACCTGAGCAGCCTCCTAGCTGCTACAAGCACACTCTGAAAGTGGCGGTGGAGGGTAGAGCACACAGCCCGCCCCTCCCCCTGCCAGCAGAAGAGTGTCTGATACCACGCACTGTTGCGCTTTTTAACCACATGGGGAGCTGTAAGTCATTTTTACATGGAAACTACATAGTGTTGCTTTAAATCAGCAGATTTGCAAAGGTTTATTTATCTCCACATAAAAATTAAAATTAGCAGGCTAACTGTGCAGTATACCACATTATATAGCCTATTTCCTATGTGATTTCCATATTATAGACGAGAGAATTCAATGGCAATAAATGTCTGCAATAAATATCCTAACTACATTATTTCTCAAAACTTTGACAAAAATAATTTTCAAAGGAACTATATTCTTACAGTTATTCAAAGATGCACACATTATTCCACATATGATTTGAATATTAGACGAGATATAACGGCAATGGACTTCTCATATGACAATAAATCCACATAGGCTAACTTAACATAACAGCATAATGAAATTAATAAACAGAGAAGGAAGCAGCATTGACATGTAAATTGTATAATTATTACCGGAAAAACAGCAATATTACTGAAATAAACTCTCAGGTGGGCTAAATGCGACAAACACGCTGTTAACCGCAAGTCTATATAAGCAATAAAAGTGGATAAAACATTATCTCTTAAAACTTTATATGACAAAAATTATATTTAAAAGGAAATGTATTCTGACAGTTATTCAAAGATGCACAAATTATTCCAGATATTAATTCCTGTTTATGAGCACGTTCGTCTCTGGCCTCGCTCTGTTATATAATAGCTGATTGACAGGTGCGCATCCTCGTCTTTCAAACAGGTATCATTATAACCTTTATAACAATAGAGTAAACTTTATAGTTGCTTCCACTGTGTTTGTCTGATATGAATAACACACCTTGGCAAATAATTATTATTTGAAAATAATATTTATTTATTATTTGCAAATTAGCCTATTATCTTATTTGAATAAATTTTTAATGCTGCTTCCACAGACATCAGTGTGTATTTTAATTTAAATGTAGGCTACTGTTTTACCACTGCTTATGTGTATTCAAATAAAATAAACATTATGAGGTTGAAAACACTGCATTGATATATGACAGCACTGAGCTCGTCCGTCTGGCTCAGCGCCAACTAACGCGAAAGACGTTTGAATCTGGCAGTAATGTTACGTCACTGAACATTCTAAATCCCATATGGGGATAAGATTAAATTATTGTTTAACTCAAAAGGTTGAACATTTTATTTGTAACCATGAATACAAAAATTAAACAGAGGGGGCACAAACCAGATCTGAGGGGGCAATGTCCCCTTGTGGCGCCGGGCCTGTCACAGATCCAAGAAAAGGGCTGTATTATGCGTGCCAGGCCAGTAGTTGCATGACATCACCATTTTCACAGAACGTTATCAAAAAGTTGCATTTGCACTAAAATCCATCTTCAAAAGTTTGCATATTTTTGAAAATGTCATTGTCTGCCACAACTGGTTACAGAAAGTACACAATCACGGAGTTCACAAAAAGGATAAAAATTATTTACAAAACATGAATTAAAACACGAGTAGCAAACAACGGGCAGGTAAGTAAACCCAGGTAAAAAAAGTATTATACTTTAGTGTATTAGAAATATGATTGAAGTACATGAAGTATAAAACAAGTATGCTTCTACTTGTTGTACTTAATTTAAAGAGTATGTAGCCTCTTATGGAACGGCTGAAATTCCACAAGGGGGCGCAATTGTTCCTCAGACGTTGCACAATAAACATGAGATCCGAATATATTCATTATAAATCATGAATGAAAAGTGAGATTCGAACGAATGTCTGTTAGTGAACTTATTGTATACACTATTTATATCGTAATTCGGTCAGAAACGTCAAGATTGTGAGATGAACAAATCGTTTTGGATTAAAAGGCTTGGATATTCCATTTCCTTGGACTTTTGGGGATTTATGAACAATTTGTTTTGGACAATTTCACCGAAGCGGATAAAGGAAAGATTTTGAAGGTAAGTAAATATCCTAAATCGGCGCCGCCCGGTTCAGGTAACTAACAACTAGATTACAGTTTTATGACTGCTAAAAATCATATTATGCTTTCTGTGTGTGCTTAATAGAATCCCGAAAGTCTAAGCTTTACAACGATGTGCCGCATGACCGTATATTTTGAAGATTTAAAGGAACAGTATGTAGGATTGTGGCCAAAACTGGTATTGCAATCACAAAATGTGTGGCTAAAACTGGTACTGCAATCACACAGCTGGTGGCCAATATACCAAACGACAACATAAACATCAGTTGAGGGCTGCAACTCCACTGTTTACATGACAATATCCTGGCCGGACTGCTGTTGTCAGTGATATAAGTATTTGAAATTAAAATGATTTCTTAATGTCTAGTGACATTTCAGGGCCATTTAATGATTAATTGATATAAATTTCTTACATACTGTTCCTTTAATGCTTCAAAGTTACAATGTCGTAATGCAGCCTCACGTGCAAGGGAGGGGGTGTGCCGTGTACGGCACAGTGTTCCTTATCAGGTTAATATGTACTTTTTAAAAGTATACTTCCAAAAAGATGTAATTAAGTTCAACTTAAGAGTCCAAAAAAATAAGTATACTAATTTACCAGTAATTCAATTATCTTCTAAATGTACTTTTTGAAAGTGTACTTTGTTGTCAATGTATTTTAAAATGTATAGAAGTTTATTTTTTTAATTTGTGTATTAAATTTGATAAACTTAGAGTGACAATTCAAATGTACTTATGGGAAGTATATTTTTTGGAAATTAATTGTTAATTTACTTTTTTAAAGTGTACTATGATCTCACTTCATTAGAAGTGTGACTTCTGTACACTTTATACAGTACACTCTAAAATAAGTGTATTTTTAGTTGCATATCAGAGTACTTTCATAAAATACAATGAATAGAATACAATAGAATAATAAATTGCATGAAAAGAGCTGTATCCGGACAAATACGGATGTAAAAACCCCTTTAAACTTTAGGTTTGCCAGATAAATGAGGCAAAGTGCTTGGAAACGTAATACTCCGAAGTAAACTCGTGAAACATCCAGAAACCTTGTGTATATGGATGTATACAGGAACTGGTAGAAGTTTCCAGGAATCCTCACAGCTGGTTGTGAGGAGTGCTGGTTGTGAGGTGTGAATGGTTAATGACAGAGGTGTTGTCTCTGTTTTCAAAGCTGGGTGGGGGGTTAACTCTTCGAGGCAGCACATTACATAAAAACATTATATATCTACAAGTGTGTTTACTAAATAGATGTATTATTAGGCTAATGTAATTTAATTCATAAAGGTTTTTTTATTTAAGAAAATCTTAAAGCATCACTCAAAATAACTGTCAACATGTTTGTCAACTAAACAGGTTTTGTAAACGTTATACATTTTATAAAAATATTTAATATTTTTATTATTGATAAAGTATAAAGAACAAATCAGTGTGAAAACGCAGGATTATAAAAAGTACATAAAGTGCCAGCAGAGGATCCAAAATAATGATAAAAAAAAACATTTGAAACATCCAATGCATCTTGGAAATCGTAGTCCGTTTAAATCTACAGCAGTAACAACACCAGGGCAAAAGACTCCAATTCCCAGAATGCACCTTCACCCACCCATTCATTCATTCCCACCAATCAGGATCAACGACATTTTCAAACGGCTACTGACTCGTCTTTGTTTTCATGCTAAACAGTACGGCTGAGGTAAGTCTGATTTTCATTCCTCTACATCGCGCAGATCTGTTCCATATTTGTTCCTATTTTGTTCCTCACTGTGATTATTTTTGTCTTTATGTGAGAAGTGTTTTAATTTGAAGCACACAGAGGAAACATTAAGAGTGTGCACTGTACACAGTAACGTTAGTAACTTCAACATGCGGTTTTTCAGTGAGCAAAGTTACATGCAAAATGCCTGATAAACGAATCAATTCGATGTTTAAAACTTTAAAAATAAAACTTCAAGATTACTTGTGTTGGAGATGTTCAGCTAACTGTAGCAAATGGTTCTTTCTGCTATTTTAAACGATCTTATAACGTCAGACGATCTTCCGTTGTTTAAAAGCTCATTGCTTTAGTTCTGCTATATGCTGCTTATTTTGCAAGCCTGTTTTAATAGCTTTATTCTATTTAGTAACCAAGCCAGCTTCACTTTAAGTTAAGATAAACTAGATGCTGTTGTAAAGACGCTTGGAGTCGAAATATATTTTAAAGTTGTATGATTGCCTTCTTTTTTAATATGATGTCTATCCATGTTTGTGTTTACAGAGGTCATGTACCATGTGGTCGACCTTGCTGACGCTGAAGAGGTTTGTGTAAAAATGATGTAAGTTTAATCATTTAATTTAATCTTCTTTTAATTCATGCCCATTTCATGCTACCAGTCAAATATCGCATACAATTAAAAATAGTATTAATCACCTATAAAGCCTTAAATGGCCTAGCTCCTTCGTATCTTAGAGAATTAATATCAGAATACAATCCATCACGGACATTGCGGTCGCAAAATTCTGGTCTCTTAATTATCCCTAAAATATAACAAGTGTCTAAGCTCTGAAATGATTTGCCAACTGATGTCCGTGAATCAGATACAGTCAATCACTTTAAATCTAAACTTAAAGGGACACTTCACCCATGTGTATTAAGCTTTGTATCTTTAGAACCCCAGTCATGTTTTTGAATGGTCGTGCATCTTTTCCTCAGTTGCCCCGAGACAGAAGAAATACAGATTTCAGTGCTGCACTTCCTTCTTTCAATGATTTAAAAATCATCATTTTACATCATTGAAAGAAGGAAGTCCAACATCTTTGTTGAGGGGGTGAGACTACAAACACCCCTTTTTTCAATCAAATAGGCACCAAATTCTAAATGTATGTTACACTTCGACTACAAATATGACGCAGTTTCAATAAAGATTAATGTTTCTACAGGTGAAATGCTCCATTAAAGGATAATTCTGGTATTTAACACTTTGAGTCTCATTTCTGGTTTGTTTTGGATTAACTACAGTGATGAAGCTGTGACTGAAATTTTGACAGTGGGTCGGGTCTTGACTTTTTGACTCGTTTAGAAGCGTCTCTTGACTGCTTCAGAATGGAGGTCAAGGGCCATGCACAAACATGTCATTAAAACAACACTTAACATTCATTTTCAAAACTGTGCTACTCACAGAGTGGTTCGTGGTGTTTGTTGTTGATTAAAAACAAATATATCAGCACAATGTATGATTTCAATCCGTGTTATTTGCTATAGTGGATCTATTTTTTCAGATACCTCACAACCACGTATATACTTCCGCTCTATATTTGAGTCTGAAGCATTAGTACACTCCCGACCACTTGATGGCGACAATCACTTTGCCGTACAAGTACGCTGAACGGAACTTTGTGTTTAGCATATAGACAGTCACAATCGAGCTCAACTTCAAACCTAAGGCTGGTCACTGAGCCATCAAATATGGGAAAAATTTGTGCCCTACTCAGAGGGCACAGTTGCTCTGCTCATGCTAGCCTTCTGAGAGAAACCGAGCGAAAAAACTACAACCACATGTAAACAGACCCCTTTTCCATTTCCAGCGGCAGAGTGATATATCAGCGAGCAATGAGTCTTCCAAGAGAAGTCAATGGAATTTTACAAAAATGCCAAATAAAACACGACAGAAACTGTATTCCGCTACACTACTTGTTTTTAATCATCAACAAACACCACAAACCACTCGGTAAGTAGCAAAGTTTTGAAAATGAACGTTAAGTGTTGTTTTAATGACATGTTTGTGCGTGGTCCTTGACCTCCATTCTGAAGCAGTCAAGAGACGCCTCTAAACGAGTCAAAAAGTCAAGACGCGACCCATTGTCAAAATTTCAGTCACAGCTTCATCACTGTAGTTCATCCAAAACAAACCAGAAATGAGACTCAAAGTGTTAAATACCGGAATTATCCTTTGAGACTTTTTTCTTTAACAAAGCATTCACATAATTTGTCTAGTAAATTATACTTATCTCGCAATAGTTACCTTGTACGGAACAACGCATTCACATAACTGGTCTGGGTAATTTACTTATGCCGCAATAGCTAGCCTGTCTGGAACCGAGCATATATTAAAACACAACACTGTGTGACACTTGTATTACATATGAATGGCCCCTATGTTAATAGGATTTTGTTTCTCTCTCCCCGTCTCGTCTTCAAACCCGAGGACAGCCAGACAAACAGACCCAGTACCGGCTGCCGTGGAGGTCAACACACCGCTGATCTACTGGCCGCCCTTCAACGTGATGCCCAGCCGATGCCTGACCAACGACGGAACCCGTTAAATCTTTTTATCTGTTTACATCATATATATATATATATATATATATATATATATATATTAGGGCTGTCAAAATTGCGCAGAAATGACGTTCGAATATTCTCCCTAAAAAACCCGCGAATATTCGAACTATTCGAATATCTGGTTGCCCATTTTTTCAACGACCTTAACGACGTTTAACGGCGCATTTGGTCAATAACAGTGCAAATTACTATAAAGAGACATAACTACTTCTATAGGTAGTCTATTTAAGTTTAAACATATTTGACAACATATATTACATACACAAAACAAGTAAATCAAGAGACACCAAAGTGATGGTACCTCGGTTACATTGCTTGACAAAACTCCCTGAAGCCTACTCCATCCACGACACTGATCGGTCTCATGTCCTTACAAATGAGCGAAATTAATTTCTCCGTTATGACCTCTTGTTGTGTTGCAGACAAATAGCTTGTGGCGGGCGATGCAAAGTAAGTGTTAAGACGTGACTGTTTAACGTTAGCTGGAGTTCCACACATTGTGGTCTCGTACACACTGCAAACTTTCAGGAGTGACAACCGCATTTAAATGTGAAAATATGATGATTGACACGGAGATAACCTTGCAACGGTCTGCCGTCTCACTTGCCTATCACTCACAGCTTTGATGAAAATAATTTAACAGCATTATGTTTTGCAATAAACCTCCGTCGTGTCGTTGTGTATTGTACGCATTTGTGAGGCTGCGCGCGCTCTTGCAGTGTTGCCAGGTCCTCGTCTTTTTTGTACTCACATACCATTTTAGTGCTTAACGGTTTATGGCTTTTGGCTCATGAAGCGATCAAGTTTTTGGTGTTGTTAAAATGTGAAGGTGCCAGTCCCAATATTTTGATCTTTGAGGTAAAGCGTTTGGATTTATTTTGGTTTATTATTGGATTTTTCTTGTTCGCTGTTTTTTTAGTGCAAGATCTGGCAACACTAGTCAGCAAACGCTTGTGCCTCTGTCATTCTCTGTACCGCGCATACAGAAGACTTTTCCCCGTTGTAATAATTTATTTCTTCAGAAGAGAGACCAGTCATGTCCATGATGCACGTTTAAACACTTTATTAACTAGTTGTTCATTTCGGTTATGTAGGCTACACACTATGCAAAGTTTCTGTAAACGCGGTTGTCACTGCAGTTTGCGGGAGTTAACCTCTTCAACCCTGAGGACCCTGTCCCGGGTCCAGAAATTTGTATTTTGACTTAATATAAAAGATTCTTTTAATCTTTGATGCTCCGTCATGGACCCCAGTAACACATATGAGATACTGTTTGAAAGCTTAGAGTCTCTACTTTCTGCAGATATGCATCACTTTGACACATCTTTTACTGTAAGAAAGTTATTTACACTTAATTTACACTATCACCCCCCCAATATTTTATTATATCATTTAATATTTACATATTTCATATTTTTCAAAAATGACAAACATGGGCAAGTCTTATATCAAATGAAAGCTCTCACTCTCAGGAATAAGGCTACAGCGTTATTTTTGTTCTAATATCAACACATATCCAAAAATCGCTGAATGAATAATAAGGTAAAAAATGGTCTTTTGTAAACATATGGGAAACTTGAGTGTGGACTGCCTCAGATAGCACAGATAGCCACAAATGATACACCATCTTTTATTTTAGGTCCTACTCTAAACAATGAGTCCATTCACAGCATTTTCTTTGGTTGTGTGCATATATAATCCCTTGCTATTTATTATATGTGCAAAACAAAAAATTAATATTTATATGAATAATGTATTTTCACACCCTTTAGTAAAATGAGAATAACTTTTGAATGCGACATGCTAAAGAGTTCATTCTTTTTTTGGGTGTTTACTGTCTGCTGCTGGTAACAACCAGAACTGTCTGCAGTCTGCTAGAGCACCCAGAACCAGAGTTATACACTACCAGAGACAGTATTTACAACATAAAAAAGAAAATTTGGTGTTTCATCATATGAAAAACAACATAAATAACAATATTTGTCACAAACAGCAGCTTTTTATGTAACTTCAAAGGGTTTTCTGCAAAATGATATAAAGAAATTGCATTTATTCCACTGTATGTGGTTATGGGAGCACTTCAAATGTTTTTAGGCAGAAATTGTATACAAAAAGGGTATTATTCCTCCCTTCAGTTGGAGTAAAATAACTTTTGCATAGATTATGATAGAGAAAAAATTCCTTTTTCCTCTGTAAGCTGACAATTGCTGGAATCAAACAAAACTGTCTGCAGGGACCTGAGATACCCAGGACCAGAGTTATATACTTTCAAATAAAAACTTTAGAAAAAAACATCAAAAAGCGCCTATTTATTTTTGTGTTTATTAGAGGCCTGACATCACATACAACCATGTTTAGCACTTTCAACAGTATTTTATGTAATTTCAAAGGGTTACCTGTAAAATGATACCAAACTTTTGTATGTAAACCTCTGCATGTGGGTATGGGATGCTTTTGAAATTGGGTAGGCCAAATCCAGGCAAAAATCCCCAAAATAGCTTCAGGGTGTAAGAAGTTAATGCGGTTGTAGAATGCGATTGTCATGCCAGAAATTACTGAAGTGTGTGTGTACAGAAAAGGATTAAGCATTAAAAGTTGAAGTGACAAACGAATTAATATGCAGTGTGTACAAGATGCCATGCTCATTTGGGTGCACATTTTCGAGATGTGACATCATGCTAGTGGTCGAATGGTATGCTAACAACTTTATCTCGCGGCTTAACAATTTTACCTCCCGACCAAAATCCAAAGTACTTCCAGACATAGCTTTTTAGATTTTGGGGGTTTAAATCGCTTTCTCTGCTGCGGTCGACTTTCTGCTATCTTCCATGCAAGACGCGTCAACTTTTAACAGTGACAGACAGTGTGACTACTGTGACCTGTCCCTGAACACTGCAGTCAAGCCAGCCGCCACTCCGAAAAAGACGGTCAAACTAGCCCCCCGTTTTTTTTCTGTGTGCACATAAATGAGACATTACGGTAAATGCACGAGAGGAATGATTTCAAAATAAAAGTTTCTCACTAAATCTGCTGATATTTCTGTTGCATTATGTGTCTGTTATAAGGCATTGCTAGGGTATTATGGTTGGTTGCTAGGCTGTTTCTCTTGCATTCTGTGTGGTTGCTAGGGTGCTATAAGTGGTTGCTAGGCTGTTTCTGTTGCATTCTGTTTGGTTGTTAGGCTGTTTATGTTGCATTATGTGTCTGTTTTAAGTAATTGATAGTAGGGCTGTCACTTTTGAGAAAAATCTAATTCGAACGGATTTCGAATATCATGCAATGTATCCGAATATATTCGAATATCTAGGCGCCGCCCCCCACGCGCATCAAAAACCCACCGTAATGGAGATTCAATCACAAAATTATTAACAGTGACAGTCATACACAGGGTTGTCTGGATTACTTTTTACTTAATGTTTGAAACAGCAGGTTATCAACTTATGAATAACAAACTTATATAAAAAAAATTATTCAGAACAGTTACAAACAATAACGTGACAACTTAAATAGGAGCAGGAGTATATGCAGACGCAAACGGAATTCGCGCCCACAGATTTCGGCAGAAAACTCCGCGGAATTTCGCGGATTTAATGCCCATCATTGACAAGCACACATATCCCACGCTTGAGCGTGTTTGTGACCAGAACTGTCATTGACAACAAGCACACTTATACAAAGCCTATCCCGCGCGTTTGTGAGCCATCATTCACAAGTACATTAAAGGGCCGGGTATACTTTTTCCGCGTCCGCGTCCGGTTGACTCGCGCACGCGTCCGCGCAGCTTTCCGGGTATAGTCCCCGCGGCTACACGCGGATGGCCGCGTTCGACACTATACGCAATACAAATGATTTCTTATTCAAATTATTAGTCTAACAGGCTGTCAGGGCAGCACTGATTTGGTGACATTTACAGTACATTAAAACATTATGGTAGGTGAAGAAAAGTAACTGATCCACCATTGCAAACACAGTTTAGAACAAACAACAAGACAACAAAGAACAGGAATCAAACAAACATGTTCCAGAGCTTTCTGTTCTTGGAAGAAGTAAAAGTTAAAGAAGAAAAACGATAGTGTGTGTGCAAATGCTGTTTATTTCCTTTGTATAATTGTTTATAGTGGAGTGTCCTGTCTAAATATTTTCACGCGCATGCGCTGTCGTACGCGGACTGTAAGCGCACTGTCCGCGCGGTCTCAAATTTTGGGCTGCACGCGGACGGTCTGCGCGGCCGGCCGCGGACCCTCCTGATGACGAAAATGACGTCATGCGGACGGCGCGCATACGCGGACGTCCCGAGTATACTTTCGGCTTCAGATTTTGGGCTGCACGCGGACGGTTGCCGCGGCCGGCCGCGGACCCTCCTGATGACGAAAATGACGTCATGCGGACGGCGCGCATACGCGGACGTCCCGAGTATACTTCCGGCTTAACCCTGCGCGTGCTGTTTGCTTGCCCGTTTTCAATTATAGAGAGCACAAACCCTTTGATACTTGAGATGAAATTAAACTTATAGATGAGTTAATCAGATCTCACTTGACTCTGTCGTCTATGTGACGCGCGACAGTCAGCACATGATCATTTAAAATCCGTTTACAAGACAAATGCTGTTGTTGTTTAATATAAAGTTTACATTGCGTTGTAAAAATGATGAAATTATCTTCATACATGCTAATTTCATAATGCGAACGTATTAACACAAGGTATTCTGCTATAATATTTAACACTATAAACAATATGTCATTTTATATACAAACTATAATTCTATCTTGACATGCACATGAGGTTCATTTTAGTCCCATTTGATTCCCTCTCTTGCGCACAGTTGCAGTCGTCGGTCTCACTCTCAGCCTCCTTCCTATTACGAGGTATTACTGTAAAAAATGCGCTACACATGGCATTTAAAAAACGGATGGTTTATTTATAGTTCGAATACGGATATTTCACGTCATGTTCGAATGCATATTCGAATATCGAATAAAAAGTGACAGCCCTAATTGATAGGGTATTATGGGTGGTTGCTAGGCTGTTTCTCTTGCATTCTGTGTGGTTGCTAGGGTTCTATAAGTGGTTGCTAGGCTGTTTCTGTTGCATTCTGTTTGGTTGTTAGGCTGTTTATGTTGCATTATGTGTCTGTTTTAAGTAATTGCTAGGGTATTATGGGTGGTTGCTAGGCTGTTTCTCTTGCATTCTGTGTGGTTGCTAGGGTTCTATAAATGGTTGCTAGGCTGTTTCTGTTGCATTATGTGTCTGTTTTAAGTAATTGCTAGGGTATTATGGGTGGTTGCTAGGCTGTTTCTCTTGCATTCTGTGTGGTTGCTAGGGTTCTATAAGTGGTTGCTAGGCTGTTTCTGTTGCATTCTGTTTGGTTGTTAGGCTGTTTATGTTGCATTATGTGTCTGTTTTAAGTAATTGCTAGGGTATAATGGGTGGTTGCTAGGCTGTTTCTCTTGCATTCTGTGTGGTTGCTAGGGTTCTATAAGTGGTTGCTAGGCTGTTTCTGTTGCATTCTGTTTGGTTGTTTGGCTGTTTATGTTGCATTATGTGTCTGTTTTAAGTAATTGCTAGGGTATTATGGGTGGTTGCCAGGCTGTTTCTCTTGCATTCTGTGTGGTTGCTAGGGTTCTATAAATGGTTGCTAGGCTGTTTCTGTTGCATTATGTGTCTGTTTTAAGTAATTGCTAGGGTATTATGGGTGGTTGCTAGGCTGTTTCTCTTGCATTCTGTGTGGTTGCTAGGCTGTTTCTGTTGCATTCTGTTTGGTTGCTAGGCTGATTCTGTTGCATTCTGTGTCTGTTTAAAGTCATTGCTAGGGTATTATGAGTGCTTGCGAGGCGGTCTCTTTTGCATTCTGTGTGGTTGCTAGGCTGTTACTAGGGTTGTATGCGTTGTTGCTAGGTTGTTTTTGTTGCATTCTGGTTACTTGCTATGGTATTGCTAGGGCTTTTTAAGTGGTTGCTAGGGTATAGCTTTGGTTTTGTATGCAATTGCTAGACTGTTGCTAGGGTATAATGTTAGCTATGGTATAGCTTTGGTTTTCTCTGTGATTGCTAGACTGTTGCTAAGCTATATGGGTGGTTGCTAGGTTGTTGTTCTGGCATTCTTTGTGGTTGCTAGGGAATTATGGCGGTTGCTAGGCTGTTGCTCTGGGGTTATGTGTGGTTGCTAAGTTGTTGTTGTGGAATTCTAGTTGGTTGCTATGCTATTGCTCTTGTTTTCTGGGTAATTGCTAGACTGTTGATAGGGTTTTATTGGTTATTGCTAGGCTGTTGTTGAGATATTATGGTGGATGACTATGAAGTTGCTAGCATATTAAGGGTGGTTGTTAGGCTGTTGCTGTGACATTCTATGTGATTGCTGGGCTGTTGCTAGGCTACGGTATTTAAATTGGTTGCTAGGATATTGTTATATTTTCTTGGTGATTGCGAAGTTGACCTTTGCTAGGGTATTTTAGGTGGTTTATAAAATTGCTAGGCTGTTCAGGGTAGTTAACACAGAACTGTTATGCGTATAATAGAGAGTCAGTGAGTGAATGATAGGTAGTTGCTAAAGCATTATGGGTGGCTGTTAGTGTTACTAGTTGCTGGGTTTTCAGGGGATTGACAGAGCATTGCTATATAGTTGATAGGGTATTTAAATGAGAAGGTTCTAAAATATCCAACACATGCTGTATTTTTTTATATTTAGTTAGATGTTAAAGGAACTACCTGTTTCCAAAGAATCATTCCATCTCTGAAAGATGGTACACCATCTCAGGTTGTCACTCATGCAGTATCATCACAGTCTGATATGCTGTTTTTAAAATAGAGACCTCTAAGATGTCCTATACACTCTGTATTTTCTATACATTTAGTTAGATATTAAAAGAAAACTACCTGTTTGCACAGAATGATTTTACCTCAGAGTGACAGTATACCATCCAAGGGTGTCACTTACACCGTATCAGGCCAATCTGATATGGAGTTTGTAAAATATAGCTCTCCAAAATAACCCAAATACACGTTTATTTTTATAAGATCAAATAGGTGCTTAAAGGAAACTACCTGTTTGCACATAATAATTTCACTTTAGAGTGACAGTATATCACCTCAAGGTGTCACTCACACAATATCAAGACAATCTGATATGGAGTTAGTAAAATACAGCTCTCCAAAATAACCTAAATACACGTTTATTTTTATAAGATCAAATAGGTGCTTAAAGGAAACTACAAGTTTGCACAGAATGATTTTACCTCAGAGTGACAGTATACCATTGGAGGGTGTCACTTACACCGTATCAGGCCAATCTGATATGGAGTTTGTAAAATATAGCTCTCCAAAATAACCCAAATACACGTTTATTTTTATAAGATCAAATAGGTGCTTAAAGGAAACTACCTGTTTGCACAGAATGATTTTACCCCAGAGTGACAGTATACCATCGGAGGGTGTCACTTACAACGTATCAGGCCAATCTGATATGGAGTTTGTAAAATATAGCTCTCCAAAATAACCTAAATACATGTTTATTTCTATAAAATCAAATAGATGTTTAAAGTAAACTACCTGTTTGCACAAAATAATTTCACTTCAGAGTGACAGTATACCAACTCAATGTGTCACTCACACCGTATCAGGCCAATCTGATATGGAGTTTGTAAAATACAGCTCTCCAAAATAACCCAAATACACGTTTATTTTTATAAGATCAAATAGGTGCTTAAAGGAAACTACCTGTTTGCACAGAATGATTTTACCCCAGAGTGACAGTATACCATCTGAGGGTGTCACTCACACCGTATCAGGCCAATCTGATATGGAGTTTGTAAAATATAGCTCTCCAAAATAACCTAAATACATGTTTATTTCTATAAGAACAAATGCCTGTTTAAAGGAAACTACATGTTTGCACAGAATAATTTCACTTCAGAGTGACAGTATACCACCTCAAGGTGTCACTCACAAAATATCAGGCCAATCTGATATGGAGTTTGTAAAATACAGCTCTCCAAAATAACCTAAATACATGTTTATTTCTATAAGAACAAATACCTGTTTAAAGGAAACTACCTGTTTGCACAGAATAATTTCACTTCAGAGTGACAGTATACCACCTCAATATGTCACTCACACCGTATCAGGCCAATCTGATATGGAGTTTATAAATTACAGCTCTCCAAAATATCATAAATACTTGATTGTTTTTATAAGATAAAATAGGTGCTTAAAGGAAACTACCTGTTTGCACAGAATGATTTTACCTCAGAGTGACAGTATACCACCTCAATGTGTCACTCACATTGTATCAGGCCAATCTGATATGGAGTTTGTAAAATACAGTTCTCCAAAATAACCCAAATACACGTTTATTTTTATAAGATCAAATAGGTGCTTAAAGGAAACTACCTGTTTGCACAGAATGATTTTACCCCAGAGTGACAGTATACCATCTGAGGGTGTCACTCACACCGTATCAGGCCAATCTGATATGGAGTTTGTAAAATATAGCTCTCCAAAATAACCTAAATACATGTTTATTTCTATTAGAACAAATGCCTGTTTAAAGGAAACTACCTGTTTGCACAGAATAATTTCACTTCAGAGTGACAGTATACCACCTCAAGGTGTCACTCACAAAATATCAGGCCAATCTGATATGGAGTTTGTAAAATACAGTTCTCCAAAATAACCCAAATACACGTTTATTTTTATAAGATCAAATAGGTGCTTAAAGGAAACTACCTGTTTGCACAGAATGATTTTACCCCAGAGTGACAGTATACCATCTGAGGGTGTCACTTACTTCATATCAGGCCAATCTGATATGGAGTTTGTAAAATATAGCTCTCCAAAATAACCTAAATACATGTTTATTTCTATTAGAACAAATGCCTGTTTAAAGGAAACTACCTGTTTGCACAGAATAATTTCACTTCAGAGTGACAGTATACCACCTCAAGGTGTCACTCACACAATATCAAGTCAATCTGATATGGAGTTCGTAAAATACAGCTCTCCAAAATATCATAAATACTTGATTGTTTCTATAAGATCAAATAGGTGCTTAATGGAAACTACCTGTTTGCACAGAATGATTTTACCTCAGAGTGACAGTAAACCATCTGAAGGTGTCACTTACACTGTATCAGGCCAATCTGATATGGAGTTTGTAAAATATAGCTCTCCAAAATAACCTAAATACATGTTTATTTCTATAAGAACAAATACCTGTCTAAAGGAAACTACCTGTTTGCACAAAATAATTTCACTTCAGAGTGACAGTATACCACCTTAATGTGTCACTCACACCGTATCAGGCCAATCTGATATGGAGTTTGTAAGATACAGCTCTCCAAAATAACCTAAATACATGTTTATTTTTAAAAGATCAAATAGGTGCTTAAAGGAAACTACCTGTTTGCACAGAATGATTTTACCCCAGAGTGACAGTATACCATCTGAGGTTGTCACTTTCACCGTATCAGGCCAATCTGATATGGAGTTTGTAAAATATAGCTCTCCGAAATAACCTAAATACATGTTTATTTTTAAAAGATCAAATACCTGTTTAAAGGAAACTACCTGTTTGCACAGAATGATTTTACCTCAGAGTGACAGTATACCACCTCAATGTGTCACTCACATTGTATCAGGCCAATCTGATATGGAGTTTGTAAAATACAGTTCTCCAAAATAACCCAAATACACGTTTATTTTTATAAGATCAAATAGGTGCTTAAAGGAAACTACCTGTTTGCACAGAATGATTTTACCCCAGAGTGACAGTATACAATCTGAGGGTGTCACTTACACCATATCAGGCCAATCTGATATGGAGTTTGTAAAATATAGCTCTCCAAAATAACCTAAATACATGTTTATTTCTATTAGAACAAATGCCTGTTTAAAGGAAACTACCTGTTTGCACAGAATAATTTCACTTCAGAGTGACAGTATACCACCTCAAGGTGTCACTCACAAAATATCAGGCCAATCTGATATGGAGTTTGTAAAATACAGTTCTCCAAAATAACCCAAATACACGTTTATTTTTATAAGATCAAATAGGTGCTTAAAGGAAACTACCTGTTTGCACAGAATGATTTTACCCCAGAGTGACAGTATACCATCTGAGGGTGTCACTTACTTCATATCAGGCCAATCTGATATGGAGTTTGTAAAATATAGCTCTCCAAAATAACCTAAATACATGTTTATTTCTATTAGAACAAATGCCTGTTTAAAGGAAACTACCTGTTTGCACAGAATAATTTCACTTCAGAGTGACAGTATACCACCTCAAGGTGTCACTCACACAATATCAAGTCAATCTGATATGGAGTTCGTAAAATACAGCTCTCCAAAATATCATAAATACTTGATTGTTTCTATAAGATCAAATAGGTGCTTAATGGAAACTACCTGTTTGCACAGAATGATTTTACCTCAGAGTGACAGTAAACCATCTGAAGGTGTCACTTACACTGTATCAGGCCAATCTGATATGGAGTTTTTAAAACAATATCAGATTGTCCTGATATGTTGTGACTGATACCCTGAGATGGGATACTGTCCCTCTGAAGTGAAATTATTCTGTGCAAACAGGTAGTTTCCTTTAAGCACCTATTTGATCTCATAGAAATAAACATGTATTTAGGTTATTTTGGAGAGCTGTATTTTACAAACTCTATATCAGATTGGCCTGATACAGTGTAAGTGACACCCTCAGATGGTATACTGTCACTCTGAGGTAAAATCATTCTGTGCAAACAGGTAGTTTCCATTAGGCACCTATTTGATCTTATAGAAACAATCAAGTATTTATGATATTTTGGAGAGCTGTATTTTACAAACCCCATATCGGATTGGCCTGATACGGTGTGAGTGACACATTAAGGTGGTATACTGTCACTCTGAAGTGAAATTATTTTGTGCAAACAGGTAGTTTCCATTAAACAGGTATTTGATCTTATAGAAATAAACGTGTATTTAGGTTATTTTGGAGAGCTGTATTTTACAAACTCCATATCAGATTGGCCTGATACGGTGTGAGTGACACATTAAGGTGGTATACTGTCACTCTGAGGTAAAATCATTCTGTGCAAACAGGTAGTTTCCATTAGGCACCTATTTGATCTTATAGAAACAATCAAGTATTTATGATATTTTGGAGAGCTGTATTTTACAAACTCCATATGAGATTGGCCTGATATGGTGTGAGTGACACCCTCAGATGGTATACTGTCACTCTGAGGTAAAATCATTCTGTGCAAACAGGTAGTTTCCTTTAAGCACCTATTTGATCTCATAGAAATAAACGTGTATTTAGATTATTTTGGAGAGCTATATTTTACAAAGTGCATATCAGATTGGCCTGATACGGTGTAAGTGACACCCTCAGATGGTATACTGTCACTCTGAGGTAAAATCATTCTGTGCAAACAGGTAGTTTCCTTTAAGCACCTATTTGATCTTATAGAAATAATCAAGTATTTATGATATTTTGGAGAGCTGTATTTTACAAACTCTATATCAGATTGTCCTGATATGTTGTGACTGATACCCTGAGATGGGATACTGTCCCTCTGAAGTGAAATTATTCTGTGCAAACAGGTAGTTTCATTTAAACATCTATTTGATCTTATAAAAATAAACGTGTATTTATGCTATTTTGGAGAGCTGTATTTTACAAACTCTATATCAGATTGGCCTGATACAGTGTGAGTGACACATTGAGGTGGTGTACTGTCACTCTGAAGTGAAATTATTTTGTGCAAACAGGTAGTTTCCTTTAAACATCTATTTGATCTCATAAAAATAAACGTGTATTTGGGTTTTTTGGAAGCTATATTTTACAAACTCTATATCAGATTGCCCTTATACAATGTAAGTGACACCCTCAGATGGTATACTGTCACTCTGAGGTAAAATAATTCTGTGCAAACAGGTAGTTTCCTTTAAGCACCTCTTTTATCTTATAGAAACAATCAAGTATTTATGCTATTTTGGAGAGCTGTATTTTACAAACTCTATATCAGATTGGCCTGATACAGTGTGAGTGACACAATGAGGTGGTATACTGTCACTCTGAAGTGAAATTATTCTGTGCAAACAGGTAGTTTCCTTTAAACATCTATTTGATCTTATAAAAATAAATGTGTATTTGGGTTATTTTGGAGAGCTATATTTTACAAACTCTATATCAGATTGGCCTGATACAGTGTGAGTGACATATTGAGGTGGTATACTGTCACTCTGAAGTGAAATTATTTTGTGCAAACAGGTAGTTTCCTTTAAACATCTATTTGATCTTATAAAAATAAACGTGTATTTGGGTTTTTTGGAGAGCTATATTTTACAAACTCTATATCAGATTGGCCTGATACAATGTAAGTGACACATTGAGGTGGTATACTGTCACTCTGAGGTAAAATAATTCTGTGCAAACAGGTAGTTTCCTTTAAGCACCTCTTTTATCTTATAGAAACAATCAAGTATTTATGCTATTTTGGAGAGCTGTATTTTACAAACTCTATATCAGATTGGCCTGATACAGTGTGAGTGACACAATGAGGTGGTATACTGTCACTCTGAAGTGAAATTATTCTGTGCAAACAGGTAGTTTCCTTTAAACATCTATTTGATCTTATAAAAATAAATGTGTATTTGGGTTATTTTGGAGAGCTATATTTTACAAACTCTATATCAGATTGGCCTGATACAGTGTGAGTGACATATTGAGGTGGTATACTGTCACTCTGAAGTGAAATTATTTTGTGCAAACAGGTAGTTTCCTTTAAACATCTATTTGATCTTATAAAAATAAACGTGTATTTGGGTTTTTTGGAGAGCTATATTTTACAAACTCTATATCAGATTGGCCTGATACAACGTAAGTGACACATTGAGGTGGTATACTGTCACTCTGAGGTAAAATAATTCTGTGCAAACAGGTAGTTTCCTTTAAGCACCTCTTTATCTTATAGAAACAATCAAGTATTTATGCTATTTTGGAGAGCTGTATTTTACAAACTCTATATCAGATTGGCCTGATACAGTGTGAGTGACACAATGAGGTGGTATACTGTCACTCTGAAGTGAAATTATTCTGTGCAAACAGGTAGTTTCCTTTAACTCTTTCACCGCCAGCATTTTTAAAAAAAGTTGCCAGCCAGCGCCAGCGTTTTTCATGATTTTCACCAAAGTTTAATGCCTTCCAGAAAATGTTCTTCTTTAAATATATAAACATACAATATACCAAATGAAAGAACAGACCCTCTGCTTTCAAACAAAAAAAAACCGTTTCATCCTACCTTTAGTGGTTCTTTTGCAATCAGCTTTTGAATATGGGTAGGTTTTTGCAAAAACACCATATTTTGAGCAAAAAGCAGAGATAATTCCATTTTTATGACGGACTTTTCATAGAGATCATATTCAGAGCGATCTTTAAAACAGACACGGACATGCAGCAGCTTGCCATAGGGCAATACTTCCGGTTTTAAAAAGTTGCGGAAGGGCACCACCTGGTGGATAATAGCGGTATTGCGGAAAGACGGAAAATCTCGTCATTGGCGGGGAAGCGTTTTCTCTTAATTGACGAGATATCTCGTCAATGGCGGGGAAAGAGTTAAACATCTATTTGATCTTATAAAAATAAATGTGTATTTGGGTTATTTTGAAGAGCTATATTTTACAAACTCCATATCAGATTGGCCTGATACGGTGTGAGTGACATATTGAGGTGGTATACTGTCACTCTGAAGTGAAATTTTTTTGTGCAAACAGATAGTTTCCTTTAAACATCTATTTGATTTAATAGAAATAAATATGTATTTAGGTTATGTTGGAGAGCTGTATTTTACAAACTCCATATCAGATTGGTCTGATATGTTGTCTGTGACACCTTGAGGTAGGATACTGTCACTCTGAAGTGAAATTATTCTGTGCAAATTATTGACTTGATATTGTGTGAGTGACACATTGAGGTGGGATACTGTCACTCTGAGGTGAAATTATTCTGCGCAAACAGGTGGTTTCCCTTAAACGTCTAACTGAATGTATAGGACATTTTCGAACTCTCTATTTTAAAAACAGCATATCAGACTGTGATGATACTGCAGGGGTGACAACCTGAGATGGTGTACTATCATTCAGAAGTAGAATGATTCTGTGGAAACAGGTAGTTTTCTTTTAATATCTAACTGAATGTAGAGAAAATACAGAGTGTATAGGACATCTTAGAGGTGTCTATTTTAAAAACAGCATATCAGCCTGTGTTGATACTGCATGAGTGACAACCTGAGATGGTGTACCATCATTCAGAGATGGAATGATTCTTTGGAAACATGTAGTTCCTTTAACATCTAACTAAATATATAAAAATAATACAGCATGTGTTGGATATTTTAGAGCCTTCTCATTTAAATACCCTATCAACTATATAGCAATGCTCTGTCAATCCCCTGAACAACCCAGCATCTAGTAACACTAACAGCCACCAATAATGCTGTATCAACTACCAATCATTCACTCACTGACTCTCTATTATATGCATAACAGTTCTGTGTTAACTACCCTGAACAGCCTAGCAATTTAATAAACCACCTAAAATACCCTAGCAAAGGCCTATCAATCATTTAGAAAGACACAGCCTCAACGTCGCAATCACCAAGAAAACATAATATCCTAGCAACCAATTTAAATACCGTAGCCTAGCAACAGCCCAGCAATCACATAGAATGTCACAGCAACAGCCTAACAACCACCCTTAATATGCTAGCAACTTTATAGTAATCCACCATAATATCTCAACAACAGCCTAGCAATAACCAATAAAACCCTATCAACAGTCTAGCAATCACCCAGAAAAACAAGAGCAATAGCATAGCAACCAACCAGAATTCCACAACAACAACCTAGAAACCAGAAAGAATGCCAGAACAGCAGCCTAGCAACCACCCATATAGCCTAACAACAGTCTAGCAATCACAGAGAAAACCATTTAAAAAAACCTTAGTAACAGCCTAGCAACCACACATAATGCAATAGAAATAGCCTAGCAAACAACCACAATACCCTAGCAATGATTTAAAAGAGACACAGAATGCAACAGAAACAGCCTAGCAATCACCCATAAATCCCTAGCTACGATTTAAAACAGACACAGAATGTAAAAGAAACATCATAGCAACCACCCATAATACCCTAGCAACGGCTTAAACAGACACATAATGCAACAGAATAGCCTAGCAACCACCCATTATACCCTAGCAATGAATTAAAACAGACCCAGAATGCAATAGAAACAGCCTAGCAACCATGCAAAATGCAACAGATAAAGCCCTGCAACCACCCATAATACCCTAGCAATGACTTTTAACAGACACAGAATGCAATAGAAACAGCCTAGCAGCCACCAATAATACCCTAGCAATGACTTAAACAGACACAGAATGCAACAGAAACAGACTAGCAACCACCCATATACCCTAGCAACAGTCTAGCAATCATATAGAAAACCAAAGCTATACCCTAGCAACCACTTAAAAAGCCCTAACAATAGCACAGCATCAACCAGAATGCAACAAAAACAACCTAGCAACCACGCATAAAACCCTAGTAACAGCCTAGCAACCACACAGAATGCAAGAGAAACAACCTAGCAACCACCCATAATACCCTAGCAACAATTTAAAGAAGCCTAGCAACCACACAGAATGCAAGAGAGACCGCCTAGCAACCACCCATAATACCCTAGCAATGACTTAAAACAGACACAGAATGCAACAGAAAAAGCCTAGCAACCAAACAGAATGCTACAGAAACAGCCTAGCAACCACTTATAGAACCCTAGCAACCACATAGAATGCAAGAGAAACTGCCTAGCAACCACCCATAATACCCTGGCAATGACTTTAAACAGACACATAATGCAACAGAAACAGCCTAGCAACCACTTATAGAACCCTAGCAACCACACAGAATGCAATAGAAACAGCCTAGCAACCACCCATAATACCCTAGCAACAGTCTAGCAATCGCATAGAAAACCAAAGCTATACCCTAGCAACCACTTAAAAAGCCCTAACAATAGCACAGCATCAACCAGAATGCAACATTAACAACCTAGCAACCACGCATAAAACCCTAGTAACAGCCTAGCAACCACACAGAATGCAAGAGAAGCAACCTAGCAACCACCCATAATACCCTAGCAACAACTTAAAGAACCTTAGCAACAGCCTAACAACCACACAGAATGCAAGAGAGACCGCCTAGCAACCACCCATAACACCCTAGCAATGACTTAAAACAGACACAGAATGCAACAGAAACAGCCTAGCAACCAAACAGAATGCAACAGAAACACCCTAGCAACCACTTATAGAACCCTAGCAACCACACAGAATGCAAGAGAAACAGCCTAGCAACCACCCATAATACCCTAGCAATTACTTTAAACAGACACATAATGCAACAAAAACAGCCTAGCAACCATTTATAGAACCCTAGCAACCACACAGAATGCAAGAGAAACAGCCTGGCAACCACCCATAATACCCTAGCAATTACTTAAAACAGACACATAATGCAACAAAAACAGCCTAGCAACCATTTATAGAACCCTAGCAACCACACAGAATGCAAGAGAAACAGCGTAGCAACCACCCATAATACCCTAGCAATTACTTAAAACAGACACATAATGCAACAAAAACAGCCTAGCAACCATTTATAGAACCCTAGCAACCACACAGAATGCAAGAGAAACAGCCTAGCAACCACCCATAATACCCTAGCAATGACTTTAAACAGACACATAATGCCACAAAAACAGCCTAGCAACCATTTATAGAACCCTAGCAACCACACAGAATGCAAGAGAAACAGCCTAGCAACCACCCATAATACCCTAGCAATGACTTAAAACAGACACATAATGCAACAAAAACAGCCTAGCAACCATTTATAGAACCCTAGCAACCACACAGAATGCAAGAGAAACAGCCTAGCAACCACCCATAATACCCTAGCAATGACTTAAAAGAGACACATAATTTAACAGAAATATCAGCAGATTAAGTAAGAAACTTTTATTTTGAAATCATTCCTCTCGTGCGTTTACCGTAATGTCTCATTTATGTGCACACAGAAAAAAAACGGGGGGCTAGTTTGACCGTCTTTTTCGGAGTGGCGGCTGGCTTGACCGCAGTCCCTGAACCAGCAGACAGCTCTACTACCGCGGGCTTTAAAAAATATATATAATTTATTCGAATATTAATTTTCATATTCGAAATTCGTTTTTTTTTAACTATTCGAATATATATTCGAATTTAGAATATTCTTTGACAGCCCTACTATATATATATATATAGATATATAGATATATAGATAGATAGATATATATATAGATAGATATATTCCTCCTAGGACTTTTTGTTCCTCCCTGAGGTTTTTTTACTAGGGTGTTTTTCAACCCCCAGGAGTCAACCAACATTGGCTTAACTTAGCACCCTCTTATATACAAGACATTATTAAATTTGCTCGCTTGTAAAGTTTATTCATAGCCGCTGTATTTTGCTACTTATACTGTCTGTCAATTTTTCTATGTTTCCCCTGCTTCTTTTAATGTGAAGCTGATTTGAAACAATTACAAATTGTGAAAAGGCTATATTAATAAAATTGAATTGAAATGTCTCTTTCCTGTTTTACAGATGTAGTGAGGGAGCGAATCTCCAACACCGAGGTGGCAGAGATCCTGGCCCCTTCTATGGAGGAAGTGCAACAATAGCCGTGTTTGCACTATCGGGCTTCAAGCGGGCGTGCCAGTGCCTGCCGAGGCCTGCGGCGTTTGCATTGTCACTTCCGGGGCATGATCGTGCTTCACTGGTGCTTCGTTGGGGCTTAAGGCCCGGCTTTTCTGGCCACAACAAGCTACAAGGCCTATAGTAGTTCAAATATCAGAGCTAGATGTGCGTATAGTACAACTTGTTCGCAATCGTTCTCTTCCCGCATTTCAAAGAAAGTCGCCCGTTTAAGGTTCCCCATTTTGCCAATATCTGTATTTTTGAGTGTTACTTGTGTCAACAATAAAGATCCTTTTTTGAAATGCAGTTTGTAATCTGTTTGTGTGCATTTGAACTGCTTACCCCAGCTCTAATTTTTTGTGATTTTATTATGATTCTGGCTCGAGCGTGACTTAACAAAAATCAGCATACTTTAATCAAAAAACAATGTTAAAACATCCTTGAAGCTTAAAAAGAATGACACATTTAATATTTTACAAATGTTTTTATTTACAACTCACGGAAATGCCTGGAAGTGTTGTGAAGCATGACACTGAAATAAACAAGAGGCAGACAGAAATGAAAAAAAAATATTTTGCCGATGTTCGCGAAAGCTTCGTGCGACAGAGCCACTTTGTCCTCAGCCGGCGTCTGTGCAAGGTTGACGATGACGGGCCATTGTGAATGGCAATGAGTGCTCCACCAAAGTGCCCAGAACCATTGCCTGAAAGTAAATTAAAATCATTAAAATATAACCTTGCAAACTATTATACATAGGACTAATATGATAAAACAATGTGTCTCCATACTGTATGGCTGATATGCAGTGAATATCAACATACATTTCTGTTTAATAATAATAATAATAATAATAATAAATTTTATATGTAGGGCTCCTTACATTGAATAAACAATCTCAAAGTGCTAGTGTTCATAATGTAAATTCAACTAACAACACAATGTAAAGATTTCATTGACAGACTTTGATGCAAAATGTAGTCCTTTATTATACAGAAATTTGCTGTTGGTGTATTAGCCTAGGACAACACGCTCGCCAGATTGTTTTATCTAAACAGCCCTATGTTGTTGAAAATTACTGTTTAGTGTTTACCAGGTATACAGCCACCAGAAGCCACCACCTATTCGCGCGTAGTTGGACGCTTGAACATTTGAGTTCACTCGCTTCATTCTCGCGTGAAATCGGCGGGTGAAATTCTAGTCATTCGAGAAATTCACGCGGAAATCCGCGTCATGGGAGGGGCTTCTGCGAGTCCGCGGAGACTACACCACTCCGCTCGCTTCCTGTAATCACGTCACTACTACAGCAAGCTCCTGATTGGTTAACGCGGCGCGGAATTCCGGCAAAGTTCAGATTTTTGAACTGGCGCATTTCCCGCGGCAACGCTCAATTCGTGCGGAACGCACGGAACGCCCCGCGCCTTCCGCGCGTTCCGCGACATCCGCGCCGCGGCTACCGCGTGTACCGCGCCGCAGGATGCCTAATCGCGTGTTTGCATTGACTTAACATGTAAATCATCCGCGCTTGCCGCCTCTTCCGCGGCTGGTGTGAATGCACAGTAACACATTCACAACGCGATGTACAAAGATTAAGTGCATGCATTGAAAAAAGAAATGTATGTATTAATTGGTCTAAGTTGAGGTAAGAACATAGTAAAATATTGAAAAACGGTGGGTTTTCCTTTAACATTACTCTCGCATCAGCTATTGTGTAAACAGTCACATTTAACCACATCACGAATGACTGCCTGCGCAAGCGCGCACCACAGCCACCGTAATGAAGTTACTCAGGGTGTTAGCTCAGAATTCGAGTAGTAGCCGTATATCTCGGAACTCAGGGCAGAGCACTCGGGTAACGATAAGCCTAACTAACAATCGTCCTGCTAAGTTAGCTTACATTAGTCATTTTGCTCGAAGCATAGGCAAACTTTATGCAAGGTCTACGTTTGTGTATTACTCGTCGTTGACTCGTTCCTAAAAATACAATATAAGCGGTAGCTAACGCTAATTTAAATCAAGCAAATAAATAGTTGTTTTTGCTCCAAAAAAGTTGACTTACCTTGAATAAGATGGTTCCTTCTCGTTAAAAGTGTCAATCAGACTCGCGTGGTAGCCAGGCGTGTCTCTCATCCAAAGGACCGCGCTGTCTTCAAGATTCTGAAGGAAGTGCTAAGATTCCGATTGGTCCAGAGAAAAGCAAATGCTAAGATTCCGATTGGCCCAGAGAAATGTCAATTATAAGAATTATCCAATAATGTTTGGCAATTCTAGCCCGCATGGCATTCAGATTAAGGGCAGCCTCCCGACCCCCCACCACCTCAAAAAAAAAAAAAAACTCTGGTTCTACGCGATTCACGTGAATGACCCAATTGACCAAGAAAAATGGCGATGGCGACACGTTTGCAGGTCTGATTATAAGTATGATAGCAGTATGCACAAAATGTACTTAAACACAACTATAATTTGTGCTGCAATGGCTTTTTAAGTGTATTTCCATTAAAATGGTGTGCTTAACTACTCATGAATCTTGATTTTCAGGAGTGTACTTTAGTGGACTTGAAGTTTAAAAAAAATACATAGTATACATTTTAGTATACTATTTACAATTGAAGTGTAATCAAATAGGTGTTAAGTTGAAGTTAATACATAATTGAGTACACTTAACTATACTTGGATTTGACAAAAATAGTACAAAATATAGAAAATATACTTAGTACACTTTTTTTAAAGTATATTTTTTCACCTGGGAACACAGGAACACTCAAACGTAGCACAGGTACAGACGTGGAATTTGCGACAATGATCCGTCAGTGAGTATGGAACAAACAAGGGTATAAATACACATACTAACTGACATCAGGTGAAACAAGACAAGCAATCAGTGAGTAATTGTCCAGGTGATGGTAATCGAAACAGACAAATATTTTGACACGGATTTAACCGTGACATTGTCACATAAATGATAAGCCATAATGCACAAAGAGTTGAAACAGTACTAGATCGGACGGGATTGGATTTTGGTGGACTTGCATAAACAAATGCCCATTGTCATAAGGCTACAAGATAGGAACGAGGGGACTTTCCATTGGTCCACATGATTCCTTTTTATCACCAAATCCGGTAAATTTCAGGCCAGAGCAGTCTAAAAAATCAGTTGAACCTTCAGATTTGGCTTGTTTAAAAAATTCAGTTAACTAAAATAAACTAGGACAAATCCCTACCTTCTTACATATACAAAATGTACACACATAACTATCTCATATTTACCACATGCTTGTTTATAGACATACAGTAAGCATTCTCAATTGCATCCACACTGTAAAAAATAAATTGTTGGCTCAATGAATTATTTTTTAATAACTAGTTCCACAGAAATGTTATGTTCATTTAATTTCTGACTCCAAAGTGTTACCTGGATTGATGTTTTTTAGTTGGCCCAAACTTGACTCAAATATAAAAAAGTATGTTTGCTCAACTAGCTTTATAGCTCATTCAACTAAAATGTTTTAATCAGTTGAATCTTTAAAAACTTACAGCAAAGACTCTGTCAATTAAATTTTAAGTATTTACTCAATGTTTTATGTGTTACTTCAATTAATATTTATTATTTGGGGATTTTTAATAAACTTTTTTAAAATTATTTATCAAATACTTTATGCTGGTGTTGTTAACAAATAATTAACTTCAGTCACATAAAAACAAAAGCTTTATTCACTTATCATACAGTCTGAACATACAGAATTAAGTCTTCTCTAAATAGAGGGCAAAAACAGTCCAAAAAGCACTCCAAAGTCAGTCAGAACATCTGAAGGGCCATTTAGGAGAACTTCTTTCGCCATGTATCCCTCTGGTCTGCCTCTCTCCACATCATCACCGCTCTGGTTTGATAAACAGAGGAATAAAAATACACACACACATACATAAATACATGTTTAAAAGGGACAGAGAATGAAAAACCATTTTTACCTTGTCTTTGTTGAATAATGGTAGTCTACACGCATTCACGAACATACAAAAAGTGCTAAACATACTAAACATCTCAGTCTCATAGAAATTCCTCTTTTAAAAATGTCAGTCAGAAAACGGCCCAATCTGAAAAACTGATGCTTATGACATCACAGGCATCTCACTGCCCCTCCACTTTAAAATAATTGGCTAGTCAGCCAATCAGTAATGAGATTGCAAGTTAAGCCAGTAGGGGGAGCCAAATAGGTGCAAAACCACTTGTTTAAATCCCCCACCCTAATAGAACTATCTGAGAGAGGTTTTTAGGAAGCTTCTGTAACACTTTATTTTATGACCCGCAAAGTACCGGCTAATTAAACCGAATTTACAGTGTACCTACTGTATTTGTAACAACAGGGTACCTCTACAGTACGTACTTGTAGGTATAAGGGAATAATATTTTAAGTTTGGGGTAATAAGGGGGTAAGAATATGAAGAATTATAAATTATTTATACTCTAAGTATTTTATAACAACAGGGTACCTATTGTAATATTACGTGGTATGTATGACTTAGTCAAGTCTATGGGGAAATTATGTTTTATTTCTTTATTTTATTTTATTGTGAATGTTCATATTGACTACTGAATGTTGATACAGTCGATGTCTACGAGCCACATCGGCAAATAAATATAACAGCACATCACTTTTATTTTAGTAGCCTATCAGTGGGGAACCTTCAGGGCCTTCTACGCCTTCAGAGAAGGCCTAAAAAATTAATTAAAAATATTTTTTATAATAATAATACAAATAAATAATATAGTATTCAATAAAAATATTTTTTTATTTTTTTACATTTCTATTTAATTCAATTTAATACAATACATGTAATATATTTTCTCTCATCTATGGTCTAACGTTTACTGTCAGGTTCATGTCATGAAAACATCTAATCCAATCAGAATCGTCTGTCTCTATTAAGGCCCGGTTATCTGGCTCATTCATTGGTTAGGACTTCATGAATCCGAGGGAAGGCCAAGCTATGTGTTTTGGTGTGGAGAGTGACAGGCAAATCGACCAATCACGTTTTGATTTCAAGTGGGCGGGCAAAAAACAAAACATTGTAAGCCTTCATGAAGTCCTAAGCATGCAACAAACTGGATGCGAGCTGCCGTAAAACACCAAAAACGAAGATCATAGACCGTTAATATTTATACAGTCTAATGGCCCGAAACTCTGCGGTGAGAGTGGTTGAGGTAAATGGCGGAAAACGTGATTGACGTTGTGGCTAGCTTGACGAAATTACTTAAGCGCGTACTCGTGAAGAGCACAGCCGGTAGAAGCGCGTGCAGAGGAGACTGTGCATATGACGCGAACACGAGCGAGAAAAATAATGGGTTTAATTATACTTTTACTTCCTGACAGTTTCACTTGTTACGTGAGGATAGTAATGACTGACAGACGACGCCGAATTACATACAATATATAATTTCCTAACTAAATCTGAGAGAATGCGAAAACTTAAAAAAAAAATGTCCCCGCTATACCCGATGGGCAGGGCGGAGATACATTTTGGTAGCCCTCGGGGCTCGGGCTAGAGATTTTGCGAGCCCTGGATATCTTATAACAACAGTTATAAGCCACAAGGAGGTGCACTGAGAACGCAGGGTGCTATATTCCCCCTTAAGAAAAAGACTAACAAGGTATCCTACAGCTAAATATATATTTCCAAAAAATAAAAAATAAATTAAAGAACATCATTTAAGCATGTTAAATGCAAATTTACAGAGCCCCTGTCATTACAGAGCAGCAGAGTCTGTATTTGTGTTTATCAGTTAGATTAAAGTAATTTTAAACTTTAAAACTGCATTTAAAGGCAGACAATGCCCATTCTGTAATTTAACTTTGCGTGCTCAGAATTTTTACACGTTCACTGTATGATTTAACGAAATACGAATAGCCTAGTATTATGGATGGAGAGGGATTTGCACTTCATTGCATATTTTGAAGGCCCAGCTGAAGTACCCACGGTTCGCCACTGTAGCCTATATTACTTGCTTTTAATAACAAAAGTCCAACTGATTTAAAGCTATCGTCTACGATTTCAAAGATTGTTCATTATTAATAACCTCGTTTATATGCTGGTTATGGTTCTACAGTAACATCCTAACAATATAAAGAGAAAAAAGAATTTAAAAAATCCATTCAGTCTATTGGGTGTATGGTAGCAGATAAGTTGACCAATGTAAACTGTCCGGCCGGACAGCTTACATTGGTTAACTGCTCTCATCCAATCCCTGCTACATTTGAAAATCCACCTCGTGCTCGCGTCTCCACCCCATCGCACACCACCCCGCCCCTCTCCTGCCTGCGACATGAAATTTGTGTCAGTGTATGGTAGCTAGCGAAGCAGCAACATAGATTAGATAGATTAGATTCACCTTTATTGTCACTGCACATGTAGGTACAAGGCAACGAAATGCAGTTAGCATCTAACCAGAAGTGCAATAAGCAGTAAGTACAGAATAAAGGTCTATAATATGTAAGTCTCTTACTGTGGGTGATGCGGAGTCGTAACTCATCCATTTTGTTCACCAGTGACCGCACATTAGCGAGGAAAATGCTGGGTAAAGAGAGCCGGAGCGGTGTTAGCTTTAGCTTGGCTCTTAGACCTCCGCGCTTCCCCCGCCTTTGTTTACGATCTCGACGCCGCCTGCGAGCACTTCCGCCCGGCCGGGTAGAGTGCGAAGCCTCGGTTGTTCTAGCGTTCTAGAGTCGAAGATTGGTGATAAAACTGCTGGTAAAGTCCTCACCGATACCCAAAAGCTCCTGTCGGGTGTATGATGTTAAAGCAAAGCTGTTCAGTACGAACAGACCCGAGATGAGCAGGAATAATACTGCAAAATTGCAAAAACTGGAGAGACGCTCCGCCATTGACTGTTGGAGGAAGCTTCTGGGAGATTTGGGGCTGAAAACCGACGCCGACACGGCAGACTTTTGTTGAACAGGTACGCATTTATTTATACTTTGTATTGTGTGAGTCTGACAACATGCTGTCGGTCGGCATCGGAATGTTAGCCGTTTAGCATCGCATATCACGGGTCAAAATAATTATATTTATAAAGTCATTTCTTGAAGCTCAGGAGGGGAAACGTATGCCAAACGTTGTTGTGAAAGTAAATAACGTCAATTACAATCATAATTGTAATTGTACATTCCTTCAAGGCTTTATGTGTTTACTGCTCGGTAAATCTCTGTTCTGATGTTTACTACCAGTGATCACAGCTTGAATGAGTGAGTGACTTTGTTCAGGTGGTTTCCCGGGGGGAGGGATCAGGTAGCACAGAGGGGCGGGATGAGTTTTTTAAAACGTACTAACCGTCTCAGGCTTTCTCTACCGATTTTCAACATCGTACACTACAGCTTTAATGTGGTAATCTTTTTTTTAAGGTAAGTACAATAAAAAAGCAACTTATTCCCTATTTACCAGGAAACTCTTACATTTGCGGACATATTTGAAGTGGTGCTTTGCAATTTATTTACTTTTATTTCAAATGACACAATAATGACCACAAAGCAGCACGCTATTTGTTTATTTTTTAATAGGTGTTATCATTGGTAGAATAAAACTTTGCAACATGTGTAAACACAAATATTTTAGCCAAATATAATTTATGCAATGGCAAACCAAAATGAAACAACAGCAGATATCAGCTCCCGCTAAAGCAAAAGACGACTACATGCGTAGGCTACTGCGCAGGTGTAGAACGCGCGGCCGTCTGCAGGAGGTTTGCTGGAACGCGATCCTGAGGTGAAATTTCTTTAAGAGGTTTTAAAAACGTTCTACACTGTGGAGTACGGCTGCGAGTGATGTCAGCAGGATCCGCATGCTGGATAAGGTGACTGGTTTTGTTAATACATGACTCACGCATTTCAAACAATGTTTTTTCAAGAAAGTTGCCAGCTAACAGTAGCAGGTTAGCTAGCACATAAGTTAGCCTAAAGTTATTAATGTAACTGGCTCAGAAAACTCTGTTTCTGTCAAGGCACAGTGAAGAAACATTTACTGAAGGCTTTCATTTATGTTTTTTATATGTAATGCAGAACAGCATTTGTGAGACAACATCAACTCATCATCCGAGTGGACAAGAACACCAACAGAGGAAGCCAAGCCGCAAAAACAATGAAAAATTGTCATGACTTTTTATTTTAAATAAAAGTTATGTGATAATAAACATTAAGTGTTGGCTTAATTATAGTGTTTTAAAGATTTTTTGAAATAAGTTGTTTTAAAATAAAAATAACAATATTCTGTATGTTTATGGTATTTACCCTTTAACAAGAGGTGAACAAAGCACCACTTTAGTTTACAGCCCGCAAATATGAGAGTTACCTGGTACATACACAGAACAATCGGGGAATAAGCCCCACTTTAATTTACAGCCCGCAAATATAAGAGTTACTTGGTAATTCATGTATACATATACAGATCAAAGAGGTACAAGTTGCTATTATTTTTATTGTGTGTTATATTTTATTTGCAGACGTGGCTTGTAGACATCAACTGTAGGCTATACAAAACACTTCATCAGGTAAGTAGCAAATATGAAAAAAAAAACATATTACACATAGACCATATTATCCATAGACGTAAGTCATACATACCACGTAATATTACAATAGGTACCCTGTAGTTGTGAAATACTTAGAGAATAATTTCCATATATTCTTACCCCCTTTATTACCCCAAACTTAAAATATTGTTCCCTTATAACTACAGGTACGTACTGTAGAGGTACTCTGTTGTTACAAATAGGTACGCTGTAACAGGGGCGGATCTACCGGGGTGGCAGCTGCCACCCTAAATAAAAGCATTGTCACCCCATATGCCACCCCAGCGCGGGTATCCTAATATATATAATATATACCCGAGTAGGCTCTTTTAACCAGAAAGGCAATGTAGTTTTTCTCTGCGTGTGTTTGGGGGTGGGAGACAAATATCTCATGATGATTGGTGTGTGTGTGTGTGTGTGTGTGTGTCTTAGAGGGGGTGGGACAACCACATAGCTGATGATGATTGGCTTAATTTCCATCGTTAGCCAACCAGAGGCAGCAGAGTTCATACACAAGCATGAACAGTCAGTCTGAGCAGAAAGTCTTTTACAGTAAAAAAGTCCACGCAGTCTTGCCAACTTGGTGACTTGGTCGCTAGATTAAGAAACTTTTTAGACCCCTTTAGCGACTTTATTAAAAATGCCAAGGATGCATCGGCCCATCCAAGCACTCACATGGAGCCCGGTTCTCGCGCTGCAGTCCATCCCTTCCGAGTCGCACAAACCCGCAACAACAGAGCGATGGGAAGTACAACGAGCTCAATACAAAGGTAGCGGACGCAAGCACAAAGTATAAAAAGCACAAACGTTACTTTTCCATCGTTGAGGTGAAAGGCAAGAATGTTTATGAACGTGCAACTTATGCCCATGAAGAAAGAGTCTCTTCACGTCTGTAGCGAGTAATTCTGATCTAATAAAGCACCTCACATCATCACATGCTGCCAAAACAAATTCTCTTTAGTGTCTTAAAGTGATTAAGTTGAGCATCATATCAGCAAATCAGAGTACTAAATACGGTCATATTTTACAGATAAATGTTGCATCAGGATAAAAATACAAAAATTAAACTGTTGATTGTTAAATATTGCACAAGGTAGTTGCTTGGTAGTTAAAAAAAACTGAACTACAGTTTTTTTAGCCCGTCATGTCTTGTTAGCTACTGCAGCAATCAAAATATTCCATACGTGCATATGAAATCGCTCGTTATGATATTGTCTAATGTTTTTATTTGTCTTCGTTAAGGAGACAAAACTATTCAGTGTTGTGTATGTTTAGAAAGCTTGAAAGACAACTTAATGCGGCATTTTCCAGGATATTATGAAAAGAAAGGCTGATATTAATTTTTTTTTACCAAAAAGAATAGAAAAATCAAATACTATGGGAGTGGAAGGTACAAATAAAACAGAAAAATATGTTGTGGAAGGGAGAGGAGTAGATGAAGTCATGAAGGAAAGAAACATATGGATGGCAAAGAGCTAAAAAGAAGTGAAAAGACAGAAATCCATCATGAAGTGAGTGAAAGGATTAAAGAAGAGGGTTATGAGAGAAAGAGATGTGTGCCTTTCAAATATGTTTTACATTAATATAAACTAGGCAAACCTATTTTATTTATATAACTGTCTTTATACCATTATGTTCAACCAGTCAGTGTTTTTAGATATTGATAAGCTGTATGTATTAACTAAAGGGTGCTACAGTAGAGATGTTAAAGGTAGCTGCTTGGGTACTTACTTATAGGAACATTTGTTGTTGCGTTTATTAATGTTATAAAAATTTGAGGTCCAGTGTGTCAGGATTCTGCCACGAGAGTCTGTTTTATATTTATGTTTTATTGTGGTGGCAGAGTTCTGACAGTCTCTTGTTTCATGTGGAGGTTCATGCCTTGTTAAGTGTGGCATGGCCTCTGGTGTCCCGTCTCTAGGCCCCGCCCCCTTGTTCTCCCTGTTAATTATTCATTATTAGTTCATCCCTTGCACCTGTGTTGCCCTCGTTTAGTTTCCCTATTTAATCTCCTCTTGTCTCTTGTCTTGCGCTGGTTCATTGTGTTCATTCCTGTCATGTCAAATTCCTGTCATGTCAAGTTGTGCTCATTGTTCATTCAGTTTAGTTTTCATCCAGTCTTGTTAATCATGTTATGTCAGTGTATTTCATGTTGTATGTAGTTTTGCCCCCACGTGGGCTTTTGTTTTCTTGTTCTTTGTTATTAAATGTTCAGTGTTCACTCCCCGATATCGTTTGCGTATGGGTTCATTCGTCCATGTCTCCAGTTCCTGACAGGATCTGTGTAGACTGTTTTCAAATCATCTAGTGGTGAAAACAGAATATGCTATTGTATATCTAAATGTCAATGTTCTCCGCAGGTGGGGCGCATCAGGAAGACGGCAGCACGGCGGAGGGAGTACCACATTTTATTTATGGTCATTACCACAGTTGTGTGCTACCTCTTGTGCTGGATGCCTTATGGGGTAGTTGCTATGATGGCCACGTTTGGACGTCCTGGGATCATCACACCCATCGCGAGCGTGGTGCCCTCCCTCCTTGCAAAGAGCAGCACAGTCATCAACCCTCTCATTTACATTCTTATGAACAAACAGGTTAGACATCAACTTCTTCATTAGCACTGAATTATGAGATATGTCATATTCAGAACTACTGCATAAACAATGAGAAATAAATAACCACACTGATGCAAAAAAATTAACATTGTTTCCACAGATAGACTTTAGATTTAATTGTCCTTATTTTAAGTGTATAAAACTTCATCCACTGTCATGAAAAACAATTCACCAGCAGATAGAAATAAAATGGTCAGGTACAAAATTGATGGTAAGAAATGATTAAAAAATAACACTAAACTGCATTTGAAATCTGAGTTTTTTTATAATAACAGCAGATTGTATTGGCACAGCTGAAAACAACACTTTATAAAGTTTTTGTTTAAGATTGTAGTCTTTAAAATACATGTGCCACCCTTTGTACTTAAATAACAGTAAGCAGATAAAACAGGCCTGATAATGCACAATACAAAAAACTAACATAAATAAAACATTTTCCTTAAAAGATTAACCTTTTATACATTTATAGTCTTATAAACATGTAAAACAAATGTAATATTCTATAATTCACTAACTTTTTGAATTACATTGTTGATTACTGTACAGTTAAAATACCACTAGGCTTTGTAGTTTAGAAAACATTTTTTAATAAGAAGTGCAAACAATTTATCACATTACCATTAACAGCAAAGATTGATACCTTTCAAGCAGCAATCTCAAATGATTTGTATCTGTATCATTATAAACCCATTTTTAATGTAATCATGTCCCGTTTTAATTTAACAAAATATGTCTTTAATAAAAGAATACATTTTATTATAATTATAAAATTTTCTTATATATATATATATATATATATATATATATATATATATATATATATTTAAATTAAATCAATAATACAAAAAATCATCTTATATTAAAATATATTAAAAAACATTTGGTTTATTAAGCATATTTACTAAATGTTTAAATTATGGATTTATTAACTACTTTTGTTATTATTATTATTCACTGAATTTATAATACATTTCACTCAGCAGCTCCAAAAAATGTTATAATGTGGAGCAAAAACAGTAACAGAATTTCTGAATCAGTGCGCTCAACACAAAAAATAAAAAATAAAAAATAAAATCAGTCCTAGTCATAATTAAAATCACATGTATATCAATAATGTGATTCTTTCCAATAATCAGAGTAAGGACTTAATCACATGACAAAGATTTTTACATGACTCTTACAAACTTCTATACTCCTGCTAAGTTAACATGCCGTTTTATTTTTGGATAATTTGCTAATAATTGTGGTTATTCACAAAGCCCAGATATAGGTGAACTCACAAATAGACAGTTTCATCGGACGCATGTGCGCTGACGCGATACACGTCTGGATCCGAACTTTACTTCCGGTTTTGTTTTTTTTATGGTCTGACTAGTTGCTAAACTGGGGCCCGTTCTTCGTACGTCGCTTAATACATCCGAGATCAAATGAGACATCCGAGAAGTTTAGATCTGGCTAATTATAATCTCGCTTATTTGGTTCTTTGAACACCACTGCTGTTGATGATTATTATGGCAGGATTGAATTATCTGAGATCACTGCGCGTTCGTGCACTGCAAGAAAAGTCAATACATATCGATAGTAGAAACACTGATCAGCCACGCTGTGATTGGCCAGCTGTTACAATGGCCAAGAACACGCCCATTTTTAACCCCTGCAGTCTGAGAGCTATTGATGGAAGGTTGTGAACGTTTTATGTGACTGAATTTAAAAACCCAGTTAAAGCTACTTTAGTACATAAATCACCATAAATAATTCAAAATTTTCTGTAAAAATATAATCTTGATATCTTTGCTATGCTTGTCAAAGATTGAAATTAATGATTGTAATTAAAATTTGATGCTCCTAAAGTACTTTAAGTCTCTTTTAAAAACAGTTAAATGCTATTTTGTCTGTTTGTAACAGCAACTTAAAAAGCAGAATAAAAAAACACAGGTGGTGGCCCTCCATCTTCATGTGATGTGCTGGCAGGAGTGATGTCTCTAAACTGGCTGATTGTACAGATAATCTCTGGAGCAGTTGCTCTTTCTTAAACCGACAGCCAATGCAACAATTTAATTCCTGATAAATAAAATTTTAATTGTAGTGTATTATAAGATAGTGTTTTCCTCTCTTTTGTGCAGTTGTAGATAATACACCAACACTTTTAGCAGTTTCCAATAATGTGGTAAATAAAGTATGATGTGCAGTAAGGGAATGGTAATGTTATTCTACATCAAAAGATTATAAAATACAACCGTTTCTGATAGCAATGCACATGACAGTAAAGAAATCCTCTCAGATGGTAGTCCTTTAGAGAAACTATATGCAAGTGGTTAAATAAGTTTACTTCAATTGCATTATTCTTAACTGATTTCTGACTATATTAGCAGTATTCCACGTTAACCGAAAGTCCTGCATCTGCTGAGTCTGCACAGAAAAGTGTAGTAAAGAAGATAAAGATATGTGAAAATATGTGCAAAAAACTTATTTGGTTATTTTGGTCATTTTTGTCACAGAACAGGGACAGGGTAACATATTTGTAGACAACGTTTTAAAGATAGAACAGATAGAAATTACTAAACGAAAACCCTTTTTATGCATGACATTGAAAGCTACTTGACAATCTAAAGACAAAACTAAAATAGGAGATTAGTTTATTCAAATGAAAATTATTTCACACTGAGTAATAGTCTTTATTGTACATAACATCTATTAGTGCTGGGTATGATTAATTGCTGTTTTTATTAAGGAAAATTCAAACAAATTTAAAATGAATGTGATCAGCATGTCATTCGTTTACGAATAATAATCAAACACCTGTTACACAAAAACAAGTCGCACAAGTACAGGAAAATATATTTGTTATATTATATATTTTTTAAATAACATCGCTAAAAGATTTAATTAATATATTCTTTTTTTATTACGTGTTGAATTTGAAAAGCTCTTTATATTAATCATGCATCTTACGCAGATTGCGCTCGTATAATGAAGAATACGCGACTGCGTCAGACTTTCCGTATCACATCCGCTTAAAAAGGTACAAACTAATCTTGTTTACATGAAATAAGCCTGCTCCCGAGCAGGTTTGAGCTTAGGGACCTGTTGCTATGACACCAAGTTTAGAATGAGCTTCGAAGACCCAAATAATCCAAGATCATGCCAAATCATCAACAATCAAATCCAGCTAACTGAGTTAGCGACGTACGTAGAACGGGCCCCTGATCTCTTGAACAAAAGCCTCGTTGAAAATAACAAATGTTTTGGTTTCCTAGGTAATCTATGTGTTGTTTTTTTGCTTGTTATATAAATAAACTACGTTTAAAGAATTTTGTTGTTTTATATTCTTATTGGAGTTTACCGGAAGTTACGTGCGGACCACGACAGCCGCTTGTTTATGTTTTTACTGCTGAAACCGTCTATAGGTGTGTTACTGGCCCCTGTTTTCATTTATTTAAGTTAAATGACACACGTTCCTATGGACGAATTTAAGACAGTCGTGATAAAGACAGAAATATTATGACAATGCCTGTAACGGTTTTATACACTGCTGTCGCGCTGTTTCTGGATGAAGGCAAGTATGTTGGCAGCGAGTCGTGTTGACAGAGTTCAGGGAAAACTTAATAATCTCAAGTTTATTATGAATTCGCAGGTGCATGACAAAAAAACTAAATCACGTGCTCATTTCAGTTAGTATAGCACTATAGATGCGATTCAAGTGTTTATATAGCTACTTATATAGCATGTTTTGAGATTAAAAAGGGCATACGCCACATTTTAAGGTCTTCCTGTAGTTGATTTTATTACTTAAAACTTATCTCTGGGCATCATAATAGGATATGTAAAAGTTTTTCCTGTGACAGTAATTTCCACATGCTGCTTGAATGTAATTTCCTATGAATATGCAAATTAGTCTCTGGCTCTACTCAATGGCACAGTTTGGACCATAGATATGAATATGCAAATTAGTCCCCACCTCCATCCTTTTGTACACATAAATAAATGCTAATTTTGGTAGTTTTCGAACACATAACTGCCAAGTCTGGTTTCACATTGCATACGTGAACTGCGCCTTTGCAGCACTAACTGTTTTAAGCACCAATGTAAGCAGGTTACACTATTACACACTTCACATGAGTTCAGCACATGTGCGTTCAAATGTGATGATGTGATTGGTTACGTGTGTGTGACATAACACACCAAGGCGATTTCAATCCGCGGGAACGAAAAGTCTTTGGAAAACTCAAATATTATGGATAAAATATTCATCAGTGGTGTTGAATGATGAATGTGTACATGGTTTGTCTTAAAGCATGTTAAAACATCACATAGAAATATAAACAACAATAAAAACTTTCATGTAAATTGCACTATTTCGACCAAAGTATTGTGTTTACATGAGACGAAGGGTAATCACAATATTGCCAAAATCTCATTATAATTGCATTGTGAGGGTGCATGTAAACACAGTCATTGAGAATGATTCAAATGAATCATATACAAATCAGATAACACCTTTCTCATGAACTTACCTGGAGGACACACTCACACACGTTCGGCACAGTTTGAGGACAGTCAACAGTCATTATTGCTGATTCGTAATAGCTTAAAACCATATGGAAATGTAAAGGATCCTGCAAGGTCCCTTCTCATCAGGGCTTCCCTTCTCATCTCTCTCAACGCAAGGAGTGACCGTGTCTGCCAAATATATTTGGTAGAATTTGTTATTTGTTTAAAGCCATTATTAAACAACACTCCGAATAAAGCCTTAATATTCTGAATAAAGTATTCCGTTTTGGAACTATCCATACTGTATTTTAAACAATTGCATAGGATCGTGTAAATCACGTTGGACAGGTGATCTCAGAGAAACCTTTCAGCGTGACCTTTCCCTTTTCCCTGAGGTCGTGTTCAGAAGCCGTGCTCATGCGCTTGGTGAGCAGTTTCTCGTAAACCAGAGGGTGGTATGCTCCAAAGGTGCAGGCCGAATCGATGATGGTCTCATGATAATGGCACCGATTGGTTTGTCTCATAGAGGGGATGTACTCGTACACATCGACTTGTTCACACAGATTCATCATCACAGCAATACCTGTCAAACACAGACATACACATCATAACAGATCTGTTCAGTACTGATCTGATTTGACATTGCAAGGATCCACGCTTGGCCACCTGTGTGTACTGCCGTCAAAGTTGGCTACTTCTGTGAAGTGTTTTATTTTTGTAGAAGACCGAGACTTCTGCCCGCAGGCTGTCAACATACAGAGCCTAACAGCACCCTGCCAAGATCAAATAGAAATTGCCTCACAGCATGTATGCCCACATGCAGGGGACACACACATTAAAGAGCTTGTGGTGCTGGCACGCAAGTGTGAAGACCAATCAAGTGCCTAAAGTGCCAACAAAATGTACAAACCTCACGACGGCGAAAAGTTATTAAAAGCATTAAGAAAAATATCACTAAAGACTAATTCATCCCACATATGGCAAAAACGCTGACAAACGCAACAATCTTGTTCTATAATTCTAAATATAGTGTGTACTTATGGTATAGATTATAAACAAAGTCAATGTAAAGATACGAAAAGATGCTAATTAACATTGGGCAAGTGACCGGCGCAATTGTGTGGTATTTGCCTCAGAATTTTAACTCAAGTGGAAAATAGGCATGCCGCGTTGTCGCGCAATTAAGCCAATCAACAAGGAGCATGTCCGGTTTGACACATTCGGTTCAAACTAAAGATGCACCAATATGAAATTTCTTCACTGCTACAATAGCCGATTATTAAGATTGATATCTGCCAATGCTGATAATTTGGTGGTTACTGTATATCAGGTGTCTCCAACCCTGCTCCAGGTGAGCTACCGTCCTGCAGACTTCAGATCCAACCCAGCACCAACACACCTGTCTATAATTATCAAGCAACCATGAACACCTTGATTAGCTGCTTCACCTGTGTTTGATTGGAGTTGGAGCTAAAATCTGCAGGACAGTAGCTCACCAGGAACAGGGTTGGAGACCCCTGCTGTATATTAACTTGCATTAACTTAATTGTGAAGATTACATTTTGTAAATGATATTTATTCATATGAGGACCATTAATATTGAACATTAAACTACCGTATTTTTCGGTCTATAAGAAGCGTTTTTTTTTTTCATATCTTGGCTGGTGCTGCATCTTATAGTCAGGTGCGCCTTGTAAGTCAGTATGAATTAATTTTGACATTTATGAGGCAAGAGACATCATTACCGTCCATTACAGCCGCAAGAGCCCGCTACAGGTATATGCTGCTCCTGTATTTATGTAATTCAATGGATTCTGTAATGTGGAATGACTAGTATGTGAACTTCACGCTAGTTGACTTGTTCGGTTAATTTAGACCAGAGTCGTATAATAAGAGAGTTACGACACTCACATAGCCGTCCGTTGGAAGAATGGAATGCGGAAGTAACAGCGTGTCATAGAGTGACGCATAGTTACAAACGCAGCACTGAAGCCCATTCATTTCAATGGCACCTGCTGGTAAATCGATGAAATTACTGTTTCTCTTTACATTTTCGGACATTTCATGAATATAGGCAACAGTGATAACTTTGCTGTAGGTAATGATTATCGTTAAAAATAACTAGTAAAATTTTTATATATTTAATGATTTGTGTATAATGTGTGAATAATATAGATTTAATGGTTTAATATTTTATTACTGGTGGCCATCTACTATATTAATCATATCTTTCTCTATTTATTATGAGTAACACTAGGTGGCAACAGCGAGAAGCTAAATGCCTCATAAGAAAGTCACACTGCTTCACAATGCTGCTATGTTTTTCATTGTGTTTGGTAGGTAATACGAGTGATGTATCCTCATGTATAATTATATTAACATTTAATGTGTACTATAAATATAATCACATATGAATTTAGTGTGTTTCTGTTATGTTTCACTGTAACAAATAACCGTGTCGGCAATCTTTTTGGTAACTTTAATATAGAAAACTTTTAGAAAATAGATTGATAGCCATTTATATAGCTATATTTTTGCTACAAAATAAAAGATAAACTGTGTTGCTGTAGTTGCTATAGATAACCACATTATCTTTGGGTCACCATTAACTGTTTATATTTATTAACTGATTTACTGTATTTCCACCACTCCCTAGTAAAAAAAAAGTCAAAAACATGGTAAGTATAGTAAACAATTCACATTACAAGCTAATATTCATCTAAAATTGCTGAAAACCCATGCAAACAGATTGACAGCCTGGCTTGGTTTGGAACTGTAGAACGTTACATGAATCACGTGACCGTGCGGCGGCCAGATCAAAGCGTATCGTAACTCTCTCTTTATACGACTCTGATTTAGACTATTCAACCTTCCAGGTATATTTATCGTTTAAATAACTGATAATATTACTTTTAACGTACAGACATCTATTCAGCCTGCTGTTCTGTCTGCTGTTGTTTACTTCCAGATTAAATGTCTGATCTTCGGCTTGGATTTTGTGAAATCATTTTCTAAATAAACGCGACGTATAGTCCACTGCGACTTATATGTTATTTTGTCTTAATGACGGGTTTTTGAATGATGCAGCTTATACTCCGGTGCAGCTTATAGTTGGGAAAATACGGCAGTGATGTTTCTTTACATTTTCTAGGGCTGTGCATCGATGCATCGCGTTCCCCATTAAAAATACCTGTTTGAAATCAATTTCAAATCGCAAGGCTCCAATTCTGTGTTTTATGCGCAGCTCATGCATGCAATACGGCTCTGTGATCACTAGGAAGTCCTTATCGATCTAAAATCACTGAGTTTGAGTCGTTTATAATGCGCATTTAAAAAAGCAACACTCGTCAAACACAATCATTCAAAATATTCTTTATTATCATGAAAAATACCTGAAACAATTTGAGTAACAGTGATATAAATATTCCTATAGACATTTCCTGAAATAGCGTTTGTAATGCTACTTCTTCTGTGGCACAAATGGCATTTCTGCACGAGAACGCCCTCTGGCTTTTGGATGTGGCGACATTTCACTGAGAAATTCATTCATTGAGAAAACCCGCATTTGCACGATTTTCACAGCCCTAACATTTTCTATACACAATGCTCAAATTCATTGCATTTTCCTGTTCTCCTTTGATTGACAACATATATCGATAGCAAATTGCTTTTATTGACCGATTATTGGCCGATATATTGGTGCATCTTGTTCAAACTAGGTACCCTTCATTCTCAGTTGTGAGGCGAACAAAAACTGTAAATCTCGTGAGTAATCTAGAGCGAAGATCGCAATGCAAATATCCACGTCACTTTTTGTTTTGGGGGTGTTTGTTAGCTTAAGTTGGATTGGTGTGAATTAGTTTTAAAGGGACATTCCACTTTTTTTTTTTGAAAATATGCTCACTATCCAGCTCCCCTAGAGTTAAACATTTGATTCTTACCGTTTTGGAATCCATTCAGCTGATCTCTGGGTCTGGCACTAGCACTTTTAGCATAGCTTAGCACAATCCATTGAATCTGATTAGACTATTAGCATCGCGCTAAAAATTGACCAAATAGTTTCGATTAAAAAATGTACTCTTCTGTAGTTAAATCGTGTACTAAGACCGACGGAAAATAAAAAGTTTCGTTTTTTTAGGAAGATATGGCTAGGAACTATATTCTCAAACTGGCGTAATAATCAAGGACTTTGCTGTTGTAACATGGCTGCAGCAGGCGTAGTGATATTATGCACTGCCTGAAAATAGGCCCCTTGGTTACTTTCAATAGCAGGGGACTATTTTCAGCCATAGCCATATCTGCCTAGAAAAATTTTCCGTCCGTCTTAGTAAACGATGTAACTACAGAAGAGTCAAGTTTTAAATAGGAAAACTATAGAAACTCTTTGGTTATTTTTTAGCGTGATGCTAATGGTCTAATCAGATTCAATGGATTGTGCTAAGCTTTGGTCGGAACTTTCGGTTTCTGTTTGTTTAATGTTGCTAAACTAAACTCTTGAACAAATACCTTGTCGAAAATAACAAATGTTTTGGTTTCCTAGGTAATCTACATATTGTTTATTTTGCTTGTAATATATAAACTACTTTAAAATTACTTTGTTGTTATTTATACTTAGCAGAGTTTACAGCAAGTTACATGTTTTCCACGAAAGCCACTTGTTTATGTTGTTACTGCTGAAACTGTCTCTATAATACTGTGGTCTTTAAAATAAATTATTAATGCCTGAAGTTTTGTTCTGCCTTTGAGATATTAAAAAAAGCTAATGTCATGTGTTGTTTTGCAGTTTTACAAGTGTTTCCTCATCCTGTTTCACTGCAAACACGGCTTTCTAGAGAATGGACAGACCTCTATGCCTTCAAAAACTACTGTCATCCAGCTCAACCGCAGGGTTTATAGGAACACAGTGGCTGGCAACGCACCCTCCTCTGTTTGCCTCAACCAAAATGAATGCAGCAACCCTGTCTCAGACTGAAGCATTCCACCCGAAATCACACCTTGATGTTCCAGGTCCATACTGTCCCATGATGTCATAAAGTCATTTCCCAAATGATAATAAAAAGAACTGTAGCATTACGTGATGACTAACTGTAGTCTAAATTGTGATACACTTCTTGCACATTATTACTCAGTATTTGTATGTGCGTGATCCTAGTGGTTCCTGAATGCGTGCAACCTTGTTGATATACTGTAAGTGCATAGTGCAAAGGTCACTGGTAGCTTGTGAATATGGATATTTCAGGATCATGTGCAGGTGCATGATGTGAATTAAAGACTGAAACCATGTTTGAATGATACTGTAAGTGTGCATCAAAAAAACTGTTTTAGACTTGTGCTCAAGAATAGTAAAATCCTGTTTTGTGTTTTCTTTTACCCTTGTTATTAATCTCCTCCTTGGCTGCTGGGAATAGAGGATGGTATCATCAAGTGTATCATCCATCACATCACAAAGGTCTTGCTTCAAAGTAATCTGATGTCAAAGTGATCCAGGACAGTACCTCCAAAAATGGTCAAAGCTGTAATGGGGCGTTAAGTGTAGAGCACAGTTGCTCAAATAACCCCATTAAAAATCACTGAAAGACCTAATAAAGATGGATACTTCCCACAGACTCTGATATGTGAATTAAATACACAAGTAAACCAACTACCCCAAATGCAAGTTGCAAGGCCTCAGTATTTGTCATTTTGCTTGTGTGTCTCTCTGAGAGATCTTGACTTGTAATTTGACCTTTTATATAGAAAATGTTTACACAAAGATGAAAAATCTGTAATCATGTTATCATGCAAGTACATATGAAGTTATTTGGCGCAATACATATAAAGTTATGACGCAAGTGGTGCAGTAGGTGCCAAGTCTACTTAAGCGATAACTTCCTACTGTATATAAACAGACTAAACTAAGACATTATTCAAAATTAAAAAAAATTTCAACTTATGTATGGAAAGCAAAAATAGCTACACAATTAGATAAAATCTTACTTGATATAAACAGACTAAATTAACACATTTTACGAATGCAGACCTTCTGTGAAAACAAGTTTATTTTCAAATATTTAAGAAAAGACTTCAATATTTGGTTTAATTGTAAATATAATGTCATACATTTATATTTAATTTTTGTGTAATATTAACCTGAACCTGTCAAAATATTTATCTGGGTAACTATGTGCTATTAGTATTGGCCAGTTGTTATCTGGGAATAACAAACTTGCAAATGTCGCGACTGTCCAATCAGAATCAAGCATTTCAATGAGACGTATAATAAATGCATTTGGAAGACAGTTGTGCATTTCAAGCTTGTGCATTTGATCAATATGTGTTCCCTGGAAATCAAACCCTCCATCTTTGTGCCGCAAATATCAATACTTTACCACCTGAGCTACAAAAAGAAGTCACATTCACTATAATAAGTCACAGACAGAACTACTAGAAAAGAAATCAAAGAAAAATTGAATCTTTTGTAAAGTTTAATGCGGAACATGTGAGTCAACCACACACAGCATGGCAAATGTTTCCAATATTACTCTCCGAACATGTGGTGCGGCATATTGCTTGACAATTGAACAGATGTTCATGTATTTGGGATGCAGACAGACTTACCAATAAATCCAGAAGAAGGAGGGTTGGGCTGAATGTTCTCCTTTGTGTTGCTTTGTACAAAATCCCAGAGATTCCAAATAAAGGAAGGATGCAGGATGTAAAATAGCTGCTCTGGAAAGCTCTTTCTGTGATTAATGTATGGTTTAAAGAGTTCAAAATCTGGATTCTGGTACCACTATAGTGAAAACAGAAAACAATTATGCTAATCTTATGCATACAGTCATCTGTTTGGAAGTGAGGATTGTATAGATAAGCAGGGGTAATTATCAAATCACCGTTTTTAAAAGACAACATCTACAGACAGTTTATTTAACAATTAAACTCATTTTCTAATGATAGCCATGATGATGTTGGAACCGTAATTAGTGGCTAAAGAATATACCAAACTATAGGGCCAAAGTCTTACAACAAATAACAAATAACAAAGTGGACAGCAATTACAGTTGAACTGTCAGGGGAATCCTTGAGTCTTGGAATACGGAAAATCAGTAAATGGATGCAATGATCACTCAGCTGCGGTTAGAAAAGATGCAAATCTTTACTCGATGTATATCAGTCTCACACACACTCATGTTCATACACTTTTGTATTGCAGCACAGTCACATTAACAGATACAGCAAGAACACAATGACACCTAGTGGCTATGGATACAAAACACATCCCATCAAAAGATTCTGCTAGAAATAAACATGTAACTCTTTACATATGATGACAAAACTGAATGAAATAAACACACTGTGATCTATCATCTTACCTTTTGCAAGTCAAATTTATAAGGAGCAGGATCCCAGGCTACCAGAGTCATGTTCTTGTATTTAGAACTGTTGTTGAATTTGTGCACGGGGTTTGCAAGAATCTGTTACACGATAAATAACAGTAAGAAAATTCTATATTTGCATTCTGTTTATTACAAATATACATATTGTCATCCATATGACACTGGAGCTGTGTACGTTTGGCTATATAAGTTCTGCATCTGTCACAAAAGTTTACAAAATCTGAAGTTTTTCTTTATACTTATATTTCACATTTTAGGAACATAAGGTGGTCACAGATGTATTGGGTTTGATTCGTATTACTTACACAGTTCTAGTTTAAAAACCAACACTTGATGAGTGTTAACTTGGACTGTGCGTTTGTGTGTATTAATACAGATGACCCTCACCTGAGAGTTCATGATGCGAATGGTTGTTTTGTTGCCCACATCTCTTTCATAGCCTTCACAGGGTGCAGAGTTAAAACGCAACACTCCATCATGGGAATCTAGAATGTCAATGATTGAGGAAATTGAATCTAAATGTATATATTTAAATGTATGATTTTATATTAGTTATATGCTGGGGAAAAAAACATATTGTGACCCCAATTATGAGATTTGGTGCATCAAAGTTTAATTACACCCTTTAATTTCAATCTTTGACATGATCTTACTTAGTTAATCTTAAAGTCGCAATGAAATGAAAAACTGTCATTTGTTTCAGAATATTGGGTCTGGTAGAAAATTGCAATGATTAGCAAATAGTAACATGAACCAACTTTAAACGATCCAATCAGTTATCGCTGGACGAATTCAAGTCCAGCCCAACGTTTTTCATTTCAGAAGCCGGTTCATTACGTCACCACGGTAGAAAATAAGACAATCACTACAGTACTTCTGTTTCATAGTGACTTTAAAGACATAAAGGTTACATTTTCACAGAATGTTCTCTACATTATTAAGTAACTACTCAAACAGTGAAACTGAGAAAAATGCCCTTAAAGTTTTTTTACAACAGCCAGTCAAACATGTTACTGCAATTTTGGCTCACACGTTTCTCTTAAATGGGACAAAATTGAACCAGGAAACTTTGTCACAAGACACAACAGATCTCACAAAGCCAATTTCAACCCTTAACTCAATTTTGACCAAATGCATAGTTACTGCGCTTTGGCTTTGTAGGGCAGTATTGCCCCTTTAATGTTTAAGAAGGAAAAATGTACCGTATTAAACTCAAAGCCTGATGTACTTTGTAGATTTAGCCTTTTCTTTTACTTATTTAGAGTAATTCCTATTTGTGACCCAAATCTGCTCTTTAGTATGAAGAACATATGATTTATAAATATTGTAGGCATTTTATGTTTTCAGACAATCCTTTCACTTGCGTTCAGTGATCCCTAGAGGGCAGCAAAGACAATACACAGTAATACTGTGTAGATGGTTTAAGTGTGGGCTTCACTCTTATCTATCTCGCAATTTATCTACTTTTATTTCTCAAGGTTTTGCCTGATTTTTGACCTGAGTATGATTACATAAACTTTTAGCATTGTATATAAACACACCCAATTGGAAAAGTCAATTTGTAAATATTAATGTAAAAATCAGAAGCACAATAAAAATAAAAAACATAAACAGCAATCACATGTACTAAAAGCTAAGGGAAACAAATGAGCCTTAAGTAAACTATAAGAATGTTCATATTTTTAATAAAAAGAAAGAGCCCTTCAGACCAACATGATTTTCTAAACGGGAGATAAGTATTTCATGATTAAAAGTGTCAAAGGCTGAGGAAAGATCAAGCATAACTAAGATACTGTAACTGAATCGTACATTTAGTACGATCGAACATCATTTAGTAGTTTTACAAGAGCTGTTTCTGTGCTGTGCATGGATTTAAATCAAAGTCTGTTTCAAGCTACTGTAACAAGATTTCTAGGCATTTCTCTCAGATTTCCAAGAAACAGTGCATGTAGAAACAAGTTCTTGTGACTACTTCTGTGATTTTTTTCACTGTCATCTTCTTGTTTTTGATTTCTTACACTCTCATATTCATATATCTATATTGCGTGTTTTATTGTTCTATCACCTCCTCATTTCTTCATTCCACCTCTGCACTTAATTCATTGTCCTTCTTGTAATTAGTCCTTGATTAATGCACAATGCTTAAATGTTGAATGCGCTGGAGCACTCAGACTGCAGCTGACAGTCAATAACAGATAAGCATGAAGATTGTGTACCCTGTCCTCTTTAAGGCCCTTGAATAATATTCCCTTGCCTCATTTTCAGTAAGAAAGAATGAGCACCAATGCCAGAAACCATAAAGAATTCTTAACCTATCCTACAACATCAATATATTATATATAAGTGTATATTATATATATATATGTGTGTGTGTGTTCATCAAATACTATCACTTCAACACCGCTTAATACCGGCCCCTTGAAATATCTGTTAAACGTCATGTCAACTGTTCAAGTTGGAAAAAGGCATTGAAAGTATTTTTTCGTTAGAAACCTTGGTGTAATCATACAACATATACCAGAATAGTATTACACCTAGCAGCATTTTGTAAAAAAAATTTACACGGACCGGTGGCATCGTGAGAGGGTATGTAATAGAGGCAAGGTATCTGCCATCTAGGTGGTTGCAGCATGGGGACTACAAACCAAGATGGCCACCGGGTCCCGGACTACAATTACCAGGTTCCTCAATGGTGGAGACAGCTGTTGCCAATGAAGGAGAAAAGCTGTTAATGAGCTGAAAACAGAGAGTCTTGATTTTGTTTGGTGTTTGATAGGACACACACATTTAAGTTGATGATTAAAAAGAACCCAGTGATTTGATCTCTGCTTGGACTCGATTTGTGAAACAACCCACACTTTGGTGATACCCTACCTCTCACGATGCCACATATGGTGGAGAATGCAGTTCCAATGCTGTGAGTGCTGATGTCCAATGGAGACTGGGAAGATCTGACTGTGAAATTCGCAAAGCTAAGTACAAGAGACCATAACATTACAATGGAGGAGTTATTGAAAGCAATTCTAGAAACTAACAAAGTCCAACAACAAACTAATGCCGCATTAGTAGAAGAACAAAGACGTGCAAATGAGTTGAAAGCAAGGGAGCTTCAATTAAGAATGAGCCAAGAAAGCAACAAAGTCAGAGCTAGTGACTTCATTCCAAAAATGGGGGTTAACGATGATGTGGAGGCATTCTTGTATGCTTTTGAGACAACAGCACATAGAGAAAAATGGCCAAAAGAACAGTGGGCCGGGATTTTGGCACCATTTTTATCAGGTGAATCACAAAAAGCTTTTTTAGATTTGGACCCTATAACTGCAAATGTTTATGATAGCTTAAAAACTGAGATCCTCAGCAGAAATGGCCTCACAACATTTGGAATGGCCCAGCGAGTACATGAATGGGGTTTTCAAAAAGACCAACCTCCCCGTGCACAGTTTCATGAACTGATGCGCCTGACAAAGAAATGGCTACAACCTGAAAAGAGCACTGCAGCAGCTGTGGTTGAGAAGGTGGTGGTAGATAAGTATTTAAGAGCACTTCCATATGAAGCAAAAAAAGTAGTCACCCAGAGCAACCCAATAACGGCAGAGGAGTTAATAGAGTCGGTTGAAAGATATCAAGCTAATGTGAATATGTTAAGTTTCCGAACACAAGCTAACTCTCCTCCACAGACAAGGAAAACACCCAAAGGTCGATCAACACAGTGGTTTAACCAGAGGAAGGGAAACAGTAGTCCCTACGAACAACAAAAAGCATTTGCAGATTACAGTCCTCGAACATGTTACAAATGTGGGGAGCTTGGTCATATCTCTTGGCAGTGTGACAAACCAGATGAACCAATGCCAACACCAGATTCTTCAGGGAGCAAACAGACTAACCTCTTTGCTGCATTTATGGGATCCACAAACTTCCCGGCCATTGCATGCCCTGTGACGATAAATAGCCAGGATGTGGAGGCCTTATTAGACTCAGGGAGCATGATCACTTTGGTCCACAAGTCACTAGTCAACCCCGCTGAAATTTCTCTGGAAGATACGGTGCCGGTGTCTTGTGTGCATGGAGACACTCAGAAATACCCAACAGCTGCACTAACCCTCATCACCACCAAAGGGAGATGTGATATAAAAGCAGGAGTAGTGGACAAATTGCCAGTAAGTGTGCTCATTGGCAGAGATTGCCCGGTGTTCTATGCTTTGTGGCAGGACTTATCAGGGAAAAAGATGAGGGATACCCAAAGGCCTAGAGGTAAAACCAAATTTAATGAAGACCCTTCCCAGGGGAATCAGAATATAAAATATACGACCAAATGTTGTTTTCCAGTTCAGACTCGTGCAGAACCAAGAGATATTCCAGATGAGACTGAGACAGCTTCTGAGAAGGAGTCATCACTGGAGAGCGGGGGTGAAACTGGAATCAAAGCAGAGACTGTGCCGTTAAGTGGACAATATGGTACGTCACAGTTAAATGACCAAACATTAACTAATGCACTGAGAAATGTCAGAGTGGTGGAAGGGGTAGATAAGGAACAGGGACACCTTACATATCCTTACTTTGCAGTAAAAATGGTCTGCTTTATCGAGTAAACAAAAGCAGAGAGGACATCCAGGAACAGCTTCTGGTACCTAAGTCTCATAGGTCAACAGTGTTGCATCTATCTCACACCCACCAACTTGGAGCCCACTTAGGGGTCAATAAAACTAAGGAGAGGATTCTTCAACGTTTTTTTTGGCCCGGAATTTACAAAGATGTAGAAAACTACTGCCACAGCTGTCCAGAATGTCAACAATTAGCACCAAAACACACAGAGCGGAACCCTCTAATTCCCCTGCCAATAATTGAAACCCCATTTGAAAGAATTGGAATGGATATTGTGGGTCCCCTCCCCAAGAGTTCTAGGGGACATCAATACATTTTAGTGATGCTAGATTATGCTACCCGATATCCGGAAGCTGTTCCCCTGCGAAAAGCCACAGCCAAACAGGTGGCCAAAGAGCTATTTCTCCTCAGTAGTAGGGTAGGGATCCCAAAAGAGATCCTAACAGATCAGGGGACCCCCTTTATGTCAAGGGTTGTTAGGGAGATGAGTAACCTGTTGAAAATCAAACAACTCAGAACCTCAGTTTACCATCCCCAAACAGATGGGCTTGTAGAGCGCTTCAATAGAACGCTCAAACAGATGTTACGAAAAGTAATCGATAAAGATGGACGAAACTGGGACCAGCTTCTACCCTACCTTCTATTTTCAATGAGAGAGGTACCCCAGGCCTCTACGGGATTCTCCCCTTTTGAATTGCTTTATCCACACAAGCCAAGAGGTCTTTTAGACATTGCCAAAGAATCTTGGGAAGAACAGCCCTGTCCACACAGGACTCTAATTGAACATGTGGAAACTATGAGAGAGAGAATGGCAGCAGTGGTCCCCATTGTCAGAGAGCACATGGAAAAGGCCCAGAGGGAGCAACAAGCCACCTATAACCGGACAGCACAGCATAGGGAGTTCAAAACAGGAGATAAGGTATTAGTACTCATACCTACGGCAGAAAGCAAGTTTCTCGCCACCTGGCAAGGGCCTTTTGAAGTAGCAGAGAGAGTTGGAGAAGTAAATTATAGAGTGAATCAACCAGGTAAGAGGAAGTTACAACACATTTACCATGTTAACCTTCTAAAAAAGTGGCATGCAAGAGATGTATTGTTTGGTGGTGGTCTAACTACAGAGAAGGTTAATGGTCCAAGAGAAGAAGTCCAAGTCAGTCCAGACCTGACACCACAGCAGCTGCAGGAGACATTGGAGTTAGTAGAGCAGAATAGAGATATTTTTTCTTTTGAACCTGGTCACACCCACGTGATTCAACATGAAATCCGCACGATACCTGGCAAAATCATACACCAACGTCCATACAGAGTCCCTGAAGCCCGGCGAGAAGCTATCAAAGAGGAGGTAAGAAAAATGTTAAAACTAGGGGTCATTGAAGAATCTCAAAGTGCCTGGTCAAGCCCTATTGTGCTGGTTCCCAAGCCAGATGGAACAATAAGATTCTGTAATGACTTCAGGAAACTAAATGAAGTGTCACAGTTTGATTCTTATCCAATGCCACATGTAGATGAGTTGATTGATCGCCTGGGCAAGGCCAGATTTATTACCACCCTTGATTTAACCAAAGGATACTGGCAGGTTCCTCTTTCTCCGGAATCCAAAGAAAAGACAGCCTTCGCTACCCCTGAAGGACTATACCATTATGTTCGTCTACCTTTTGGCCTTCATGGGGCACCAGCGACTTTTCAGAGGCTGATGGACCGTGTCCTCCAACCTCATCAAAGGTATGCTGCAGCGTATTTAGATGATGTGGTCGTGTATAGCCGGGACTGGGAAACCCACTTAATGCAAGTACAGAAAGTGTTGGATTCAGTAAGAGAGGCGGGCCTCACTGCTAACCCTAAAAAGTGCAAACTAGCCTTTTGTGAAACAAACTACCTGGGATACACTATAGGACGAGGCCTAGTTAAACCCCAAGAGCCCAAAATAAAGGCCATTCAGGACTGGCCTAGGCCGTCCACAAAGACCCAAGTTAAGTCTTTCCTAGGCCTGGCCAATTACTACAGAAGGTTTGTCCCTAACTTTGCTAGTATGATTGCTCCCCTCACAGAATTGACCACGAAACAACATTCCAGGATGGTGAAATGGTCTGAAAAGGCAGAAGAATCATTTGCACAACTAAAGAAGGCCCTGACGTCTCATCCTGTCCTGGTGGCACCTGACTTTAAGAAGTCTTTTATAGTACACACGGATGCATCAGAGGTGGGTCTTGGGGCAGTATTATCCCAAACACAAGGGGGAGACGAACATCCAGTTTTGTATATAAGCAGGAAGTTAGCAAAGCATGAAAAAAATTACTCCACATTGGAAAAAGAATGTTTAGGAATCAAATGGACATTGGAGACCCTTCGATACTACCTTCTAGGGCGGAAGTTTGTCCTGGTTACAGACCATGCCCCATTACAGTGGATGGCAAGGAATAAAGAGACAAATAGGAGGGTAACTCGATGGTTCCTGAGCCTCCAAGCATTTAATTTCTCTGTCATTCACAGGCCCGGACCTTGCCATGGCAACGCTGATGCCCTCTCACGACGAGAAGCCCTCTACACTTTCTCCCTGCAACCACGAGCCACAGAGCAGGAAAGGGGGGTGTGTGGCATCGTGAGAGGGTATGTAATAGAGGCAAGGTATCTGCCATCTAGGTGGTTGCAGCATGGGGACTACAAACCAAGATGGCCACCGGGTCCCGGACTACAATTACCAGGTTCCTCAATGGTGGAGACAGCTGTTGCCAATGAAGGAGAAAAGCTGTTAATGAGCTGAAAACAGAGAGTCTTGATTTTGTTTGGTGTTTGATAGGACACACACAAAGAGAAGCTGGTATAGTTTTGGTTAACAATCGTTTTGGTATTTAAGTTGATGATTAAAAAGAACCCAGTGATTTGATCTCTGCTTGGACTCGATTTGTGAAACAACCCACACTTTGGTGATACCCTACCTCTCACGATGCCACAGGACCATTAAATGTACACGGAACATGAAAAATATTTCCACCCAGTGGGGTTAGTTTTAACACTGTGTTACAACTAACCTCTCAGTACTAACGACATGAAAACAGCTAAAGTTAGCATAATTCTTGCCGTTGTTTTAAATCAGCTACACACTAATGATTGCTGGCTGCCAACAAAATGAATGTTGTCCTATCAAAAATTGTGTCAACATTTATTTTTGTTAATATCAATGATTGAATAAGGTGATGTCAAAGATTAAAATCATAATAAAGTTAATGGCATAAATCAGACTTTGATTTTCATTATCTTAGAATTTGATTCATGGGAGTAACATGATCTTATCTAACTCATCCTAAAGCTTTTAAGCTACAACAATCAAACTTTGCACAAATCTGCAAACTGATCTGAATTTGGTTGCTATATCTTTTCTAAGGGATCATACTTACAGTTCTCCTAAACCGACCAATCAAACACCCCAAAAAATACCATAGACATAGATTCATAGAATGTTTAGGCTGAATGTTTGTTTGCAAATGTTAACTTCCAACTCTCACACATACATAAAGTACATTCCATAATTCTCTCCCACACGCACAAACACACAAATGCAACACATAACAGTTTTCTCTACATTATGGGGACTTTCCATAGACACACTGAATTTTATACTGTAATCCCCTAGCACTCTCCCTACCCCTAAACCTACACAAACCTTTCTACATTTATCTGTCTATCTATCTAAATTTCATCAAACGTTATACTTAGGGCTGTCAATAGATTAAAATAATTAATCTAGATTAATCGCATGATTTCATGAGTTAACTCGCAATTAATCGCAAATTAATCTCACATTTTTATCTGTTCTAAATTTACCTAATTTAACACTTCTCAAGTTTTTAATGCTCTAATCAATATGGATTTGGACAAATATATATGTTATATGCAAATGTATGTTTACAACAGCCTGTTTACATTTTAAACAGAACCATCAGCCATAGTTTTATATATGATTTTCCCTTTAGAAGACCTTGTTCTTTCTCCATTTCTGTTTGCTGCTGCATCATTTGTGACCTGTGCTGACAAATTGAGTTGGGATGAGCAAATTTTCAAAAATAAGCTATTTATATTTTAACATTAAAAAACTTCAAAACAATGCATGATTTGTTGGAATCTGACAAAACATGACAGAACAACACCTGTTTACGCAAAGCAAAAAACAATATTAATATATGTTAAATATATGTTTTTCTTTTATTGTTTCATTTTGACATTGAGACAGACCGCTTTAAGATATTGTAGGCTAATGCAAGGGTTTAATATAATGTTACACAACAGATACTTTTCCTCAACAGTTAACCAAACATTCACTTCAGAATATAACAATTATAGGTCATACCTGCGTGAATTCTTGTCAAAACAGATATTTGTAATTAGATGTCTATATCGGTGTCGTGCACTCGCGCGTTTGTGTGCATGCATTTCAGACGTCAGCATCAGGAAGATCGCTTTTGAGTCTTGTCACTCTTAATAACTCTTTTAACATTAATCAGGTCCCGAACTTTATCTCTCTTAATAATTATTTTAACATCAAGCAAGTTCTGCAGTCTATTTTCTGTAATTTCTGCATGCTTTAAAAACAAAACAAAAATACGAGCAAGAATGAAGACGCATCTTTGCTTTAGATTATGGATTTGGGACGGTACACCTCTCAGGAGATAAAGATCATTTTAGATGTTTGATGACCATTTAGAGCATTGGATTCGCTAGACGAGAGCTTAATGTTCTTATTTTTATGAAAACCTCCGACTAATCTAGATAGCGTGGGTCACTTGCTGCCTCTCAATTCATCCAGCTGTGGGCTAGACAAGGGTCAAACAGAAATTGCGTGTTGTGTAATTGCGCATTAATAAAATTATTGGTGTTAAAATAAATTTGTGTTTTTACGCGTTAATATTGACAGCCCTAGTTATACTATTTTTTTACTTTTAGACTAAATATCAAGTTTGTTCATAAGTTTGTTGTTTTTAGCTAGTTTTAAATATTATACCTGCACAACCAGGGGCGAAAATCTCATCTAAATGTTGGGGGGGACAATAAACATAAAATTTTTCAAGAACAATTTTTGAAGGGGACACCAATAATACAGGCAAAATTGTACTTGCAAGGAAATGGGTACAGATAGAAAACGTTTCTCTTTCTCTATGAACGGACGCAAATTTAATTTTAATACATATGAATGCAGAGGTGAAAAGAGTAATACAATTTTCTACTTAAGTAATAGTAAAGTTACTTTAATAATATGTTACTTAAGTAAAAGTAAAGTTACTTTAATAATATTTTACTTAAGTAAAAGTAAAGTTACTGGTCTAAAAATCTACTCAAGTAAAAAGTCATTTTAATTTTAAGAGTTACTTTTTTACAGCGGGGAGAGGTTTCTAGTATAGTTCACAAAGGAAGGATATATACATCTCAAACTATGTTTTTAATTGTAAACATCTCTACAATTAAAGTGCAATAACAAATGTTAATAAAATAAAAAGCTTTTTATAACTAAGAAACATTTATGGAATTATTTAATGATTTTTACAGGTGAGTTATGCACTTTTGAAGCAAAAATAATATGAGGTCAGCAGCTAGTAAATACAATCATTATATGAAGGTTGTAATTGATGTATTGCTGGTAACATACATTGTTATTAAACTATATACATAAATGAACATATAATGAGATGAGTGCCATGGCTATACACTATACATCCTTTACACGTTTATTAGCTCCCAGACCTGTGTACCTGATGTCTTTCAATCTATCTCTCTCGCGCTCTCTCTCTCTCTGCAATGTCTAATGATCTGCGCATTCTCGAGGACGTTCTCAAGTTGTTTGACTTGACGCGAAGCTGCTAGACCTCAGAAGATAATGCGCATGTATTAAAAATGCATCGTGCAAATTAGCGGTTAAACACGGTCGGCAATTCTCAAACTCCGTACTCAAGAGCATGAACCCTACCTGAATGAAACAATCGCTTTGCGTCAATGGCCAGGGGTTTCTTTCGTAAGAATTGAATTGAGGGTCTGCATTAGCCTGCGCCTGTCTCGTCCCTCTCCATGGTTCTTTTTGCGCGTTCCCCCGCCCATCAATCAATCATCCGACCGTGGCGCGTCTTTATCACCTTACTTTTTTATTTATTTTTACTCAGTAACGGATATGATTTAACATGTAGCGAAGTAACCAACAATACTTTAAACATACTTAAGTAAAAGTAAAGTACAGATTTTAAAAACTACTCAAAGTAAAAGTACACAAAAAACTCAGTTACAGCAAGGTGAGTAAATGTAATTTGTTACTTTCAGCTCTGCCTCACCTCTGCATGAATGCATAAAAATGTTTTCTTGATCGTTTATCTGCTTCTGTTCTCAGAAAACGAAATATGTTCATGTTTATATGTCAAAATAGTCCAGTTTTAAAACATATGAGGATAAACTGATAAGTGATGGGAAACGTTGTATTGTATATAGCTTATTAACGCGTCGGCTCCGTACACTTCTCTACCACCGGAATGTGTGGTGGTGAGGTAAAAGGGGCGTGGGCAGTGGACCAAACCACTGTGAGGCAAGGGAGGGGGAATCCAAATATTTAAAACGTTTTTTTGTTGTTGCTCCGTTTGCATTTGTATTGTTTCACTTCTTACACAACTAGTTTAAGTATTATAAATCATTAAATTATTTTCAATACACATATTCTAATGATAATTTAGGGGGGACAACCCTCAGATAGGGGGGGTCCTGTCCCCCCCGACCCCCCCGGGATTTCCGCCCATGTGCACAACTCACCAATTTCTTGTCCTAAAGATGAGTTAAGGATTGAGGCCGCTGACATTACGACAGCACATGTCCTGTACACCTTCTCCAGGGGTTGGGTTGGAACCAGCTTTTGAAAGCCTAGGCGAGTAAATGGCTGTTCAGAGCCATCCAAAATCTTGATCTGTGCTTGCTGTTTTAACTGACACAGTAACTCCTCCTTGCCCCTGTTTGTGTTACGTTGGCCTTTGTAGAGAACTCTGTGCTTATTGCGACGAACGTTATCTTTCATGGCTTCTTGTAGTCGTTGACTTAACATATTGGATGACACCTGTCCATTCCACAGACCTTGGATTAGCGACAAAGAATTGTCAGTTTTAGTCCTTATCTTGCCTTTCGTAATTCCTTTATTTCTGAAATATAGCCACTCATCCAGCTTGACAGGAACTGGAAATACTTGTCTGCTCTGGAAAGAACCCCTCCTCTCCGCGAACCGAAGCACTCTGGTTTTGCTTAATTCTTTGATGTCTCTGGAACTATGCTGACTGACTGACTGGTTATCCTGAGAGTCTGAAAAGTAGGTGAAGATAGCAAAGAAGAGCAACATCCAGACCAGCAGCATCACCAGAAGAACTTGAGCCGACTGCTTCATGACATGTCCAGGATTCTGTCCAAAGGTTGTCATCACCCCGTTCCACATATCTCAGCCTGGAGGAAGACAAAGAGATTTTGTGAGTGCTAGTGTTGCTCTTCTGACAAGACCCACTTATACCAGCATGAACTCCCATGCTTTCCAGTTCCCATGTGGACTGTTTGATAGCAATAACCATAAATAAACTGATTAGTCTTGTAAAACTGTCAGACCAAGAAAGTCTTAGATCAGACGGAGCTGACAACCTTAACGAGCTTTGCATGTACAAAGGGTATGTGTTTCAAGAATTGTTTACATTTCAAACAACACACTTTGCATCCACCGGTATTGTGGAAAAACTCACCAACCTCATACATCAACTCTTCAACCTCTTGCAGCCTGGCAGAAGCCTTCAAGCCCTCAAGGTCAGACTACGCAATAGTTTTATCCTCAAGCCATCAGGCTCCTTAATATACTGTGACTGGATTGATAACAAACTACACTAAACTTTTTGAAATTCATGCTAAGACTTGACGATTGGTATGTGCTGAGCAGTATGTTCTTGACAGAAGTTCACACATGGCTGTTTCATTACCTTGAGCTTCTTAATATTTAATTCAGCAGCTTTACACATTCTATTAGAAGAGTCAGCTTATCTATTTTGGTCCTTGTTGCCTGCTTTTTCAAAAAGACACTTTTTTTCTTGCTGTCCGCAAAGCTTTTTTAAATAAATGATCAGTCATGAGTAATGAAACAACAGTCAACATTGATCTTTTCACTCTGTGATATAAGTTTCACTCAGTGTTGAAAGCAGGCATGAAAACGGGTCAGGGGTGAAAAAGGTGAGAAGGGCGCTCGAGGGGCGATGTGGCCTCTGATGGGGCCGTGAGGTGGGAGGACCCCCCCAGAATAAATATTATGGGCTCATTAGGGAACATGCTGTAACTTAACTTATTTATTCTTCAGGCATGTGAATGGCCAAGGACAAAAAAGAAGGAAGGAACTCAACATCCCTCCACGTGCGCAGAAACAAAATTCCCACCATAACATACATGACCATTATTTCAATTATTTAATTCTGACGGACAATTTAGATTTAAAATGTAAACATTTGACTAGTAACAGAAACCATGTTTAATTAAATGGGTTGATAAATGTGGAAAGCTGTAACAAGTAGAATTCCCTTACTATTTTACATCTGCAATAATTTTATTTAGCCATAATCTGACCATCAGTCACAAGGCCATAAAATTTTAAGTTGGTTTTGCAATAGGGTGGACCTGAAGGCCTACATCTAATTTAAAATGACTTAATTTTACAATATAGTACTGGTTAAATGAATAACATTATGGTTTTTGAGTCATGGGTTGAATAATTTTCAGATAAGCAAAAAAGTGATGTGGGAAAATAAAATAAGAACAAATCAAGACATTACAAGCATATAAAATAGAAAAGAACAAAGTTACAAATAAAGTAAGATCTAACAGTATTGATTAGGTAGAAAAACAGTATCAAATTAAAATAACACTGTTTTCATACTATAAATTAAATATAATTAATCTTTTTAAAGCTATAAAAGTGATTTTCCTTTTGTCTTTTGTAGTTTGATTAACATTATGACTCAAACATATGCATTTCTTATGAGACGAACTGTCCCTTTAACAACGGAGAAGCTCTATACACTGACACATGATCAACTTCTCACTTATAATAAACGACTGTTTTTATGAGAATACTTGCAGAGACTGTGGTATTACAATAAAGTTTGTGCCTATATCTCCTGTCAAGCCCCAAAAAATATGCGTTTGCGTGATTTTTGAGTTTGTGCGCGTATGCGCACTGAAAACAGTTCACTTTAGCATTTTTGTCGCTCAAATAGTCTAAAATCGCTTAAATGTTACTGTAAACGGTAAACTTTCTTATAAACTGTATTAGTAACAGTATGCTCTTATTACAGCATTTTATGCAATATTTTGCAGTTTCACCATATTTACATTTAAGTACTTACAGCCGTAGACTAGTAGACCAATGTGTCTTACAAGCGAGGAGTACGTCCATAATTCGTTCCAATCCATTCCAACAAAAATCTTTTAGGTCACTTTGCAGTGTCAGTCTGTGTAGATGTGTTGTTTTAATTGATTGACGCATTAGAATTCTACAATGATAGTTTTACAGCGTTTTGTGTTGACTTTACGTGCCGAAAGCAGTCGCTCTACGCAGCTTCAACAAGCTTGTATGACGTAGAACACAGAAATGCGGATGACATCACAGTAGTGCGAGAGCCGTTCGAAAGCAGACTTTCTAATGGCTTCTCGATTCACTCTCGTGATACTTTGATGTCACCTGCTTGCCTGTCGGTTTTAGCAGCGCAGCATGAACTCAAACAAATCTAATGTCTGTGATACATGTTTGGATGACGGCGAAGGGCGCGTCTTCAAACAACGCGCGCATACCCCCCCTCCCCCCAAAAAAATGTTTTCTCATCGAATCTACATGATTCACGTGGGTCACCTTTTTTGGATTCAAAACGGCGAATTTCGCCGAAAGGTGAGGGATTTTCATGCCTGGTTGAAAGATTTGAATCTCATGTATGGTACATAAACTAAGGTTATATTTATGTTTATACAGCATTAATGTAGTTAAAAAACTGAAAACTTTTTCTATCTCTTTGAAAAAAAAAATCACGTATGCATGACAATGTTTTCACAGATCAGGCCCGGCTGCAGAATGAAATGACTGAGGGGGCATGTGAAATTGTTGAGGGGGCTTAACTTTAAACCAACAATGATACACTGAGATCTCGCTTTGATATATGATAGCGCTGAGATCGTCCATCTGGCTCAGCGCCAACTAACGCGAAAGACGTTTGAGTTATTATTTAACTCAAAAGGTTGAACATTTTATTTGTAACCATGAATAAAAAAATTAAACAGAGGGGGCACAAATCAGATCTGAGGGGGCAATGTCCCCTTGTGGTGCCGGGCCTGCACAGAACCAAGAAAAGCGCTGTATTATGGGTGCCAGGCCAGTAGTTGCATGACATCACCATTTTCACAGAATGTTATCAAAAACTTGCATTTGCACTAAAATCCATTTTCAAAAGTTTGCATATTTTTGAAAATGCCATTGTCTGGTTAAAGGAAGGCACAATCGCAGAGTTCACAAAAAGCATAACATTTATTTACAAAACATGAAACAAAACACCAGAAGCAAACAACGGGCAGGTAAGTAAACACAGGAACACTCAAACGTAGCACAGGTACAGATGTGGAAGTTGCGACAATGATCCGGCAGTGAGTATGGAACAAACAAGGGTCTAAATACACATACTAACTGACATCAGGTGAAACAAGACAAGCAATCAGTAAGTAATTGTCCAGGTGATGGTAATCGAAACAGACACAAAACAAGACACGGATTTAACCGTAACAACATTGTCACATAAATGATCAGCCATAATGCACAAAGAGTTGAAACAGTACTACATTGGGATTGGATTTTGGTGGACTTGCATAGGCCTAAACAAATGCCCATTGTCATATGGTAAGGCTACAAGATAGGAACGATTTACTCATATTTACCACATGCTTGTTTAGAGACATACAGTAAATTGCATCCATGATATACGACAGTTCATGACTGTTCACAACATATGATAGTGTAGTATTTTACTCTCATGTTTTTTCTTTGTATATTCATGGCACTGCCAAAGGTATTTTGGAAGTGGGTTGGGTAGTAAAAATCCATAAGTGAAACACTCAAGTCAGTTTTAATGTTTTAGTTCACACTATTCAAATGTAAACCATACTCTGACATCAACAGCCAATCAAAGCCGAGGTACAGGAAAGAACCAAAATGCAAACTTCATATCTGAAAGAGATAAAAGTACCTTTCAACAGACACTCATTGTTCTGGGTTTACGGCTTTGTGCTGGACAAATTTTAGAAAGACAACAACAGTAACCCAACATTCCAAGCCTCTGGCCTTTGAAGTAGGAGGCATTAATAGCAACACAGGTGAAATTCCTTAGCTTTACCCTGAGGTAAAGGAGGGATGGGTTATATGTATATATATGTATGACGCATACCTCCACACAATTCAAGTGAAGTGTACAAAACGTGCAGCAGTCCATTCCACATTGATTTTTCTGTTTGACAAAGCAATTTCTCTCAACACTTAACATGGATTTTCTATCATGCCACCACTATTATTCTTACAGAAATCAATGTGATATGCTGCTTATAGATGCAAATTGCTCTTGTTCGTAGTCTAATCACAGTCAAAGACGAACACTTAGATAGAAAGAACATCTTTAATGTCTTCTCAGCGTGATCTAGTTTAAATCAATGCATCCAACCATCCTCATCAGTTTGAGTAAAGAAAGTCTCAACTTTCTGTGAACATTGTTGTACTTCATCCATAATACTGTATATAACAGTACATGTATCTCAACAAATTAAATGAAATATACTCTATAGATACTTATAAAATGGTTAGTTCCAGGCCTTAATTCTGATTGGTCAATAGTGTTGATTCTGTTGCTCCAACCCAATTTGCGTACTTTTACTATGCCCTTAAGGCATGTACTGTTTTTGTCAATGAAAAGTATGTGCATTTTAGTGCATATCCAAAAAGGACTGGGACATAGTATTTTGTAATTTGCTAATCTAAGATTGATAACAATGACACAATAAAACTCTTGCATTTTAGCAATTCTTTAAAGGGCATCTATTTTATTGCTAAAAACGTTATTTTGTGTATTTGGTATAATACAATGTGTTCGGGCGGTTTATGTTAATAAAACACATTATTTTCCGCATGCCATACATATTTGTAGCTCCAGATTTCCCTGTCTTCTTGAAACGCATGGATTTTGTACAAAACTGTCCCTCATTGGCCAGCTAATCTGTACGTTGTGACTGGTCTAAATACCTTTGACGTCAGCTGGAAAAGTGACACTCCTTACTAGGCTTGTTGCGATAGTCGGTGAAACGGTGATTACCGGTGCTTCAGCCTCTCATCGGTTAGATCACTTGCCCACCGCGACACCGTCTTTCACCGTCGTTTTGATATTTTCATTAAAATTAAATAATTTAGTTTCGTTAGAGAGAGCAAACACTTACAACTGAATGTGTCTGCTCCCTGAATTCAGCGAAGCTGAACGCGCATCACGTCACAGAGCAGCAGGTGTCAGATTTCATTTATTTCAGTCAGAGTTTGCAAGGCTCGCGTCATCACAGAGCAGCGGCTGCGGGTGTCAGATTTCATGTATTCCTGTCAGACTGCGCCGAGCAGACGATGGCAGAAGCCGCATGCTTACTCGTTTTTGTTATAAGATACATATACAGTATGATGTTTAATATAGGCAAGATCGTTTTGTTGTTGTGTTTTTCATTAAGAATAAAAATAAACCCATCATTCAAGCAGCGCTTTATGGAGGAATAGCCGGTTGTTCTGCTTGGGACTGGCGGGTTTCTGTCAGAAGTACCTGCGCACATTGACTCAAGCACTTAAACCAGCAGTTGCACTCGCATTTGGACGCAAATTCATACGCGATTTAACGCAGCGTACGCAAGCGCTGGATTTAAACAACAATTGCATCTAATTCAAAAGTGAAAGTAAAATGCGAACTTCTGTGCATTTATAAGCCCCTCCCACCCGGTGAAACCGGTAAAACCGGGTTTGTCACGCGCTGATTAACCTGTGGGAAAATTCTGTCACCGCAACAACCCTACTCCTTACGATGTTTTAAAGACTCAGTTGCTAACAGGAGGCTATACAGGCTGTCAGTCCAAGCGAGAGGAATTATGATAATGTCGGTCTTCTCTACATCACCAATCCCAGGCAGTTTTGTGAACAGGGTATATCCTAGTCCCAAACTAAAATGCATGTTTGAGCTGCCTTAATTTAAAAACACTTGTTATTGTTGTTTGCAAGTTTTGTCTGTAAAAACTCCTTAAATCTTCTAATAAAACCAAGGCCAAGTTCTGGATTAATCTAAACCCTGTCCGGGAAACCGCACCACAGTATTCAAAATTTTTACGACTCCAGTCAGAAAAAAACACAGGTTGGAAGAAAACGTTACTACCCCACCTGTTCCTGTAACCTGCCCCACCTGCTCCTGCTCTTCAGGTGCCCCTCCTTTAACAGAAGCGCTGTACAAACTAATATATGCAGGTTTAATCAGAGATGTATAGCCGACTTTGTATATGTGTTACTGCAGTGGTTCTCAAACTGGGGGCCGCGAAATGGTGCCAGGGGGCCCCAGTTTTATGATGACATAAAATACATTCATTTATCATGAATTTGGTGTAATTTAGCCTAAAAAAAAAATAAGGCTACTAACCAACAACATTACTTTGTATAAGTTAATGTTTTGTTTAATTAAAATGTTAACTTTGTTTTTTTGTCATACATTTTTTTGGAGGGGGGGAGCGGAGGAATGCACTGTACACAATGGGGCTGCATGCTGAAAAAGTTTGAGAACCACTGTTAATGTATATTTCTCTTATAACTATTGCAATACAGCATATCAATTCTTAGCAATGTAACCTTGGGTGGGCCAACAATAAAGAAAATGTTTACATATGACAACTGCAATATTGTCTACAGTGGCTGGTCGTATTACCTACACTACAACATCAAAGCAACATTTGTGGATTCGGAATCATGTTTTTGATGGATGGAAATCTTGGAATAATCTTTTTAAGAAATGCAATAGGGCAACAGAGGTTAAATCCCTTGGTTAACAGTGACAAAAATAATTCAATGACTGCCAGTCATTAACCTATTGGGAATGTTTGTGCATTGTTGATTTAAGCAAAATGTTTTGAATATCCGGTGGTTAGAGCTGGGGTGTGCTGAATCTCAACCAAGGATTAGATATTAACAATAGCAGCAAACAGCTTTTCTCAGAGGCAACACGGAACCAGCACTTCCAAACCTGTCTGACAACATCAAAGTGACCTTCCTTTAATGTATGTCATTTCAGGTACTGAGCCAGACTGAAGAAAAACATTTAAGAGTTTTCTCTTCTGCCTGATTTAACATGGAAGTGGTGACCATGACATGATATTTATAAATGTATATGATCATCATTACTAATTGTTTAAAAAAGAACGATGAGATGAATTAAATTTGATTTACATATTTAATGTTATATGTCTAGCCATTTAAACTAGATTATTGCAAGCCCTATTGGGTGGCTGACTGTCCTACAGGTTTAATACAAAACTCTATATAAATATATATAAATACATCTATATAAATACATTGAATTGATAATTGAAATATTTATAAACATAAAACACTATACTGTGTACACTTTCATTTTTGCTTTTAGCAGACTATTGATTTCGAAGTGTTTTTTTTTTAAGTGACACAGACTGTAAACAATATAAAGCGTCATTAATATCCTATTCTGTAATCACTCAAATCATAGTCAAATCATTTGAATCAAATGTTACAAGTAGGCCTTTTTATTACACATCTTTCTCAGATACATGATAAGTCATTTTATAATAATCACTAATTGTGTAAATACTAATAACTTAATTTTTAAAATCAATATTTAAGTAATACATGGTTTTAAAATAAGTAAAATACATGTATTTATTTGTAAAACAATTATTCTCTTTCAATAAAATCATGGCAAAATTCTGAACAATAGTATGGTCATAAAATAAAAAATTTGTCTTTCACAGCAACAGCATTCTGAATGAGAAGTGCTTACCATTACTGCATGTTCAGGTGGAGCTATGTCCTGTATCTGAGGGCAGAGCTTCTACTTGCTATTTAAAATAGTTCTAAAATAATTCACCTTAACTAACTACCTAAAGCAAACAGACTAAATTCTGTAAAGAGGATGTACACTGTTTATATTACGCTTGGTAAACAGCCCTATGCCACTTTATCTCTACAATCCCTTTTATGCACTAAAGTCAACAGAGTAATAAATACCAGTTAGGGTGGGGTATAGTCATTCAAACATCTGATGTAAAGTCTATGGATTTGATTCAGTCTTATATCATTTGTAAGATATGGTTAAATATTTTGTCATGTTTCGTGTACAGCTTCTTGTGCAGGATAAGCTGGATACACACCAAAAGATTTTTAAAATCTTATCTGATTTTCAAAATGTGAGAGACCACAAACATGATGAAAAAAATCTTTGATTTAACACTTTTGTTCCTATAGTGTGTGGAGTGCCGCTATGTGGTCATGGCAGCACACCACACATCATCAGATCAACTTCACAAACAACGCAAGTCTCAGCTGAGAACACAGGAAATCTTGTGAAGATCTCAACGGGCAAACAACGGGCATAAAGAAATTACATTAATACAATAAACTGCTTTTTTACATCTCTGATGTTCATCTCACTTTGCACTGAGCCTGCTGCGCCATGTTGTTATGGTTTTATCTATCATCTGCCCGCTTTCTGATTTGGTATCTACAGCATGTGTGTGTGTTTGTCCTTGGGGTTCCCTTTCAGTCGGTCACTACGACGTCACGTTGTGACCGACGAATTGGAAACCGCTCCGCGGGTGACCTATCTACTTCGAGAAACTATAAAAACGCCAATGAACTTGGCATGCAGGTATTTGCATAATGCCGGCGCCGCCCCGCCAGATGCGTATATAAGCCGCAGGTGCACAATACCAAATTAGCTTTATTGCTTCGAAGCCGGCAGACATCTGCTCTCGAGAAGCGTTATTGATCTTCGTAGATCCCTGCTCTTGGAGAAAAAATCTCAGCTTGCCGAAGTTGGTTGGGCGAAGACACCTCAGCGGAGGCTCGCAGTGTTTCTCCACCCTTTTTCTCTCTCTATCTCTTTTCTCTTAGGATTTGAGTTCGAGTGAGTGCGTTGCCTCTCCCTGTGTGTTTCACCAGCTTGCACAAAGAGTGATTTCCTAAAAGAGCAGCACGTTTGAGCTTTGTGTCTTTTTAAAGACAGCCACTCATTCGTGTCACGGTCGGGTGCGTCTTTTTAAAGATGGCATTCCGCCCGTGCTCCGTTTCTGGATGCGGTGTGTTCATCGCTCCCCGGGATGGCCACGAGCGCTGCAATTCGTGTCTGGGGCTCCAGCACGCAGAGGCAGCGTTGCGTGATAGTTCATGCTCCATCTGCGAGGGCATGACTATGGCGGATTGCGGAGACGGGTGTCGTTTCTCCGGGAACGGCCCCCGCCTTCCAAGCCTGGTACTGCTAAGAGCGCAGTTACTAGGCTTGCGAAGGATGATCTCCGTATAACGGTGCTGGGTCGGTCTGCTGGTTCGTCCAGTAGCTCCCAGCGCCCTGATCCGTTGCCAGCGGAGGCCCCGATGGAGACGAGTGGCCCGTGTTCTACGGTGTCCTCGCGCTCTGTCGAGCCTCCACCGGAGACTTTGTCCACCGTAGCATCGGAGGGGGGGCTGTCAACCTCGGATGCCGATCCAGACCCACTCCCTCCTTCGGGAAGGGTTGCGGGCCCTGCGTTCGACCCCGAGATGGCAGCCATGCTCGCTCGGGCGGCGGCGGCGGTCGGCTTGGAGTGGACTGAACCTCCCCCACCCGAACCATCCCGCCTCGACGATTGGTACTTCGGGGGTGCCAGGGCTTCCCAGCCCTCGCCCCCGGTGCCTTTCTTCCCCGAGGTGCATGAAGAGCTGACGCGGTCATGGAAAACCCCGTTTTCCTCCCGGAACCGGCCGTTTCAGCCTTCACCTCTCACCTCCCTCGAGGGTGGAGATGCCAGGGGGTACACTGGTATCCCGTCAGTGGAGCGGCCGGTCGCGATGCAGTTGTGTCCGGCCGGTGTCGCTTCCTCCTGGCGGGACCAGCCTACTCTCCCCTCACGGGCTTGTAGGCATTCGTCCGCTCTAACCGGCGCTGCTTACAAAGCCTGTGGGGAGGCAGCTTCAGCCCTGCATGCCATGGCATTGCTGCAGGTTCACCAGGCTAAGGCTCTGAGGGACCTGCACGCGGGGGGTCACGATTCGGCGGAGTTCTCCGAGCTCCGTGCGGCTACTGACCTGGCGCTTCGTGCGACCAAGGTCACCGCACGTGCCGTCGGTCGTGCGATGTCCACCCTGGTGGTCCAGGAACGCCATCTCTGGCTGTGCCTGGCGGACATGAAGGATGCTGACAAAACCCGGCTCCTGAATGCTCCGGTTTCCCAGGCCGGCCTGTTCGACGAGACGGTCGAGGAGTTTGCCCAGCAATTCTCCGCGGCCAAGAAGCAGACTGAGGCCATCGCTCAGATCATGCCACGTCGGAAGCGTCCTGCGCCTGCCCCGTCCACGTCGGCACCTCAGCCTGCTCCTCGCCGAGGGCGTCCTGCGGCGGCCGCCTCCGTTCCTCCCCGGGGCTCTTCTAAGAAGCGAGGAACCGAAGCTTTCCCGAAGGGTGGAAAGAGGAGATCGAAGCGGCCCTGAGACGGGCGACCTAGAGATGGAGGGGATCGCTCTTCGGGAGATGGTGAAGGCACCACTCCCCCCACCGGAGGAGGGCCGGTTGGGGAATCCTTTGTTTCTTTTTTCTGTTCCGCCGACTTTTCAGTCGGCACCCACAAATTCACAAAAAGAGCGAATTCCACTTCCATCTCTAGGTCTTCAGATGAGCGCCGGAGACACGAGCGGGCTCATAACCCCCCCTCGTTCTTCAACTCATCAGAGAAGAAGGAGAGTGACGCACGGGCTCATAACCCCTCCGCGCTCTCCAACTTCTCAGACGGTAGGAGACAGCTACGGGCTCATAACCCATCGTCTTCCTCCGCCTTCGCCAGAGGGTGCAGCGAGTGGTGTGAGGTGTCAGAGCCTCCCTTACTTATCCACCCAGCTACGGACTCAGGTGAGTGTTATCACACACTACACTGCTGTCGGTGCGGCCAATACGCACACACCGGCGATCACCTCCATTGCGCCCGCCGCGGGTACACCAATCGTGCCTTTAGTCCCTCTCGCACGGTTTCAGAAGCTCCTGGGGCATATGGCAGCAGCCGCAGCTGTAACTCCGCTCGGACTGCTTCATATGCGACCGCTTCAGCATTGGCTTCACGATCGAGTCCCGAGGAGAGCGTGGCTGCGCGGCATTCACCGTGTTATCATTACACCTGCGTGTCGTCGCACTTTCACTCCGTGGTCAGATCGTGCGTTTCTCCGAGCCGGTGTGCCTCTGAGACAGGTCTCCAGGCATGCGATAGTATGCACAGATGCTTCAGACACGGGGTGGGGGGCCACGTACGATGGGCTGGCGGTTTCGGGGGTCTGGACGACACCCCAGCTGCATTGGCACATAAACTGCCGGGAAATGTGGGCTGTATATCTTGCGCTCGTCCGTTTCAGCAACGAGTTATGGGGCAAAGATGTATTAGTTTGCACAGACAACACTGCGACCGTGGCGTACATCAATCGTCAAGGCGGTTTACGCTCGCGTCACCTGTCGCATCTCGCCCGTCATCTCCTCACTTGGAGTTTGAATTTGAGGTCTCTTCGTGCCATTTACATCCCGGGCACGCTCAATGTAGAGGCGGATGCGCTCTCTCGGGCTGCGCATCCCGGCGAATGGCGACTCCACCCCATTGCGGTTCAGCAGATTTGAAGACGTTTCGGCAAAGCGCAGATAGATCTGTTTGCTTCCCCAGAGACGACCCATTGTCGCCTGTTCTATTCACTAGCCGACGACTCGCTCGGCGTGGATGCATTGGCACACAGCTGGCCGCGAAACATGCGCAAATACGCATTCCCTCCGGTGAGCCTCATTGCGCAAACCCTATGCAAAATCCGGGAGGACGAGCAGAGCGTGCTGTTGGTGGCACCGTATTGGACAACCAGGAGTTGGTTTCCAGAACTCTCTCTCCTCGCGACAGCCCCTCCTTGGAAGATTCTTAGAGGATTTGAGTGATTTACCGCAAGAGGTATCTAACACTATTGCTGCAGTGCGAGCGCCGTCTACGAGACAGGCTTACGCGCTTAAATGGAACCTGTTTGTCGACTGGTGTTCTTCCCAAAGTGAAAACCCCCGAGAATGCCCGATTAGTGTTGTGCTTTTGTATCTCCAGCGTCGTTTGTAGAATAGGCTGTCACCATCCACTATTAAGGTCGATATTGCTGCGATATCAGCTCACCATTCACCCGTAAATGGTAGGACAGTGGGTCAGCACGACCTGGTCATTAGATTTCTTAGAGGCGCTCGAAGACTTAATCCTTCGCGTCCTCCCTCTATTCCTCCGTGGGACCTGTCCTTGGTGCTGAAATCACTCCAGGAAGCCCCATTTGAGCCTCTGCATAGTGTGAGTGTTAAATTTCTTACTATGAAGACATTAACTCTCCTCGCTTTGGCTTCTGTTAAGAGGATAGGGGATATTCATGCATTTTCGGTCGACGATTCGTGCCTCCAGTTGGGCTTTGTGCCCAAAGTTCCCACCACTCCTTTCAAGTGGTGAACCTGCAAGCGCTGCCTTTGGAGGAGGCAGACCCAGCCATGGCTTTGTTATGCCCTGTTCGTGCACTATGTGTGTATATAGACAGGACGCAAAGCTTTAGGACCTCAGATCAGCTCTTTGTTTGTTACGGTGGTCAGCAGAAAGGAAAAGCTGTCACCGAGCAGAGGATGTCCCATTGGATTGTGGATACTATAGCCCTTGCATATCAAAAGCAGAATGTGCCTTGTCCGTTTAATTTACGTGCTCACTCTACACGCAGTGTGGCATCATCTTGGGCACTGGCTCGCGGATCCTCGCTAACAGATATTTGTAGAGCTGCAGGCTGGGCGACACCTAAAACGTTCACAAGATTCTATAGTGTTCGTGTCGAACCGGTTTCCACTCGGGTTCTTTCTACTAACTAGTTAAGAATGCCGAGGGTCGGCTCGTGTGTCGGCTTGGAGCCTCTATTTTGGTGCTCCACATTTGCACCAATATGGAAGGCCATCGGGGCAAAAACGTCAAAAAACTGTTTTTGCCTCTCCTCCACCGCCCTGATAGCTGGTGTTGCGGAGCATCCGCTGTCAACCTATCACTGATGTATTTTCTGTAAACCTGTGTAGGCTAGGCGTCCACATTTGTCCCCTACGTGGGGTTCATTTGTGTGTATACTCCGTGGGGTACTAATCCTCCACGTTTTCCTTAGCAGAGCCTGCTCTGCATCTCTCTGCATACTATGTTTTGTTCAGAGACTTTTTATGAGCAACCTATCGGTTGTTTCATATTTTATGTCATCCATTCAACCTTCTTAGGGGATGGCTTCCGCAGTGTTCTAGCTCCGCTCAGTTTAGACGCTTCCCCAGTTCGCTGTTTCACTATCGTGGGTTAAGGAACAGGTAGTGACCGGCCTTTTGCATTTCGCCTTAGATTCCGCCCCTTATGTGGAGGGCGGAGGGCTTTTACAGACACTGGAAGGGTTCAGCTGCAGTGGCGTTTTGGTAGGGATTCCCAATTCGTCGGTCACGACGAGACGTCGTAGTGACCGGCTGAAAGGGAACGTCTCGGTTACGTATGTAACCCTCGTTCCCTGAAGGAAGGGAACGGAGACGTCACGTCCCGTCGCCCCAGTTTGCTGTTCCATTGCTGTTTTTCAGGCCGGGCACTGTTGCTCGGCTTCTCAGCAATAATATAGCTAATTTGGTATTGTGCACCTGCGGCTTATATACGCACTTGGCGGGGCGGCGCCGGCATTATGCAAATACCTGCATGCCAAGTTCATTGGCGTTTTTATAGTTTCTCGAAGTAGATAGGTCACCCGCGGAGCGGTTCCCAATTCGTCGGTCACGACATGACGTCTCCGTTCCCTTCCTTCAGGGAACGAGGGTTACATACGTAACCGAGACGTTCCCCTACACACAAAAGGATTTTTGATTGTAAATATTCAACATGTTAAATGTGTACGATTCGCAATCGGAGCGGCCCCAACATGCTTCAGAGCAGATTCAGACGCTCTTAACACACCGCGCACCAAAGGAAAATCTGGAAGGAAAAGACAATCGGTGCAACCATAAAGACGATCGAGACCTGATTGTTATAAGGGGGAAAATCGTCCCATTACGTCTATGACTCATGAACCGTTTGTGTGTGCATGTGTACATTAGGAGCACTTTTGGAAGCTGAGGTGGCTGGTTGCTGAAACCATGCCCGCCTAGCTCGACTCTAGTGACAGCAGTGTCAGATCTCGCGTCACTCAAGTGGCCACGTGCCTTAATTACACAGAACTTTAAAGCTTAATATAATTTAAAGGATGAGTTAAAAACATATTATTTTCTACTGCTAAGTCTATGGGTGTTGACGGGTGGGTAAAAACAATGAATGTAGTTCTGAAGGGTAGCAAATGATTGTTGAGCTTCACAAAATAGAAAGCGGCTCTTGGTGTGTGTCAGATTGCTGGATCTTTAATGTTATGGATCAATTTTTCCATTGACATCATTGCATCAGGGATTCTATTAAATACAAACAGATAAAAACCTGACTCCATCTGTAAAAATAATGAGCAATGAGCAAATGAGCAAAATGGATCAGTGAACACAAAGGCATGATCCCGCCATGGCTATCTCATTCCCCCCCCCAAAAAATAGTAGGGTGAACTGAAGGTATGGAGTAATGGTCTCAGATCACTTGCCCTGTATTCTGCAATATCATCAGGAATTATAGGAGAAGACTCAGAGTATTAAATTAAAAACTATGTGGCCAGTTTTTATATATTTTTTTTTTTATTTTTTTTAGATTTTTGAGATTTAGATTTTATAAATCAAAAGATGTACAGCCTCATTTGCTCATTTTTACCAAGGGTGCCACTAACTTTGACAAGGTGTCTCACTCTCATTTATAAAACTTTGCGTGGATTCATGTAATCACATTTATTAAACACTTGACCAGACACTTGAACTTATCATTATATTATTAACATTTTTACCAAAAGCAAGCTCATAGAGAGATATACTGTTTTGACCAGTGGATGGTGGAGATTCGGGTCATGTCTGTCATTACAACGAGTGCATCTAAGGTGGTAAGTGTATCAAAACATTATAAAACACTGAAAGTAGCATAGTGCATAAAAACGTTTATATTAAAAGACTAAATTCAGTAAATAACTTATAAAGCATAGGCTACTATGTAGGAGAGGCAAGTAGATGGGCCCAGAATATAAACGCAAGCTTTGAATTAAGTTTTTTTCAATAATAAAACATAAAGACAATGCGTTACGTGGCATTTAGACAGTGAACACACACAACGGGAGCAGTAAGCACTTATCATTGCAGCCGTCGGGAGGCACGGCTGCTCCATCTGGCCATGAAACATACTTTGATACATTTGACTTGGTCTATAGCTAGAGCACACAACTACTTAAAACACTCCAAAAACAAAAGAAATTTTTCTGCAGGACAATGTCTTTCATACAACAAAAGCAGAACTACTATAAAATAAAAACTAATAGATTATTGCAGGAGTAGATCAAGGAGTGTACTTAAACTTTATCTTGGTGATCTATATCTGCTACACTGCTGCTGCTGTTTTGCTGAAACATGCACATAATTACAGAACATAGTAACAATGCTGCAAAGAAATAGGGAGAACCCTCCGTAACAGATCCAGGCAGGTGGTGCTGGGGGAGGAGGGGGGCTAGGAATAAACCCATGGCGGGCTGTGTTAAGATGAATCCGAAAAGAATGGAAGTAAATAGCTGCCAGCTTATCATTACCAATTAGCCACACAGAAAAAAATTGGCACTTAAAATTGATTACTGAAAAGGAATTTACAGTAGATGAAAATCTCATTCAAAAAGGATATTACAATTTTAAAGAATTCAGGGTAATTGTTTATTTCACAATGTCCACAATACAGAGAACTTACCTAATCAAGAACTTAGTAATAAATAGATGTTTTTCAGAATCCTGCCAGATCCTTGTTTGTATTTAGATCTAGTTTAGCATGGCAGGGTTCTGACAGTACATATGTTCTATGTGGGAGATGCGTGGTTTTAGTATTGGTTTATTCTGACCATGCATTTCCCGGGTCTCGTCACTTTTTCCCCGATCCCTTACTTGTGATTATTTTCCAGGTGTATGTGATTTGCTTTGTCCCTATTTATTGTCCTTGTGTTTGCTGTTCTGTGCACGTTCGTCTTGTCACATTTCCTGTTGGTTTGTTGTGAGTATATAGTGAAGTCTTAGTCATTGCCTGTTTTATGTTTTGAAAAGTTTATTGTTAGTTTTGGTAAGTTTAGTGTTTGTTTAGTGTCGTGTTTTCCTAGTCCTGTTTTGCCCCCTCGTGGGTTTTGTTTTTCTGTTTTACCCGGTTTGTCCAATAAATTCCTTTTGTTATTTATGTCTGCATCTGGGTTCGTGTTTGAGTGTGCAAACCCCTGACAAGTTGTAACAACATGAAACAAAATGTACTTAATATCTAACTAAATGATAAAATAGCCTGTACTCAAAGGCTGTAATTATGTATGCGTAATAGACGGCTCCTGTTACACAGGTACTGATCTAACCAAAAGGTCCTGTTACATATGTGTTACAGACTTAATATGATATACCTATATAAGTAATAATAATAATGTTTAATTTATATAGCTCCTTTCCCAAGCTCAAGGATGCTTTACAAGGTACAGCAATTCAAGACAAATTAAATATAATGTAACAAAATACGTATACATGTCCGTCTGACATTTGCCCAGGACAAAGAATCACATGCAGCTGCAATAACAGAAGACAGCACTTTACATATAACACAGAACATGCAGTACAAAAGATAGCACTCTACAAAAAGATCTGCTGCCCATACAGACTAAACAGTACCTATTTACCAAAATTTGAAAACCAAAGTGATTGTAAAGGTATATAGGAGGAGAAAATAATGAAAAGATGGGGGGGGGGCTAAAGCATTTAGTGCCTTTCATACTTATCCAAGATGAGACTGGCAGCCAGTGAAGATCAAATATGATAGGGGTAATGTGGGCAGATTTATTATTGGAGGTTAACATTCTGGCAGCAGAGTTTTGCATGTACTGTAAACTTGAAATTGAATGAACTGATAGACCAGAGTGCATTGCAGTAATCGTGACAGGACTTAATCAGTGCATAATGTTTCAGCATCATTTCTACAGAAAATAGGGTGCAGTTTGACAATACGTTGTTAATGAAGGAAAGACGTTTTAGAGAGGCTGCGAATATGGGCGTCAAAGGATAGTGAGGGGTTGATTATGATACCTACATTTCTAACAGTAGCCGAGGGGAAAATAGTAGTAGCATCTAGATCAGTAATTCTTAAAGTGTGGTCCGCGGACCACTAGTGATATTGGACATTAGGGGGAAAAAAATGTTCAGCATTTTATTGTTAGGCCTACAATAGTTACAACCATAGACTTCCTATACAAACCACCTCAGTTTTAAACTAATGGCTTTTTGGAATGACATTAAGTGAGACCTAGGCTGTTACTGTAACACCCGCCACTCATTCATCCAACGCCCAGAGGGCGCCATCACCCGAATATTGACTGTACTCTTACTCTCTCCATACTTCCTGTGTGTCTTAAGCCCCCGTTTGATACTAGGATGGCGCGAAGTATTGCCAGCTCACCACTGTCTCTACCAAGCGTTTTTGTCATTGCCTTCATTGTTTACTACGTGTATGATTTTTTCTGTAACGTAGAATGACTCGGAGGAGTGGTAGAATCCATATGCAGAGGTTTATTGAGACATACACGTAGCAAACAGTTACAGTTACAGTATGTTTAATTGCAGTTTATTTTTCACATGTGCAGTTTGTTGTTCATATTAAGCTGCAACTCATTTCACATTTACTTTTTCAAATGAAATAAAATTCATATAACAATTTCTGAACATATCATTGCATTTGTGTTTAAATAATTCGTTTTGACTTGCATATTACACTTAAATTTAGCTTATCCTTCCTATTTTGTTGTTTTTTGGGGGCGTGTTAGAGTGGGATTCTGTTAGGTGGTCCTCAGAAAAACATTGGAAGATAAAGTGGTCCTTGGGCTGAAAAAGTTTGAGAAACACTGATCTAGATCAACACTAAAATCCACAGAGCTGTTTTTATTAGAGATGCGGGACCAGTTATCCGAATGTCGGTTTTACCCAGATTCAGACTAAGAAAATTTGAAAGTTGACAAGCAGTATATAACTGAATATCATCGACATAACAGTGATGTAAAACTACGTCGACGAATGATGTTGCCAAGCGACTGAATATACAGAATGAATAGTAGTGGGCCAAGAACAGAGCCCTGTGGGACATTGTTTATGTAAGACAGTAGATTTTGTAATTGTATAAGAAGATGTGATTTTGCCTGCCCATGAGATAGGAGGAAAACCAGGATAGTGCAGTGCCTAATATGCCAAACTCTGCTAAGTGGAAAAGTAATATCTTATGACAGACAGTATCAAAGGCAGAGCTGAGGTCTAAGAACAGAATAGAGAGACTCCTGTCTCCAGAGAGTAAAAGATCATAAACAACCTTTACTAGCACGGTCTCTGTTTGTGGAAGCCAGATTTAAAAATATCGAAGAGACTGTTATTTGCTAGGAATGACGGCAGCTAAGAGGCCACAGCCATTTCCGTGATCTTTGATAAAATGTCAGATTGTAAATAGGACGGTAATTGGATAAATCTGCCAGGTACAGATTATTCTTTTTGAGTAACAGCAGCAGTCATAAGTGACAAAGGTACAGGAAAAGGGATAAATGACATATTAATAAGGTGAGAGATGTGGCAGAAATGGCTGATGTACAGTGTTACAGCAGGAGGTTGGTGCAGGATCAAGAGTGCATGATAAGGAGTTAGATTGTTGTATTAAATCAATGATTAATGAGGGATTGGTTAAGGCTACACTCTAAAAACAAACAGTGCTAAACAGTACTAAAAGTGGTTAACTGGCTCGTAGTGAGGAACCATTTTATGTGCCATATAGTACCTATGTAGTACATGTGTAGCACCTGTGTAGAACCATACTGTGCTATATAGAACCATATCTGGTGCTATAGTAGTGCCATATCACCCCCAGATGATTCTTCATACAGGTGCTATGTAGCACTTAAAGGTAGGGTTTCACATTTTGAAAAATGCTACGTTATACTGTAAGCTTCATTCCCTTTATATCCGGTAAGCTTCATTCTTTTATAAATTATATATTTAGGGGACTCTGCTTTAACAATGACTTAGAATAATGATTTGTTAAAGTGTTAAAAAGCATACACATGTATATTGTACATTACGTTTATAAAACTAATTATCAGAAGAATGTGGTATAACATGTGTTTAGTTTTTTTAATTGATATTTCAGAGTTTTCGTATGTGAGGTAATCTTGCTGGGAGTGAAGGCAGTGCGTTTGACCGCTTGATATGAAAGACACATCCTGTTTTTAAAGGTGATATATGCACGTTACTTTCAATGCTGACATTACAATTAGTTTTAATAACCATGTCTCCTCAGCATTAATGGCAACTTGATTGTCCAAGGTGCTTAGCCTGTCTGAAAGAGTCTGACAAAAGTAAATGTGGCAGGAATCAACACGCAGAGAACAACACCGTGATCTCTATATGATCTTTATTGACCTCACGAAAGCCTTCGACTCAGTTCCCCGCACCGGGCTCTGGCTCATTCTGCATAAGATTGGATGTCCAGAGAAATTCATCAATATCGTTTGTTCATTCCATGATGGCATGCTTGGTCAGGTTCTGGATGATGGAAAACTGTCTGGCACTTTTGGCATCTCCACTGGCACCAAACAGGGCTGTGTGCTTGCTCCACTCTTATTCAGCATCTTTTTTTCCATGATGCTGTCTGTGGCTTTTAAGGATTGTGACATGGGTATTCCAATTCAGTTCTGCACTGATGGCAGCGTCTTCAATCTACGCATGTAGATTCACATTCAGCAATTCTGCGTGACCTTCTATATGCAGATGACTGCGCACTGATGGCGCACACCCTTACCGAAGCTCAGTCGCTATTCGATCGTTTTAGAACTGCAGCCTCTAGGTTTGGGCTGACAATCAGTCTAAAGAAGACAGAAGTCATGCTTCAAGCAGTGAACATGTCAAATTCCAATCCACCAGTAATTACCGCAGGTGAAACAGTGCTGACAGCCGTTGACAAATTCTGCTACCTCGGGAGTATTCTTGCAGCTGATACAACAGCGGACTCCGACATCAGTGCCCGCATTGCAAGAGCTAGTTTCGCCTTCGGTCGACTGTCCAAGAGAGTATGGGATGAGCACGGCATTCGGCTGGACACAAAGGTGGCAGTATACAGGGCAGCCATCCTCACAGTACTGTTGTATGGATCTGAGTCCTGGACTATTTATCGCCACCAGATCGCCAAACTTGATCAGTTCCATATGCGTTGTCTCCGTCGTATTGCACATGTTAAATGGCAAGACAAGGTCTCAAATACTGAGGTTCTCCAGACCTGTGGCATCACTGGTATCGAGGCCTTCCTGCTTGCTGCGCAGTTTCGCTGGTCTGGACATGTTGTGCGCATGGCAGATTCACGCCTGCCGAAACAGGCATTCTATGGACAACTCCAGAGCGGCATGCGCACTCAAGGAGGGCAACTAAAACGATACAAGGACGGCCTCAAAGCCAATTTGAAACAATGCAACATGGACCCTAATGACTTTGAAGAAATGGCTACAGACAGGACATCATGGCGAGCACAGTGCCAAACTGCCATACACTTCTTTGAGCGCAGCCGCATTGATACTGCAGTAGACAAACGAAGACGCAGAAAGGACAAAGCCTTAACATCTAGAAAACCTAGAACAACATCTACCCAGTTTGTGTGCGACATCTGTGGCCAGTCATGTGCGTCAAGGATTGGCGCATTCTATTCACATTCTAGGACGCACCAACAAATATAACTGTGACGAGATCTGTCGTGTCGACAGCTCAGGCCAAGACTTTCAATGCTGACATTACAATTAGACATTAAACCATTTTGTAGATTGTGTGTGTGTTCTTGTGGCACATACTTGTAATAGCAGAATTACTTATTATTATTTTTGTTATGTTGTAGGTGGATCATAGCTCTAAAAAGTTGGATAGCTGCAGGTCGGCCATTGGCTTGATAACAGTGGTTTATGAATAAATCTTTCACCAACCATTCACGTATTTACTAACAAAACAGGTACTGTAGCTTGAGCAGAATCATATTAAAACTTCTGTCAAATCATGTTTTACATCCAGTATGTAAGCAAACTCCAGGCTAATATTAACCTTTTGTCTCCATGTCTTATCCTTTAACCCATGACCGACAGACCCAAATCTTGTTCGGCCTGATGCTCAACCTTGTACAGTCCACCAAATGATGACCACTGCAAAGTGATAGGAATCTGTAGTAATCACAGCCTATGTCTCAAGATCAACATGACAATAACAGACCATCTCTTATCTTACTCTTATCTAAATGTTCAATGTCACTGCCACAAAACAAAAATCATTGGATGGAGTATTGGAGTATGTACTGTACAATGATCCAGCAAACAAAATATTGAATTTTTTGTTAGCTTCTACAAACATTGACACAATCCTATTGACTTTAATTCTTACAGTTAGTAATGTATTATTACCATCCCATTCATTTGTATTCTATGCCATCTATCTGTTTGTGCTAAAATGTTTTCATCTGAATGTAATGTCATAATGTTAATATTCAGTATTTATCATTTGCATGTTTTGATGTGGCATATGTCATGATTTTAATGATTTCATGTAATTGTTGTCTATTTAGAGTTATTGTCTTTGCCAAATTTTATTGTTAATTTATTTAATATTCAAGCAGTTATTTAACATCCATATCTCATTTGAGCAGTGATTCGATGTATTTGCATAATAATTCATTTATTTATTTTGATATTTATTTAATACCCATATTTATTATTGTATGATATCTCATGTAATGAAAAAGTGAAAATAAAAGTATTTTTCTGATGTCTTGAAGTTTTCTTTTAAAATTGTTAAACCTTATAAAGTGCTAAAAATAAAAAACAAAACAAAAATATAAACAAAAAGAATCCTCCTGGGGCCATTTTCAATAAGGAGGCTTCAACCAACTCTGAGTTTAAACTTGAACTCTGAGTTGACTTACTCTGAGATAGGAAACTCTGAGTTTTCAGTTACAGAACAGCTGATCTGAGTTAGTTCAATCGACTCTGAGTAGGTTAACACTGAGTTAAGCACGTGCACAACCACTATGAAAAGCCATCATCAATGGAGCTCAGATATTACGATTTACCATGGCAACAGCACGTGACAAAGAGGTCTTAATCCCTTTTACTAAAAAACTGAAAGTGTTGCTGCAAGTTTACAGCAACTACGAGCTGACGAGCATATATTTTAAAGAAAAAAAAATTGTTGGAAATTGTTACTCTAGTAAATGCGCACATTTAATTTTTCATCACAGTAAAAATATCAGAAGTATATAATCTGAGGACTGTACGTTATTATATCCATTTTCATGGAGATGCAATCCCATGACAAAAAGATGACAGCAGCTCAGCTAAAAATGAAATTAGGCATAATACTTGGGCATAAAAGGCTATGAACTTTACAAATGTTTGTCATGAATAAAACAGAAAATAGGCCAAACCGGTATTCAAAGTCATGTCGTCGACAGTGCATCTTCCCAAACCACTGCGCACAGCACTACCCACTAGACCAGCGGTAATGATGAATGGATTCATAAAAAATGTAAAGGCAACTGTTCAGATGTAAGAGCACGGCCACAAAGGCAGATATTAATCATGTAAGGATATTTATATATCTAAAATGACTGCAAAGAAAAATAATACCGCTCACAAAAATCCACTTGGAGTCTCAAAATCCTCTCGCAACATAAATTTAACTTCTTACAAATAAATGCAGCATCATCATCTACAGGATCCTCTATAAAAGCACTTAAATTTTAGTCACTTAGACGGTCTCTGCACCTATCAAATTGGCTTTATTAGTCATTTCACTGTTTAACAATTTTAGTTCAAATTTAAGTGTAATTTATAAAATATATAAAGCACTAAGGTAATTTATTTGCGCTGGCAATATGATTATAACTTAAAGACAGCTAAAAACATATTTTACAGTGTACGTAATAGAAATGTGCGCAATGAATGAATGTACTAAAGCAACTAACAAGATTAAACACAGCTACTCCTTTAAAAATGGGGAGGAGACTGCCAGAAACTCAGAGTTTACAGGATAAAACCTGCTCCCGACCAGGCTAGGTTCGGGGAGTAAGTTACTCCGGAAACAAACTCTATGTATAAGTTACCTCTCCTTCTGAAACAGGCTTGACTTACCCCACTGTCTCAGGTTTAACCTACCTCCCATTTTGAAACAGAAAACTCAGAGTTTCCCTCATTTTTAGGGTTAACAAACTCAGAGTTTTCACTTAACCACCTTTCTGAAATGGGCCCCTGGCTGCTGATAAATGAAAGGGTTCTTTATAGCACCACTGTGGTTCTATGTAGCACTTTTTAAGGCAAGGTTCTATATAGAACCATCTAAAAAGGGTTCTATATAGCACCAAAAAGGGTGCTGCTAATGTTACACAATGAAGAACCCTTATTTGGCACTATATAGAACCATTTTTCTTAAAAGTGTAACTATATCGTTACTAGGGGTGTCACGATTCTCCAAATCCTCGAATTTTAAATGATTTTTTTTTAAAGACAAAAAATTATATGCCTTTTTTATTATTATTATTATTATAGTTTCACATTAACATGCACATTGAATGCTTGGACTCCTATTATCTGAAATAAAATCTGGTGCGTCATAAGCAGCTGCGCTTCTCTCTGTCTCACGTCACGTGCACGCGCTCTTGCATCTGTCCAAAGTCTAAACATAAACTAAAGTAGTAATCCTTACGTATTTGTTCAGTTTTATGCGTTTCATGCGAACTGAGGCAAACTATACCTTTTGTTTAAAATATAACCCCCTGCATCTTGGCGGCTCTCTCGTGCACGTGCAGAGAGCTGCGCTCTGTCCGAAGGCAGATCACTAGGTAGTAATCCTGTTTATGATATGCATTTCAAGGAGTTGTAGCAATACATCCCTCGTGTTTAAAATATAAAAAAAAAAAACACTTCTGAGAGGTTTATTTCCCCCGCTTGGCAAGCCGGCCGGACGTGACATGGGGGCGTGGCAGCATCGACGATCCCATTTTTTAATTCGAAGTTCGAGGTTGTGACTTAATTTCGATCCGTAAACGAACACAAATTTCATAACAACACAATGTTTTATCAAAGTAGAATATCTGAATCCATCTCAATACAAACATATCACGTACTTACCATACAAAAATAAACAGTGCAACGACCCTTTCAGACCCTTTGCCTCCTGCAGCTATTTGCATCTCGTGGTAAAGCAGTAAAGTTACCTTTGTTAATTTGGGTTTTTGCTCTTTGCTGATCCAGGCAGTTTCTGCTGTTGTGGTTATAAAACATGTCTTTCGTTTTGTGGCTTCTGTGCAGATTGTCAATTCAGCAGAAAAGTTTGCCATTCTCCCTCTGTTTACAGACGGGAGATGAGGGCACATGAATGCTGCGACGACTTATGGTGTCTATGTGAAGAAGCTGCGTGCGGTGTCATTCAAATTGCACTTACGGATGAGTGACAAAAAAGGCAACGTCCTTTCGGACCGAGATCTATGATTTGTTGAACATTTTTTGGTCCTACGCCTTTCAAAGATGACATAAATTTCTGCAAATAAATTTAAACAACTTAACACAGTGATTGCTATCAGGATGTGAGGAGACTTTTATCCAACATAACAAAAAAAAATTTCTGAATCAAATTAGATACCCTACCTTTAAGTGGTTCCCCTATGATTACAAGCTTTTAGTGCTATGTAGCACTACCTTTTTTTGTAGTGTAGGGTAGTCATATAATTAATAGATTAATATTTCATATGCTCATAGGTAGTTGGATCCTCAAAAAATGTCGCATACAGAGTATCTAGCTTACCCCTGGAAATGGTTCAGGAAAGTGCAGCACATATTAATGGATTTGGACTCACTAAGGCTGTGCTTTGGAGCTTGAGTCAGTTTAAAGGTGCTCTAAGCGAATTGAAGCATTTTAGACCATAAAACATTTTTTGTTACATACCGGAAACATCTCCTCACTATCTGCTTGCTGCCTGTCCGCTGATCAAACTGTAATAAAACGCGATCTCTGTAGACAGCCCAGGCTTCACAAACGGCAATATAAACAAGTGGCCAAACCTAGCATCACAAAACAAAACAAAGTATTCCAGCCACAAAAAGGATTTGGGGGTGGGGGTTGGGCGTGTTCATGAAAGCACGGAAGGGAGGGGGAGGGGGAGGAGTTAGCTACGCTCCGTCTGTTTGAAAACAGTTTCAAACGTCAACAATAACTAACGTCTCGCAGATTCGCTTAGAGAGCCTTTAATAATCATGCTAAATAACATGGCTCTATCTTACACCCGGCGCAATGCAGCGCAATGCGCGACGCAAGTGTCTTTTGCTAGTTTCCACCCTGCGCAATTATAATTTTCACGTTTAGCGCCACGTTGTTTAAATATCAAATGCATTTGCGCCCCCTTTTGCGCCCATGGGCGTTCTGGTCTGAAAACGAGGTGTGTTCAGGCGCATTGTTGGCATGTTGCTATTTTGAGGCAACTAAAAATATGTTTGGCGCAATATGTTTTTTGTTATTTAATGAGCGCATTAGTGATACAAACGGGACGACAACGCGGGTTTGCTCATCACATACATGAATGCACAGCAGCACAAAACACTTTTAAATATGAAAGATTAAAGGATTGAATGTAAAATATTATTATTGAGTCTCTTGGACATAAATGAGGACTTATTATGATACGTTAGAAAGCGCAAAGAGCTGCATCACCTGTAGCCTGGTAAGTAAATAAATGCTTTGCTTTAAACAAATGCATCTATTTTTAAATGTTTTTAAATGCTATCTTACGGATTTATTGTACATGATGACACTGTACCTGTGGATATGGTGAGATGAGAAACATTTTAAGTAATGCTTTCTAAAAAATCCCATATGGCGCTGTTCTAGTGCTGAAACGCTTCGTCTTTCTGCACGTTTGTAAATCCTTTATCTCTTGTTTGTATTTTTAGAGTACAAACCTTTTCTTGCATATTTGCAAATTATTTTATGAGATTACATTGATTATGTAGGATATCAATACATTTAGGACAGCAATTCAAAGCCTGCTATTTGTACTTCTATGACTAAGAAAAAGAAAAAGACTTTTAAAGGTTTTAATAAAAAAAAAATTCAATAAAAATGAAAAACAACAAATTATTAACATTATTCTTAAACTGGTGGTCTTCTTCCTCCGCTTAGTTTTTTCAGTTTATAAGGTCCGTTATCTAAACAGGGATTACGCACAGCGACAGCGCAACTGGCTTTTAAAGGGGATGAGAGATAAGACTCTCATTGGTTTATTGCACTTTACGCCCAAAACACTCCCATTACTCATTAGGAAAATATGTACAACCCATTTCGACCCTGGGCTCGGCGCTGTCATGACTGCTGGGTGATCGATGGCTGTGTGTGGGGTATGTGTGTGTGTGTTGTTTACCTGTGGTGCCGGTTCCTCGTGTGTTCACTAACTCCGCCCCCTTGTTTCAGTAATTGTTCACCGGTGGTGTCTCGTTTACCTTTTCCTTTATATTGCACGTAGTCTTGTCTTTCGTTGCGCGCTCATTTGTTTGATCACAGTCTTGCTGCATAGCCTTGTCTTGTCGGACGCTTTCTGTCTCCTCCTCTAGTTACCCCAGGTTTGGATTTCGGCATCCGGAGGCTCGTCTTCGCCCGGACCGCTCGCTTGTGGATTACTGGAACTCATTGACTTTATTTGTCTCTCGGAACAGCTGGTTTGCTTCGTTTTTAGGCGGTACACCAGCTGTCTCTGTTTCTCTTCGGCTTGCATCATCACCCGTGAGTGGATTACACCTTTTAACCATTGTGGATTACATTGACTCTAATGACTGTTTGTTTCTCGGAACAGCTGGTTCGCTTCGTTATTAGGCGGTTACCAGTTACTTCCGGGTGGCTTCATCTACATCAGGATTCCACAGTGGATTACCCCGTCTGAGAACTTTGGATTTTCCATCTCCTATCTCCGCCTGTCATCCACCTTCAGGGCGGCGTGTTTCATCCCTCTGTTGCGTGTGGTGACTGTGCCGGTGTTCTCGACGGAGTGCGTGGGTGGCTCTCTCTCTCTTCGGATCTGTACTGGACAATCTTGTAGCGCCGACTCACTCTCTCCTACTGTTGGGAGTGCTTCATTCCCACAGTAGTGATATCATCCAGAGTGAGTCGAGGGTGTGTGCCGTGTGTGGATCTACCAGTGACTTTGCTCTCCAGATCTCTAATTCTATTTTTCTCAATAAATATTGTTAACTTGCACTTGACTCCGAAGTATTTCCTGACAGGCGCACAAACCATTTTTTCCGTTTGTTAAATTAGCAAAAGTGGCATAGGACACGCCCATTTATACCGTGCGCTTTAGACGATGCGCTTAGATTGTTAAAATAGGGCCCTTTGTGCCTGCTGCTTACTTTGTTAATGATGCTGGAGATGTGGGAAGAGCGGGCTGTGTTTGAGGCCAATTTATATTGCTCAAGGCATTCAACAAACATAAAAAGTGGACAGTTAAACCAGCTTTCCCAAAGAGAAGTTTATGTTGTTTACATTTTACCTGTAGTACACTTAGTACTACATAATGGAAAACAAGGTACTCAATATGTTACTAAGTTATGGAACAGCCTCTGTTTACACATGATAAGTAGTAGTAGTAGATTACTTTATTATGCCCGTCGGGCAGTTGGGTTTGCCGCACAGTCGAAGGCACTTCATGACAGGACATCAGACATATGACGCCAACAAATAGTCCTACCCAGTCTCATGTAGATGAGTATAAATAGCCTGTGTGAAAGTGTGAAAATTGTGCAATACATAAGCCAAATTCCAATTTGACAGGCATATGATACGCCAGTCCTTCCCATTCACTTAAACGGCGCATTTTTGTTGTTGTTTTATTTATGGGTCAATTTTTTAAACCATTTTCGCTTGTGTTTAGGGTTAGATTTAAGATTTGCTTAAGGAGGTTATTTAATATGCAGGTTTCTCCAGGTTTTTGTCTATATTTAAGCCATGGTCGCTTGGGGTTAGAATTGGAGTTGGGGTTAGAATTGGGGATTGGGTTAGGATGTCATTTTTATATAACAAAAAGTTGTTCTAACCCTAAACCCAAGCGAAAATGGTAAAAAAAAGCAAAAAAATTGAGAAACCAATAAATAAAACGACAAAAAAAGTTTAAGTGAATGGGAAGGACTGGCGTATATGTAGTGCACAATTTTCACACTTTCACACCTATTTATAGGCAACTCCGTGAGACTAGGTTCAATAGTCCATAAATCATACACAGACAGGCATGCAAGGCTTTGAACCGGTTCACGGAACGAAAACCAGAAACTTTTGATGTTTTGCATGAAACAGAAACAAAACCAGAAACTTTCAAAAAATATAAGTTCGGGAACAGAAACGTTTATTTAAAATAATGGTAACCGGTTAATACTGTCATTCTTTGACAAGATTTCTGTCTAATATGACTCGGTGAAGTTCACTTCCGGTTGTCGTCATTGACTCATTGGAGAAATGAGAAGCTTGCCACTAGCAAGTAGCCTTCTCAAGCCTAAGTCCCTTATGCTCAATCATAAGAGGTAAATATTGTAGGCTACCAAGTTCAAGATGGTTTTTTTTTAATACTAATTAGTGGTGTAACGGATCGCAGTTGATCTTTTATCCGTACAGATCACGAACCACAGTACGGCTCGCATGCGATTTGTGGATTAATATGCAAATTTAAATAGGGTGAAAGTTGTTTACAAATGTTAACACTTAAGTGATTTTAAACAATTTAACCACAAAAAGGCGCTAAAGTGAGGATTTTTTTTATGCACAGACTCACATGCGGTTGAATGTGTCCGGTCCAACTCCAATCAAATGTGATTTTCCCTATGCCCTTCAAAGATCAGAATTCTTGATGTGTAAACTTGAGAGAAAGTTGCATTACTGTGTAAAAATACATTTGGCGAATAAAGCACTGAAAAACAATGTAATTTTCACTTTATGTGGAGCTACTGTTTATGCTGCATCTTCTTCTCGAAGCGTGGTTTGGAATTTGTCCTCCGTTTGTGTGTGAATGTGTGCGCGTCTTTAAGTGCATTCAACAAATGTAGGCATGTTCAGAATTACAGTTATGCTGCTTAATCTAGCTTTTTTTAATGTTTGATGACAATATAGAGAATTAAGGAAAATTATGCAGACTAATCATTTAAGTTTAATGTCCTAAGGATCAGCCTACTTATTTGTATGTCCCACAGCTGACATGGAACGTTATTAACTGGTTCAGGAACTTAATTTTTTTAGTTCTAACCGGTTCAGGAACGATAATGTTAAAATACTGTTTTTGTTCGGAATGAACCAACTGGGAAAAAATTCTGGTTCAACAAACCTCACATCCTAAAATACACTATACATCCCTGGATAAATCTACATTCAGTGGACTACTGTTGTAACTACTGTTACATGTATGTTGGTTACACAGCTGTTAAGTGTAACAGGAGATTCAGATTTGTATTCATTTATTTATTTTCTAAAACACAAGAAATAAATCTTGTCCAACTGTCTTAAAGGGATAGTTCACCCATCTCATGTTGTTACAAACCTGTATAAATTTCTTTGTTCTGAGGAACAGAAAGCAAGATATTTAGAAAAATGTTTGTAACCAAACCGTTTGTGGACCCCATTTACTTCCATAGTATTCTTATATCCTACTATGGAAGTGAATGGGGTCCACGAACGGTTTGGTTACAAACATTTCTCAAAATATCTTCCTTTATGTTCATCAGAACAAATAAATGTATACAGGTTTGTAACAACATGAGAGTGAGTAAATGATAACAGAATTTTCATTTTTGTGTGAACTATCCCTTTAAAAGACAGAATCCAGACAGTATGGTTTCATGTTTCTCTTTATATTGTAGTTGGTACTTTGTAATTGTGTGTGTTTTATATTTGTTCTTTGTTGTTATATTTGTTCAAGCTATGCTGTACCTGTTCAGGAAGAACTGCATGTTTAAAGGGCCATAAACAGGTAAATTACGCACCAAGATCTGCAATATGTTATTAAGTAATGTGCTTAAATGTACTTTATGTGTATCTTATCCATCTGTACTCTGGTTTAAATTTCAGTACACCTCTTAAATAAACTTAGTGACTTCCTAATAACATAGGTAGTACGGAGAATTACAAAGTGATAAGCTATGTAAAAAAAGTGTATCAAGATTGAACTTAAGTCTACTTCATGTGTATCTACGTACCTTATCAATCTGTACCTTAGTTTAAATTAACTCACCAGTACACAGCTTAAATAAATGTAGTGACTTCCTAATTACATTAGCATTACAGAATATTACATAGTGATAAGCAACCTAAAATAAAGTGTATTGGGATCGTACTTAAGTGTACTGCATGTGTATATGTACCTTATCAATCTACCTTAGTTTAAATTTAGGGTGTTTACATGAACATGGTGACGACAGCAGCAAGGTGGCCTGGGATGGAATCAAACACCAAATCTAAACCGAAGCGTCAATGGTTTGAAAATAGGACAAAACAGTTAAATAACAAATACTTGACAGTGACAAGTAAACAGAAATGCGTGACATGTTCACGCAAAAAGGCGGAAATGTGTTAAGTGTCACGGAAAAGACTCACAAATTTACGTGACTTTACTATAGGTACATAATTTCCTATTATGCTTGCACGCTACACTCACATTGAAACAGTGTGCACGCACATTTAGCACTGGTGTTTCAATGGCTTAAAATCACTTGATTTAAAACTGCAGTGTTTAAAAACATGTACAATGTTAAGTTTTGTTGTCATGCGTACAGCAACGTTATGTGGGCGTGTATAGACGATAGTCCAAAATCTCCAAATTTCTAATGGTTTATCATACCAGTTTATCGCCCACCCCTAATGTCTTCTTAAGCAAGGCAATTTTGTGAGATAAATCGTTATTATCAGCTTATTGATACATAGCCTATCCTTCGCAAGAATTTACACCTATCAGCACAACAATTAAAAATATGGCACCATGGCCATAAAAAGGGCAAAAGTATACATTTTCAGATTTTGACTAAAGTTTATGAAGGCATGTGAATTAAAAAGACAGATAGAATGTTTATAATAAACACTGCAATATTTCATAAAAAATAAGAATTGTCATTTTTGAATTGAATGGGGACTTTAAGGATCCACAGGAGCCCTAGCAACTGATTCGCTTAACTAAACTCAAACAAACTGTAATATACAAAGTAATTATAACGAAATGGATTGACTTACCCAGTTTGTCTCTGTCTTCATTGGTTTTGATGTGATGTACCGCATCTATTCTGCCTGCCTAAATTCTCCGTCTTGACTTACATTTTCATAAGCCATTGTGCTCGTGGATGTATATCATGAAGCAGCAGGAAAATATTATGATGATTATTATTATTAGACAGATATAACGAAGCTTAAATGTAACTGCTCGGAATATCCTTGTATGAACAATGCTCAAAAACAAACATCCATTTTGTAGTTCCGTCTCGAGTCTTCCTTCTCTGACATTCATCTTCGGAAGTTTATCAACACAACCAGGATGACGTTTTATTGCATAGCCACGGTCCAGTTGCACTTGTTAAACTGTGGACGAGTTCTTAAGAGACAGAGACGATTAAATCGCTGTCTGAGCCGGGGCATTGTGTTCATTTACCATCGAAATGAGCCCGCCTTTATTTTGTTTTCCCACGACATCTACTGCACAGAATTCTGAATCGCCACAGCGCGCGACCTCACGCGTGTCCTGTCAGACGCTCACTTCTGTTAATGTATGGTAATGCATGGTAGAAGACAGTTCCTCGGGCTTTTATTTTGTCAAAGTAACAGAGATAATGACCATGCTATCAATAATTTTTCCGTCATTGGAAAATTGTTTGTTTATTAGTAAGTTAGTAAGTAAAGTTTATTTATATACTGTAGCACCTTTCACAGATAAAATCACAAAGTGCTTTACAAAATATAATAATAAAGCTAAAAATGTACAATAAAACTTGCTTACAAAGTAAAAAGAGAAACATTTTTCAGAGACAGTAAAACACTAATATTACAAATAATGGAACACACTACGACAGGGATGACAACATAAAACCCCAGTCAGCTAAAAGCTTGTCTAAATAAGTGTGTCTTTAGTTGCGCTTTAAAAGAATCAGCAGAATCAGCCACACGCAGAGACAGGGGCAACGCATTCCACAGTCTGGGGGCCACTGACTGAAACGAAAGATCCCCCCGAGTTTTAAAACGAGTTTTAGGGACCACGAGCCAATTTTGACCTGATGACCTCAATGCTCTTGAAGAGCCATAAGGGGTCAACAGGTCCAAAATGTACTCAGGAGCATTCCCATGAAGGGCTCTATAAGTGAGGACCAAAATTTTAAAATCAATTCTATATTTAATTGGTAACCAGTGAAGAGAATATAATACCGGTGTGATTTGGGATCTTCTGCTGGTTCCAGTTAAAAGCCTTGCTGCTGAATTCTGAACAATCTGAAGACGATTTAAAACACGTCTGTTACTGTAAAACAAGTAAAAAGTCAATTACAATCATCCAAATGCGAAGAGATAAAAGCATGTATAATCATCTCTAAATCTACATTGGTCAACATTTTTCTCATTTTAGAAACGTTCCGTAAGTGATAAAAACAGCTTTTAACCATCTGTCCTGAATGTTGATCTAAAGACATGGATTGATCAAATACAACACCGAGGTTCCTGAGGCTTGACTGAACAGAAGAGCCTTGGTGATTGTCACGAAAACTTGGTTTTAAAAATGTCAAGCATGAAAATGTAAAAATTGCTTAAATTTACTTTTTCCCACCAGACATTGAAAAACAAAGTCTGGAGTAAATGGGAACATTAAGTTAAACACTTTTACTTATCATTTAACACTTTTTGTAACATAATTTTAAAAATTAGTCCTAAAAAATCTCATTACCGCAACAGTCAGAAAACATCAACACTGACATATTTTCAAAATGACATGACAAACCTGAAAGAACATAATTTGGAGATTCTGCACATGCATTTAAAATAAAAGTATTATGCTTCTATTAATTAAAAAGCATCTGTTGCGGTAATGATAATCAAAATGTCGTGTAAGCATTCTGACAAGACAATATTTCAAATTAACTGTAAAAAATGATCTTACCTGGTAGCCATCTTGAAGTAACTGGTCCATGTGCTTGGTCACTCAAAATCAAACTTTATTAAAATTCTGTATGTGTGCTTAAACTGTTCTCAAAAAGTGTTGCGGAGGATATTTTTGGGTTAATTTGATTAAATTACAACATAACCCATGTTCACACAGCCGGACACATTGCGGTAATGAGAATTTCAGCAGAAAATGAGATAAAATTGACAAATTATAAATTCTTATGTTGAAATCACACATTGTGCAAGGTAGAACACAGTATTGTGTTAATTCTGATGCTTTTTAATATTACTATATTACACATTTTATAGCTAAAATCATTAGTGCCGTGGCGTTTCAATGGTTTTGTGAGAATCACCCGCCTAAAGAACCAAGATGTTGCCTGATCTGTGGAATTTCCTTATACAGTACACCGTAAAATGTTTGTTCCCTAAACGTGCTTAATGTGGCAACATCAAATTAACAGTATAACTGAATATCATCAGCATATAAGTGATAAGACTCATGCTTAAAACCCTGAATTTTTTTGAGCTTATAAAAGTTCTGGATGTTTGTATTGTTTCCTTATACAGTACACCGTAAAATGTTTGTTCCCTAAATGTGCTTCATGTGGCAACATCAAATTAACCTTCATTTAAAAAATATAATATAATATAATATAATATAATATAATATAATATAATATAATATAATATAATATAATATAATATAATATAATCATATATGTGTTAAATGTATAAACAAACTGGTTTTAACTGCCTGTTGATCTATTTCATGAGAATAAGCCGTTATAAATACCGCAATTGTACATGGAGACCAGAATATCACAAGAGTTGACAAAAAGGTCCCTTACCAGATGCAGCTTAGAGTCTTAGTAAAGAGAAGAAGAAATCTGATCTCAAATCTCTGCAGCTAGGTAGAGATACCCAATGCAAAATCCTTTGGGTCTGAGAATACTTAATGTCACTGTGGCAATGTGGCAATAAGATTGCTGGTGCTCAAACACAGGTTTATTGTGCTATTAAAACATGAGAGCAGCAATCTACTGGTTAAAAGCCAATCTGTGCAATCATACCTCCAGGGGAAGGTGGAACGGATTTCTAGATTTTAATTCAGATATTAAGGATGGGTGTGATATGGCAATCCGATATGAATAGGTTTATAATTTCTTGAATAAAGAACCAAATAAAATAAAAACATTTGATAATCATGTCTCAAATCATAGCTCATAGCTAAATATATTTAATCTCTCAATATACTATATATACTGTATATACACACACTGTAAAAAGTTGGATTAATTAAAATTACTTCACCTAAAAATATTTTTATTTCAACTTAAAATTTTAAACTGAAAACAGCTTACTTTTTAGGGGTTAACAGGTACAGATTTTTTTTTCACTTTAAGAGAAACATTTAAGCAGTGGCGGCTCGTGACTGCTTTTCCGAGGGGCGCAAATATGTGTTCGGATGTGTTGCTCGTTTTTTCAAAATATGTGTTTGTTGCGTCATGTGAACCATGTGCATTACATGTTTTGTCAAAATACGTACCTGCTGCACACTCGTCAAATCCGTTTATGATAAAAGAGACGCTCACGTTCACAAAATACACGCAAGATACTCCCTTTACAGTAAACTCTGATTGCGCATAAGATCACACGAGTATCTGGCAATAAAGCCGTTTAGACCCATCTGCAGCAGGCACTTATTTTGACATTAACAAGACACGTGATGCACAGGTTCGCTTGACGTGCCGAACACATTTTTTTAAATTACGAACCACACAAATGACAGGTTACATACATGTTGTGACGAACTTTGCATTGTGCGCCCTCGAAAAAGAAGTCGCCGGCCGCCACTGCATTTAAGTTGACAAAAAAGTGTTATCAAGTGAAGTCTTTCAACACAGATATTATGAATTAATAAAATATATTTACTAACAAAGATTTTGTCACATTTGAGACTTTCATGATTGTGCTAAAGATTTAAAGGTAGATATGTTCACACTGCTGACAATGCTACTTTGTTGTTTGGCAGGCAAACATATCTTCTGAGAAGCTTTAAGTCAGTGGTGTCTTATTCATCATGTTAACATTAACGTCAGTCGTTTGAAGCTAGCAGAAACATGCCTCATTCAGCATAACATTCTTGAACTCACCTCATATCTCAAAGCAGTGCTTTGGGTGACATTGCCAACACTCTTTAAATTAACCAGCAGCTGTTGGACGCCAGACTAAGAATTCACTAAAATTCACTATCCAAAACTGTGGTAGCATCTTTAAAACATTGAGCACAAAGCATACGTGTGTTTCATACAGTGTTAGTATGCTTGGTACAGACTGCATAGTGTCATGTAGAGAGACCTGTAGACTAAAGGTAGAAGGTCTGGACTGCTTAGCAGGTTTTACAAGCCAAGGACCGCCTAAGAGGTCATCTGACTAATATGTAAAGCATTCAATTCTGGTTAGGTTAGTTCAGCTTCATGTTTAGGGGCATAAAAATGGGGATGATGTCCCTAAGTCTTGTGGAAATTCTACTCAGAAGACTCAAAACTCCTAAATTATTTCTGTGCATAATTTTGTCTGCCTTATACATTAAATGTTGAGCTATTGGTATGAAATCTGAGGCTACAGACTCAAAACAAACCAACATTGTGTCATTTTAAACCCAACACGTGTTCTGTCCAATATTTACCCATTATGGGTTAAAAATAACCCAGTTATTTTTAGAGTGACCATAAAAACAATTCACAGATAGTGGAATTGTACGATTGTAAAAGATGGTTTGTCGTTTATGTACTGTAATCACTCACAGTACAAATTCTGCATGAAAGGATAAGCTCACCCACAAATTAACATTCTTTATTGCCTTTCTGTCACTCAAAGCTTAAAGGCGGGGTGCATGATCTCTGAAAGCCAATGTTGACATTTAAAATCACCTAAACAAACACACCCCTACCCCAATAGAATCTGGACCTTCTTTTGACCCGCCTCACACATACGCAACCCAGGCAACAATATCGGTTAGTAGACATGCCCCTTACTGCTAATTCCATTTTTGTGATGGACTTTTCATAGAGTTCCCATTCAGAGCGATCTTTAAAACAGACACGGACATGCAGCAGCTTGCCATAGGGCAATACTTCCAGGTTTAAAAAGTTGCGGAAGGGCGGTATTAATAGCGGTATTGCGGAAAGATGGAAAAACTCGTCATTGGCAGGGAAGCGTTTTCTCTTGATTGACGAGATATCTCGTCAATGGCGGGGAAAGAGTTAATTCTTCATTGGAACACAAATTGAGATCATTTAATTAATATTTGGTGAGGGGATTTCAAGGTAGTTCAGTAATTTATTAAAATCAATAACATTTTATATTGAACTTATTTATATAGTTCTTGAGTAAAGATGGCGCTGCTGATGGCATTTACCAGCTTTTCAGTATTGTGAAATTTAAGGTAAATTGTAGCGCAGCGCTGCTGTAAATTAAGTGCTTCAGGACACACAAGCATGAGAAGCGAGCGGCCACTGTACACGAAAACCGACGGCCGATAAACCGGAAGTCATTCATTTTCTATGGAGAGTCCCATTAGAGCTGCGTGATGTGCGGATGCATAATTTTCAGATCCGTTTTGAGCATTGGATCCATTAAAAAATTTGAATTGTGCGACTACACCGCATGCGATATGGCGACCGGAAGTGATGTATTTCAGTGTATTCCAATCAAAACACTGTGCAAGGTGAAAATAATTGAATCATTTTTGTTTAACTTTATCAGTAGCCATGTTTCCATCCACATGTTTTTATCCGAATTAAGTGATATCGAATGAAAAATGCCTTATGGAAACAGTAAAATTCGATTGAATTTCATGAATTTCGACTCAAAAGAAATACGTTCGATCTCATCGGATTTTATCTTGATCGATATGTGGCTTATGCGATAAACGCTGATGGAAACGTTATTTGCCGAATAAATAATGATTTGCGATTAAGGTTTAGGTCATTTTATGGTTGCAACACACACACAAAACAAAGAAGAAAAAGTTTTAGGTCCGCTCTGGTGGCACACATGGCATGTGTCAACAAAGTCAGATGTAAGTGGACAAACGACGAGACGAGATTCATTTATAATTTAATTTACCAGAGAAAATAAAGGCTATTTTAGAGCTGAAGATCTTTGCCCAAACCCGACGGGTTCGGTCGGATTCGGGCTTCATTTCTAACATTTTCAACGGGCTCGTGCTCCGCCTTTGCACGGTAAATGAGCGGTCAAGTTCAATGCTGCTGGGTGCCCTATCAGTAAGCGCAGGACCACGCTGAAGACATTTACAGTGGATTTAATAATTTCCTTAACAAAAATGTAGCCTAATCTTGGTGAGTAAAGGTTTTTTAATGTATAACTAAATACATGATTTAGACAGAGGATATAGACTAATGTTGGCATGCCGAAGCAAATCCCACGGAACCTTTATCTTAATTTCGTTATTCTCAAATAACCATCTTATTCAGAATGTATTATCTTAATTTAATTCGTTAAGAAATTATTGTTTTTATTGGCATGTTGGCCTATTTATAATTTATTGCATATGCCTATTTAGAACGAGATGTTACGATGTTACAGAATACAGATGACTTATTTTTTTTCTTTGTTTCAACTTCCAAGTGACGTGTAGCCCAGTTAGTCATTAATATATAATGTTAAAACATGTGTAAATTACTCATTCTTGATAAAAGCTGTTTGCGTGCGCACATTTAAATAATATCTGGCTGTAAACGGGTTCGGGCTTTTAAAAAGCTGTCAATCTAAATGTGCTTTCGGGTTCGGGCTGCATTCTGTCGGGCTCCGGTTCTGTCGGGCTCCGGTTATTTCAGGCCTAACTTTTAAGGCACGATTACAGCTCTATTTTAGATAGCAAAAATCTAAGAAATGCCATAATTTATTAGGAACTCGGGAAGGAAATGTCCAACAATGGTTATGACAAGACGTGGGACGTCCTCCGGAGTAAATGTAAGGTGCTCAAACAGGGATATGTGTTTCAAAAAAGAGAGTTATCTCGCAACGGTGCCGGAGGGAAAATAAAAGCAAATTCGACCTTGATGAGATGGATCCTCGGCCAAAGAACCCTCGTAGTTTCATTGGCTTCCAATATTAACAGCTCAGGAAAGATATTTGTCGTTCTCATTTACGTTAAGCATTGATCCGGACTATCATTTCACGTTAATGCTTCCGTTGTCGTCGGGCATTTACATGCATCTGCATCATCATAGCAATTTGATGTTAACGTCATTTTCTTTTTATTATAGCTTAATATGTCGCTATCAGCTCAGCTGGCACATAAGCACTTATAACTTGTATGGCGCAATCCATTTTGTCTAGCAAAACTTTGTTCGCAAATGTTTGCTTGAATATTGTGCGATTCAGTGTGAAAATGAATGGAAACACCTTCAAATGTCTCAAATCAATTCGATATACCAATTTGATCGCAAAACAGCATGTGACGTCATTACGTAGAGGTTTTTATTCGCTTTAAAGCCGTTGGATGGAAACACACTTTCACCAGCTTTATTCGCATAAGTTTTTTTACCGAACTTCAGATAATTCGATTGACAAGTGGATGGAAACTTAGCTAGTAACACTTGAATCCTTCAAAAACAAAAACAAAAATTTTGATTACTGATAAGTAATACATTTTTAAAGGGAAACCAGGCAAGTCTGCGTATTATTTCTCTACGAGCTCCCCCTAGTGTCTGGAAGTAAATGCTTTCAAACACAATGTCGTAAAAACGAACGGTTGTCCCTCCCCCCTCGCAACCAAGTTTAACAGCTTATTTCCAATCCAGTTATGTACATCTAAGTTAGGTAAGTAATATTTCCTTTCCAACTGATTTTTTATTTTTATTGTGTTGTCATGCATTATAGAAGTTTTACCGTGAACGACCGATATGAACGAGGCAAACTACTGCTTTCGTGTTTTGTTTTTTTATTGGGAGAGTGGGCATAAGAATAATATAATTATAAATAAATAAATATATATAGACAAGCAAAGGGAAAACGTCATTCCTCTATGACGTATGCAGTCGAAAAATATGCCTTCCGGAAGACGCACCCGAAATCCTGGCCAGGACACGTCCGGGAAGAATGGCATGGTCACCCTAATATATATATTAGGTCTGAAGCTCTTTTTCTTTTCTTGGAATCTTCTGTCAAGGGTTTTTGATGCTTCTTCCCCGGCTCTGTAATGAGTCATTTAACCATATACCGACTTACGAAGATGATTTATTAACATAAAAATGCTGCCTTGTGTCCCTTTAATTTAATATGTATACGTTATTATTTTAATCTTGTCTCCATATGTTCTCTCCAAAAAATATTGTCAGCCTTTGTCATATATGCATAGCTGTTAATTGTTTCATTCATTTGCATTCATTTATTTTTTCCACTATGGTATTAGAATGAAGCCTTTGCGCTGGAATGAGATTCTCTCCCATTTAACGATTAAATTTAAACTTCATTCAACTGCCACTAGGGGGCGAACTCCGACAATCGTTTCTGAAATGTCAAACATCCGCTCTCTCCCACTGTACATTCAAACGGGGCGTCAGCGTTAATGCTTGACCAGGGGCATATGTCTGAAGCGTGGCCATGACACGATTGTTATGGTGATGCGATTGTCAACAGCCAATCACAGTGGATCACAACACAACACAAAAAGGTGGCTTTTCCAAGATCACAGGGCTAAATGACTACACCCCTGTTGCACTGACATCTGTGGTCATGAAGTTGTTTGAGAGATTCAGCTCTCTACCACCTCCACCTGTCAATGGATTACTAACTTCCTGACAGACAGCAGCTAGAAAGGCTAAGAAATTTCACATCCAGCACCCTCACTGTCAACACTGGAGCTCATCAGAGATGTTTTTTCTCTACATTAATCTAATCCTTGTAAACCAACGTTTGCATTTTTCGGACTGTTTTTTACTGGCGTACATGCTTTGCAAACACAATATTTGCTTTGGTCCGCTTAGTCAAAAAAAAAAGTAATGCATGACCACTTTAATTTGTTTAGTGCCACGTAGCTTGACAGATAAATCATAACACAGTTTAAGTAAACCATAGTAAGTGCATCTTTAAAAGCAACACTTATAAATACTTTGCTTCTTTCATTCCATGGTTGGTGAGCATTGGCTTTGGAGGTGTCAGGAATGAACAGACAGAGACAGGAATCCAGTTGCAAAATAGGAGTGTTTATTAATAACAAAACCAGGACAATGCCAGGATGAGAGTAGACCACGGGACGATGCAAGGGAGAGAGTAAACCACAGGACGATGCCAGGGAGAAAGTAAACCACAGGACGATGCCAGGGAGAGAGTAAACCACAGGACGATGCCAGGGAGAGAGTAAACCACAGGACGATGCCAGGGAGATCAGTAGGAAAGCGTCAATGAAGGCCACTGAGCTCGATAAAACCGCACAATGAAGGCCGCTAAGCTCGACTGGATGGAGATAATGTCCACGGTGGTAGTCACGAGTCACGACAGCCTCACCGAAATACAAATGAGGAAGAGCCTGGCAAAGAACAAGAGCAGCAGAGAACATGGTAAAATAACAAATGACAAACACAAAAGAATGCGGATAAAACTAAACTGTAACTAGACAAGACAAGGGTAAACTAGGCACAAAAAAATATATTTTTATTAGTTTATTAGTTATTAGTTGCATCCTGTGGGCGCCAACGTTTGGTCTAATCAGTTTAAGTCTACCTTTGATTAATAATATAGTCAAGAATGATTCATAATTTATAAAGTGATGATCACAGTTAGTGTAAGGGGAGGTAAGGGAGACGTTCCAGACAGGGTGATATCACTGAAGGGAAATATTTGCGACCCGATTGGCTGTACATTATCCCACTTATTACACATAAAAACACAAATTTATTTGATATTTTTTTATTAGCACATTTAAAAAACATAAACCATGTTTAGTAAACCTGTTTCCTAATGGCTGTAAGCAAAAATGCGTTAAAACAAGTTCAAAGTCCCTACAAGATAAACATTCAATTTATTCTAAATAACTTGCCATATATATGTTGATAATTATGCATATTTATACTGGTATTAAACTTACATTTCACCTTAAAGGCACTACTTTTATTGTAGTCAAGTAAAGTTTGTTTTTCTGTCAAAAGAATAACTTAATTTAGTTACGACTCAACGCGGAAATGGTAATGCAACAACACGTGTATGAAGTGTCTTGAGGTAAAACTGCCGACCAATCAAAATGCAGTGGGAAGAGATCTCTGGCTTTAGATCCAGCTCCGCCCCTAGATCTGAATCCAACCCCGCCCCCTGGATCTGGATCCAACCCCGCCCCTGGATGTTGTGTGCTGCAGTGAGGTGCTACTGAAATGAATAAGGAGAAAATCAGGGTCAGGTGAGGAGCGCAGGTAAAGAGATAAGATGGGAGGAGGAGCACCAAAGTGACAGACGCGCACATGCAGAGCTGTCAAAACACAGTAAAAACACAAAACAGAGTGATCGATCAGACCGAAGTCATGACAGCACCCCTCCTTATGACCGTCACCAGACAGTCTCAGAAGGGGCTCACCGGCAGAGGTCCTCAATCAACCCAGGGGCCGGTACTCAACTCCTCTCCTCCGCACCATAAGCCTCCCAGTCCACTGTCCACCTGATAATGGCCCAAGGAACCGAGGAGCCAGCTTGCGAGAGGGCTCCCGGAGAGGCAGATCCTTGGATGAAAGCCAAACCTTCTCCCCACAGATTTAAGGGGCGCGGGTCGACGGTGATGGTCGGATGCGATCTTGGTTCATTTGGAAGCCAGTAATAAGGCTGTTCTAGCCCTTCTCCAAGTGCGTTAGCAGCATTGGACAAAGGCTAGAGCAGAAGGAACTGCCACATCGAATTCCTGTAAGGCTGAAAACCCATCAATGCTTTGAAGGAGACAAATTGGTGGTCGAAACAGCAAGAGAATTATGGGTATACTCGACCCAAGGAAGCTACAAAGAGCTTGGATATTAAGACTTCAGACAGCGGAGAGCTTGACCGAGATCCTGATTACCCCGTTCGCATTGCCCGTTGGCCTGAAGGTGTTAACCTCAACATAAGCTGGCAATGGCACCGATCTGTCTACAGAACTCCTGCCAAAAACGGGAAATAAACTGAGGGCCCCTATCAGATACCACGTCTGTGGGCAGACCATGTAAGCGAAAGACGTGTTCTATCAGCACCTGAACTGTTTCTTTGGCAGAGGGAAGCTAAGGCAGGGGAATAAAATGAACCAACTTAGAGAAACGGTCCACCATCGTCAGTATAACGGTCTTACCTTTAGAGGCCAGTAAGCCCGTTATACTGAGCCCAGAAACGAAACCAACTTCTTATGGAACTCGCACTTCTCCACCTTAACAAATAACTGATTCTCTAAGAGCAGCCGTAATACCCTGTGTAAGTGCTGAGTATGCACCTGCATAGAGGGAGAAAAGATGAGAATGTCATCGAGGTACACAAAGACAAATGTATTAATCATGTCTCTCAGCAAGTCATTGACCAGAGCCTGGAAGACAGAAGGAGCTTTCGTTAATCCTAATAGGAGAATGAAATATAAAAAATGCCTGGAGGGTGTATTTAAAGCTGTCTTCCTCTCTTATGCTGAAACAGAACAAACAGAACCAGTAGAAACACCACCAAGACAAGACACATGACAAGACTGAGTCCAAGCTAAAATAACACTTTTGAGACAATCAACATGAGGGTTGTGCTGTGCCAACCAGGCATGGCCCAAAATGATAGGAGAAATGGATGAGTGCAGGAGGTACAGCATAATCTCCTCACTACGATTGCCTGAAACAAGAAAGACTAACAGGTGGGGTGCAATGTGTGATCTGTGCAGTCTGCTGTCCCTTTAACGTCCAAACTGCCAGGGGATACTCAAGGAGTAAACCATAGGACGATGCCAAGGACACAAAAGATTGCGGATAAAACTGAAACTAAAACTAAACTGTAACTAGACAAGACAAGGGTAAACTAGGCAAGGCGAAAATAATGGCAAACTCGCACGGAACAGAAACACAGTGACACTAAATAACCAAACGAACGAGGAGAAAATCAGGATCAGGTGAAGAGCGCAGGTGAAAGAGATGAGATGGGAGGAGGAGCGCCAAAGTGACAGACGTGCATGTGCAGAGCTGTCAAAACACAGTGAGAACACAAAACAGCGTGGTCGATCAGACCGAAGTCATGACAGGAGGCAGCACTTATCCTTTGGGAAACACATCCGGACAGCCATCATAGGTAGCGTTATGAAATTCTGTAATATAAACAGAACGCCTATGTGCACTCTCAGAATAAAAGGTACAATGTAAAAAAATGCAGCGTGAAGTAAAAACCTTTTTTTGCAAGTCAATTCAACATACTATTTGAGTCATTAAACCACTTTTAGTGCTATTTAGCACAGTTTTTAGAGTGCACCTCTATACCAATGTGTACCTTTGAGGTACCAAATGTACCTTTTAGGTCAAAAAGTGGACTTAACTATACTATAACTATAATTGAATATTTGAAAACTACAATACTAATTTCTCATTAGAAATGCTTTCAAAAGATGGAACTTTATTTATACTAATTAAATAGTCTATGTGCACACATAGAATTGTAGGGCATTGAAGATCGACCTGATAAAGGTATCTCAGGAGACATGTTATGGTACTGTGTACAGAACGACGAGGAAGACGACAGGTAACAATAAACATAATTTTAATAACGGATGGCAGGTAAATAAACACACATCAAAACGAGAGCCGACAATGAATAAAGACAAAGGTGAGTATTATAGTGTCCGGGTAATGGTGAACAGATGAAGTCGACAATCAAAGATGGTGGATAACAGCTGGAGGACCGGAGCCCAGAAGTGGTGGATGGTCGACGACTGACCAGAGCGAAGCCGGAAAGACAAGGGAGCCTGGTGGGATGACAGGTCATGGGATATTTGAGGGAACAAGAACCCAAGTTGGAGGCGATGGGTCAAAGATCTCAAGGAGAAGTCGAAGGGCCAAGGCAGAGACAAGGGATCCTCCGACACTGAGGTAGCAGGCCGGTACACTTACCTCACCCTAAGCTTGCCATAGCTGTTGGATCTTTTGGTGACAGCAGAGACAAAGGTGAGCTAACCCATCCAGCAGAGACGAGGGTGAGCTAGACGGGGCCAGCGGAGATGAGGGTGAGCTATACGAGGGTGAGCAAGACGGGGCCAGCGGAGACGAGGGTGAGCTAGACAGGACCAGGGAGGACGAGGGTGATCTAGACGGGGCCAGGGGAGACGAGGGTGAGCTAGACAGGGCCAGCGGAGATGGCAGTAGACAGCAAACATCAGTTTCAATAAAGTTTAAAGTCCTAATATCCAGTATAAGCGCACCCTCAGCAGTGGTGGTGGTTGTTGGGCTTCACTCCAAGCCCTTAAACTCCTCAAGCACTCCCACAGCGTCACACAATGTTACCGGCTGACATACCTGGTCAGATAGGCTTGGGCTCAGTGAGGGTGTCTGACTCATATGCTCTGCTCGGGGGTAACTTCTCACTAGTGATGGGCTCTGGCTCTCCGTCTGCGATAGTCTCAAGCAGCTCCGTGAAACGGGGTGATGGCTGGCTGGGTACTGGGTCAGGGGTGCGGCTGGTGACATCCTCAATGGTAAAAGCTGATTCACAGAAGACCAGCACCCACTCCACAAACACTGAAACTCCAAGACAACTGCTCTCAGGTGGCGATGTTGAGGCCAGCATGCATGAAGGTGTTGAGGCAGTAGTCCTGGAAGTGGGTGAGATGACAAAGTCCAAAAACGTAGTTGACGTGATCCTTGTGGGAGCGATCCCCCTGCTCAAAGCACAGAGGTCTTACGACAGGAAGGTCCATGAGTGAGGGTAAAAAAAAATTCACAAGAAGAACAGTTTGAAGGCAATGTGTGCTGTTTCAGTCTCACCTGCGATCGTGTGCTATCAACAACACCCTGGTGATGATGGAGCAAGTGACTCGTCGTATTAGATGTATATGTCACAGGCCGGGGCGTAGGTGTAACAAGCCGCGCCCCTTCCTAATTCCACCTCGAAGAGGTCCCAAAGCCACCCCAATGACCAGACAAACAGAGTATGTGAGTATAATTAAAAGTATCTTTATTTAAATTATTTAAAATCTTAAGGGGAAAGGGTAGGTTAAAACTGGCTTTCTTCTTCTAGCCTCCTGGAGTGGGTTCCGTGTAAAGCGAAGGGACAGGGCTCCTTTACAATGGCTTTCTTGAACCCATGGCGCCCTCCGCTTTCCTGGAGGAAGAATACATGAGAGACACAATCAATGGTTTAATCCTGCCATGTATCGCTACCTTACACTAGATCCTGCAAGGGTCGGTGGGGGTACACTCAACCCTCCAATGTCTTCTCGGTGTCTGATGCTCTTCTCTCTCTCGCCCTTTAGGGTCTCTGTGGTGGATTCGAATGGACTCCTCCCGGCCAACACGGTAGGCCCCTCTCAGTACACGGAGGTACAAGACTGGCACTTTACTTTCTTCCTCAGGTTCGTGCTGTAAGCAGAGGTAAGTTATACACAAGGCTGGGACTTCACTTTCTTCCTCGGGGTCGTGCTGTAAGCATAGGTAAGTTATACACAAGGCTGGGACTTCACTTTCTTCCTCATGTTCGTGCTGTAAGCAGAGGTAAATTATACACAAGGCTGGGACTTCACTTTCTTCCTCAGGTTCGTGCTGTAAGCAAAGGGAAGTTATACACAAGGCTGGGACTTCACTTTCTTCCTCAGGTTCATGCTGTAAGCAGAGGTAAGTTATACACAAGGCTGGGACTTCACTTTCTTCCTCTGGGTCGTGCTGTAAGCGGAGGTAAGTAATACACAAGACTGGAACTTTACTTTCTTCCTCAGGTTTGTGCTGTAAGCAGAGGTAAGTTATACACAAGACTAGAACTTTACTTTCTTCCTCAGGTTCGTGCTGTAAGCAGAGGTAAGTTGTACAGCAGAGGTAAGTTATACACAAGACTGGAACTTTACTTTCTTCCTCGGGGACGTGCTGTAAGCAGAGGTAAGTAATACACAAGACTGGAACTTTACTTTCTTCCTCGGGGTCGTGCTGTAAGCGGAGGTAAGTAATACACAAGACTGGAACTTTACTTTCTTCCTCAGGTTCGTGCTTTAAGCAGAGGTAAGTTGTACAGCAGAGGTAAGTTATACACAAGACTGGAACTTTACTTTCTTCCTCGGGGTCGTGCTGTAAGCAGAGGTAAGTAATACACAAGACTGGAACTTTACTTTCTTCCTCGGGGTCGTGCTGTAAGCGGAGGTAAGTAATACACATGACTGGAACTTTACTTTCTTCCTCAGGTTCGTGCTGTAAGCAGAGGTAAGTTATACACAAGACTGGAACTTTACTATCGCTACCTTACACTAGATCCTGCAAGGGTCGGTGGGGGTACACTCAACCCTCCAATGTCTTCTCGGTGTCTGATGCTCTTCTCTCTCTCTCGCCCTTTAGGGTCTCTGTGGTGGATTCGAATGGACTCCTCCCGGCCAACACGGTAGGCCCCTCTCAGTACACGGAGGTACAAGACTGGCACTTTACTTTCTTCCTCAGGTTCGTGCTGTAAGCAGAGGTAAGTTATACACAAGGCTGGGACTTCACTTTCTTCCTCGGGGTCGTGCTGTAAGCATAGGTAAGTTATACACAAGGCTGGGACTTCACTTTCTTCCTCATGTTCGTGCTGTAAGCAGAGGTAAATTATACACAAGGCTGGGACTTCACTTTCTTCCTCAGGTTCGTGCTGTAAGCAAAGGGAAGTTATACACAAGGCTGGGACTTCACTTTCTTCCTCAGGTTCATGCTGTAAGCAGAGGTAAGTTATACACAAGGCTGGGACTTCACTTTCTTCCTCTGGGTCGTGCTGTAAGCGGAGGTAAGTTATACACAAGGCTGGGACTTTACTTTCTTCCTCAGGTTTGTGCTGTAAGCAAAGGGAAGTTATACACAAGGCTGGAACTTTACTTTCTTCCTCAGGTTCGTGCTTTAAGCAGAGGTAAGTTGTACAGCAGAGGTAAGTTATACACAAGACTGGAACTTTACTTTCTTCCTCGGGGTCGTGCTGTAAGCGGAGGTAAGTTATACACAAGGCTGGGACTTTACTTTCTTCCTCAGGTTCGTGCTGTAAGCAAAGGGAAGTTATACACAAGGCTGGAACTTTACTTTCTTCCTCAGGTTCGTGCTTTAAGCAGAGGTAAGTTGTACAGCAGAGGTAAGTTATACACAAGACTGGAACTTTACTTTCTTCCTCGGGGTCGTGCTGTAAGCAGAGGTAAGTAATACACAAGACTGGAACTTTACTTTCTTCCTCGGGGTCGTGCTGTAAGCGGAGGTAAGTAATACACATGACTGGAACTTTACTTTCTTCCTCAGGTTCGTGCTGTAAGCAGAGGTAAGTTATACACAAGACTGGAACTTTACTATCGCTACCTTACACTAGATCCTGCAAGGGTCGGTGGGGGTACACTCAACCCTCCAATGTCTTCTCGGTGTCTGATGCTCTTCTCTCTCTCGCCCTTTAGGGTCTCTGTGGTGGATTCGAATGGACTCCTCCCGGCCAACACGGTAGGCCCCTCTCAGTACACGGAGGTACAAGACTGGCACTTTACTTTCTTCCTCAGGTTCGTGCTGTAAGCAGAGGTAAGTTATACACAAGGCTGGGACTTCACTTTCTTCCTCGGGGTCGTGCTGTAAGCATAGGTAAGTTATACACAAGGCTGGGACTTCACTTTCTTCCTCATGTTCGTGCTGTAAGCAGAGGTAAATTATACACAAGGCTGGGACTTCACTTTCTTCCTCAGGTTCGTGCTGTAAGCAAAGGGAAGTTATACACAAGGCTGGGACTTCACTTTCTTCCTCAGGTTCATGCTGTAAGCAGAGGTAAGTTATACACAAGGCTGGGACTTCACTTTCTTCCTCTGGGTCGTGCTGTAAGCGGAGGTAAGTAATACACAAGACTGGAACTTTACTTTCTTCCTCAGGTTTGTGCTGTAAGCAGAGGTAAGTTATACACAAGACTAGAACTTTACTTTCTTCCTCAGGTTCGTGCTGTAAGCAGAGGTAAGTTGTACAGCAGAGGTAAGTTATACACAAGACTGGAACTTTACTTTCTTCCTCGGGGACGTGCTGTAAGCAGAGGTAAGTAATACACAAGACTGGAACTTTACTTTCTTCCTCGGGGTCGTGCTGTAAGCGGAGGTAAGTAATACACAAGACTGGAACTTTACTTTCTTCCTCAGGTTCGTGCTTTAAGCAGAGGTAAGTTGTACAGCAGAGGTAAGTTATACACAAGACTGGAACTTTACTTTCTTCCTCGGGGTCGTGCTGTAAGCAGAGGTAAGTAATACACAAGACTGGAACTTTACTTTCTTCCTCGGGGTAGTGCTGTAAGCGGAGGTAAGTAATACACATGACTGGAACTTTACTTTCTTCCTCAGGTTCGTGCTGTAAGCAGAGGTAAGTTATACACAAGACTGGAACTTTACTTTCTTCCTCAGGTTCGTGCTGTAAGCAGAGGTAAGTTGTACAGCAGAGGTAAGTTATACACAAGCCTGGAACTTTACTTTCTTCCTCAGGTTCGTGCTGTAAGCAGAGGTAAGTTATACACAAGACTGGAACTTTACTTTCTTCCTCAACCACAATGGTTACTTCGCGCAACGTTCACTTTGGGACAGTGGACTTACAGGGCAATAAGTTTTACACAGTGTACCTTCGATTTACAGGCCTCCAGAAAGGCAGGAGGAACACACAGCCTACCTGAGGCTCCTTAGGTATCGGGAGGACGTCGGGTATGGCCGTGCAGAGCCGAACGCTTCCCTAGCTCCCCCTCCTTGACGGTTCCAGGGGTACTGAACAGGGACGAACTCTCGAAGAGCCTCCACACATATGATAGTTATTTCATGCAGACGTTTATAGCAATGACCCTCAGTTCCAAACAATATTTACAAATGGTCTACTCACACTGGTTTGCAGGTATGTTTCACCACTGCCCTTTTGCAGAGTCAGAAAGGGGTTGTCGCTCATATACAGGAAGTCTTATTTGCAACGGCCTTTACCTCTGGTTTCTCTAGCCTCAACGTGCTGAAATCTCCTCACTGTTCCTCTGGGCTCGAAGCGGCTTCTGTCATCACAAGCACAGCACTACACTGCAAGCTTTGAGTGTACATACACACAATGAAGACAAAGACTCACCCATGGCACTCCACACACTTTACGTGAACAAAGGACTCAGCCGAACTCGTCCCAGGGCTCCCGTGTGGCTGGTTGGGTGTTGTTCTCAGTAGAGGGGAAAGGTACCTAAGTGTAGACGTCGGACCTCCTGTATTACTCCTAGTGAAATTTCTCGGCTCGCCCACGTTACTCTTCACAGTGGGGCCGCTAGTCTACTCATCCAACTCACTACACACATTCAGTAATATATTCTCCTTAATACCCCGTATTGCAGTAGCGGGTGTTTACTCATATGACAGGACAATACTTCACAAGGCGGGCTGCATGCGTCATTTACCAATATTACTCTCTGGCTCACCCACGCCTCTCTCCACAGTGGGGCCACAACTCTGCGTGTAAGACTCACAACATACGTAAGGTAATATACCCTCTTCAATATCGCTTAATACAACGTATTGGAATTACTCACATGCAGTGGCAATGCTTTCCCGTGCTTGTTCCCTAACTGGGCCTTCGGTATCGTTCTCCGGCTCGCCCACTCTCCTCTCCACGGTGGGGTCGCACTGTTCAATGAGCTCACAACACACGTCAGGCAATAATTTCTTCTCAATACTTTATAGTACAAACCGAAACTACTACTCACACATTGCTGACAACACTCTGCTGGTCTTTATTCCTGTTGCAGCCTGTCCGCTGCTATCGATCGTCAAAGATGCTGGCTCGGGTGAGTAATCCTCAATGATGCTGGTCCAAAGACGCCCTCACATATAAACACATCCGTATTGCAACAATAACATTTCTCATATACTCATCCCAGTACTCGTATCGTTGTTCTTTCACCCAGTCGATTACAACCTCTGTTTCTTCCTATAAGGACTGTAGCCAGCTTTCTACTTATTCCACACCGGACCGATCCGCTCAACCACACGCAGTACCACACAGGCAGAGAAAAAGCACACCGTTTGTACCAGTACTCAATACGGTCTGATTTGCTTCTCAGAGAACCCCGGAAGTTCCGGTGTTTGCGGTTTACCTTCCGGGCGGAATCCATCGTCGGGCGGAACCAATCTTCCCAACGTTTGGTTCCGCCCATGGAAAACGTCACCCCGTGACATGTAGCCTTAAGCATACGGCACTCGTGAATTTTACAGTTTTTTCCACGTTTTCTTGAGCATCGTTGCTGCAGTAGACTTAAAGGCTCTCTGTTTTCAAACAGACGGAGCGTAGCTAACTCCTCCCCCTCCCCCTTCCTTCTGTGCTTTCATGAACACGCCCAACCCCCACCCCCAAATCGTTTTTGTCGTTTATTGGCTGGAATACTTTTTTTGTTTTGTGATGCTAGGTTTGGCCACTATGTTGATATTGCCGTTTGTGAAGCCTGGGCTGTCTACAGAGATCGCGTTTTTTTACAGTTTGATCAGCGGACAGGCAGCAAGCAGATAGTGAGGAGATGTTTCCGGTATGTAACAAAAAATGTTTTATGGGCTAAAACGCTTCAATTCGCTTAGAGCGCCTTTAAATGAAGCTGGCGGTGCTATTAGCAGCTTTTCTCCTTAGCTTGCTGCGCTAAACAGTCTGCAATGCACACCAACAAGTGAGGAGGAATTGTGAAAGTATTAAAGTATCTTTTGACATATTAATTTCATTTAAATAGAATGATATCCAGACTGTCATATAAGTGTTGAGGGTAAAATAAAATTTGTAAACTTACTAAATAAACAAAAATGGCATGTGCATATTAATTTGGAACGGCGTGTAAAGTGCTATAGAAATAATAAAATATAAATTAAACACAACCATAAAGATGATGTTTGACTATTAAATTGCTTGATCTTGTTTTGAACAATCTTATAACCCACAATCTTATATCTAGCACCTTAATAAGTACAGAAATTAAGTACAAAGTGATGTTCTTCAATACCCACAAGCGTACCTATACACGCACACACAAAACTGTCCTCATTAGGAAACCAGAAAAGAATGTTTGGGTAGGCAACATTAAGACAGTTTTCTATGAGACTTGCACACATCTGTCCAGTCCATTAACAATGTTCTACCACAATGTGCTTTTTGCAAGCTGCCATCCGAATAGGTCAGTACAGCTGACATAAGGCCCTGTAATGGGTTTAAAAGCTCTGTGGCTCAATCCTCACTGGACCAATTACAGAATCTGGTTGATCGCAATCATGCCCGAGGCTACTGTGCAGCTTTGTGTATTTTAAGTGTAAGCATTATGCAAATTCTTTGAGGAAGACCAAGTCAGCAAAACACTTTTTTCTGCCAGTTATAGATCAGGCCACAGAAGCACAATATCAATAACATATCATTAATTATAAATAAAAATTACATGCATACATTACCACCGCAGCCTGTTCTGTTATGCTCATTAAGTAAACTCAAAGTTACTAAAAAAGTGCTCTCAATTTAAAACACTCCTGAACTTAATCACAATATTAGTAGTTATTACATGAACATAAAAATTATATGTAATTTTTAAATACATTTGAGTAATTCAACAGATTTTGGGCAGTCAGAAATAATATAGGATGGTTACAGATTCGAAATTTCCACTCATCAGAAAAAAATCTGTCTACATACGTATCGTTTTACAGAATGTATTTTCTGACTAACACATTACTTTATATGTGTATAAATCTGTCCCATATTTCTTTACCTTTTCTATACCTGACTCTCTGTGGTCATTAAAAATCCCAGGATGTCCTTCGAAAAAGAGTAGGGGTGTGCCCCGGCATCCTGGCCAAACTTGCCCATTGGCCTACTAATCATCCCTTATACTAATTGGCTATATCACTCGGTCTCCTCTCCACTAATAAGCTGGTGTGTGGTGGGCGTTCTGGCGCAATATGGCTGCCGTCACATCATCCAGGTGGATGCTGCACATTGGTGGTGGTTGAGGAGATTCCCCCATTCATATGTAAAGCGCTTTGAGCACTGGAAAAGCGCTATATAAATGTAACTAATTATTAATTATTAATTAATTATTATTATTACCTTTATGTCTGTCTTTTTTGCAAATGCTTTACTTAATGTTTGTACCATTCTACCTACAATCTATCCACTTAGCTTTTGACTGTCACTGTCAGGATTTGAACAGATGAACCCAATCGCAGGTGATGTCGGGGTAACAGAAAACACTTTATTAACACGCAACAAGAAAACAAAGACCCTCGTGGGGGTTCACAACAAGAAACATGAAGTACAGGCAATCGCATACAACATTAACTAGACTAGACTAGACTTGAAACCTTGGCTAGATACTTCACATGAAACACTAAACAACACCAAATGATCCTGCACAGAACAAAGGACAAGGCGACATTAAATAAGGAGAACTAAACAAGATAACAAGCGGGAACAGGTGATGGGAATAAACCAATGATCACTAATAAGCAGGAGAACAAGGGGGCGGGGACAAGAGACAAGACACTGGAGGCACATGCCAAACACAAAAACAAGGCATGAACCTCCACACAAGGCCAGGGACTGCCAGAACTCTGCCACCATGACAAAATACAAATAAAACAAGACTTCAAGGCAGAGTCCTGACAGTAGCCCTCCCTCAAAGGACGCCACCTGGCGTCCCAAAAGGGAACACACAAGACAAGAAAACACGACAGATAACAGCATGACTAGACAATGAACACATCAGAATAAAACATAACAAAAGGTGTAAAAACAGGATAAAAAAAACAAAACTAATCAAAACACACTAAAGTCCACAAGATGCTCAGACAAATCAGTCCAAGGAGGTGCAGGGCGAGGACGCAGCAGAGACCACGCAGACCTCACTGGCTTCGGATGCTCAGTCTCTAACAGCGCAGGCTGGGTCAACTGCGCGGAATGCATGTGACGGGTAGACTGCGCGGGCTCCGGCTGTGGTTGCGCGTAGTGCGCGGGCTCCGGCTGTGGTTGCGCGTAGTGCTCGGGCTGCGCGGGCTGGGTCGACTGCGCGGACTGCGCGGGCTGGGTCGACTGCGCGGGCTGGGTCGACTGCGCGGACTGCGCGGGCTGGGTCGACTGCGCGGACTGCGCGGGCTGGGTCGACTGCGCGGACGGCGCGGGCTGGGTCGACTGCGCGGACTGCGCGGGCTGGGTCGACTGCACGGGTGGCTCCGGCTGGGCTGCCTGGGTCGACGGCAATCTCCCCAACTCAGCAAGCAGCCTATCGATCAGGGCACTCGATTCCCTAACCTCCTGGCTCGTGAACACGTTCTGTGTGTTGCTCGGTGGCTGAGGTAACCTCTGATGCAGGTCGGACCCAGCTGACCCCGACACGGTTGCTGGGTTCAGTTCTGGCAGGATCATTCTGTCAGGATTTGAACAGATGAACCCAATCGCAGGTGATGTCGGGGTAACAAAAAACACTTTATTAACACGCAACAAGAAAACAAAGACCCTCGTGGGGGTTCACAACAAGAAACATGAAGTACAGGCAATCGCATACAACATTAACTAGACTAGACTAGACTAGACTTGAAACCTTGGCTAGATACGTCACATGAAACACTAAACAACACCAAATGATCCTGCACAGAACAAAGGACAAGACGACATTAAATAAGGAGAACTAAACAAGATAACAAGCGGGAACAGGTGATGGGAATAAACCAATGATCACTAATAAGCAGGAGAACAAGGGGACGGGGACAAGAGACAAGACACTGGAGGCACATGCCAAACACAAAAACAAGGCATGAACCTCCACACAAGGCCAGGGACTGCCAGAACTCTGCCACCATGACAAAATACAAATAAAACAAGACTTCAAGGCAGAGTCCTGACAGTCACTTCAAAAAAGAAGGTTCAAAATTAAGTTTTTTTCCTGTACAATTGTATGTGCAGAACTATTTCACAACAGTATTTCCTTACTTACACTGTCAAAAAAATGTATAAAAATTGACCCAAGCTGTCACTGGGGCAGTACCCTTTATAAAGGTCCTAATATATATGATTTAGGTACAGATACTGTATGTTTACATTTGTACCTTTAATATAGGCTACTAATGTGAACTCTTTAGGTGCAAAGATGTACTGTTTAAAAGGGTAACGCCCAGTGACAAAGACCAGTTTCTGACCATTTTTCTGACAGTGTAAATTTAAGGTATGTTTGTTTAGGATTTTCTTGACGGGCAGGATTAAATGTAATGGTTCTCAAACAATTGTAAAATAGATGACCTGTTTGTCAATGTCAAACACATATAGTTGACTTGTTTAAACAGTATAACTTACCAAAGGGCAAATTTTGTAATCTATGTGTGTTCTATTTATGTCATAACATATGTGGACTGTTTCATCAGACACATGCGCATTGCTGCGGTTACGCGTCGGGATGAAACTTAACTTCCAGTCTCTGTTTAATGGTCTGGCTAGTCAATAAACTGACCATTGGAACAAATACCTCATAGTCATAGAAAATAATAAATATTTTGGTTTCCTAAAGACAAGGGGAGACGCGATCATGCATCAATGCTATGTGAAGAGAGTTTTCACAGCCAATCTGTAGTTAACATTGTATACATTAATTTTACGCAGTATAACATTAGCTCAGTGTAGTTTCGCTTTAGCTATGATTTGAACTGATGTAATTTATTGTAGTTGTCATTTATTTAGCTTGTTATCAGAAATAAAGTACTATTGTTATTGATTGTTTGTGGAAGTTTACCGGAAGTTATATGTGTTCCACGAAAGCTGTTTGTTTGTTTTGTTACTGCCGAACCCGTCTATAGAGGATTGGTCTTTGGTCTCCACACAGATAAAAGGCACAAAAGCTGTCACTGGCGCGGTATCACTTTAGAGTTTACAAGCTTGTACATAAAGTGCATATTAGTACCTCACAGATTTACATACTGTAGCACATACGCCCTACAGTATAGTATCAGTTCTTTCTATTTCTATGGACCAGATCAGAAGACTTAAATTCGCTTGAGAGCCAGTGTTGCAGTGAGACAAGGGAAATAATGACTGAAACCGTTTGTAGTAAAAGGTAAGTATTTCTTTTGTATTAAAATTGTTTCTTTGCAGGAAAATAAAATAGACAATAACAACAAAATAAACTCAAAATAGCAGCTTCAAATGAAACCTTCAAAATGTACAAAAATCTTCTGGTCTTGGAAAAACTTCTCAAAATGATTTAAAGCTATTCAATTATTCAAATATATATTATATATAATACCAGCTTCAAATTTCTTTTACACAAAAAAAAGTATTAGTGTCCCTTTAACACTCTTGTTGCTTCCACAGACAGAAATACAACCAGTTTTAAGTTCACAGTTTCTTTAAACCACCTTCTATTTCCTTTTCAGGAAAAGAGAAAACTCAATATAGAAAAAAAACAAAATAAAACACTAGAACATTAACCTTTAGGTAAGTTATATATCCAATAACAATGCAATCAAAGTATCTTTTCAATACATTGTAGAAATGTTCAACCAATAAAAGGATTGACTCAATTCAGTATCCCTTGTGCTATTTGTTCAATGTTCAGTCAACTTAATGCAAATATGCAACTCCACGACAAAAAAAATGGAAGACCGTTTCTGTTCACGGTATGGCAATGTCCAGGAGAAATAATGTGTGCAATCCTACCACTTTGATGAACACAAAATGTGCAAAGTTCGAATAAACCGGTTGGCTCGCCAGTTTCTACCAATATCAAACACTTCTCAATACTTGGCAGAAACAGTTGAAACTCCAGAATCCAAGAAATCCTCGTCAAATCTCAATGAGATATGTAGCAGATCAGGGAACAATAAGATGGAAGAAAAACAAACAAAAGGAGAGAAAGAAAAACCCAACCAAGAACAAATCAATAACGATCAGAAAAAGTCCCGATGTATCTAGAAATACTGCTTTAAGCTGTATTTTTGTTGGATGGATCAGCCCAACGTCTCAATATATATTTTTATCGATCTTTAAACTCTGATTTATGCACATATCTGATCGAAAGGCCATCTCACTTCTATCCGTGATGAGAGTCTGCTCGTTTCTGATCAGCGCACCGATGACGTAATCGTCTAAGGGCGGGGTTATTCTCAATTTCTCATTACAATTATGTGTTCAATTTTTTAATATTTATTACTGCTTTTTTACAGAAATACGTTGCTCAGGCACTCAAATAACTAAATAAAATGCTCATATGAATATTTAAAATTTTCTGTTCTCACTTTTACACTTCAGGGATATGTGGGCAATAGTAACCTGGGTTACAATATGTATCTAGTGGCATATATTAATATCTTTTCTAAAAGTGTATAAATCAGCAAGCGACACGATTGTATAGAAAACAAATATATCTGTAATAAACTAATGCAAAATAATGTAACATAAGAAAGGTGTCTCATCTCTGGTGTTACTTCACTAGGTAGTGTATAAAATTATGCTAAAATGGAGCATGAGTGGAATATACCCTGGTCTTGGGTGAAGAACGGGGTAGAAGAGCTTTAAAGGTTCTGTTCTTTCTGTGTCTTTGAAGCTTTGATTGTGTTTACAGTGTGCAATATAACATGTCTTCATGTTTCACGTGTAAAAAAAACATGGTATTTGTCACACAATTTACTTATCTGTATACCTCTGTTTTCACTGTCCTAAAAATGGGCTGATGTCTTCCTTGTTCTATGAAGTCCTTCCTTCAGATATACGCAACAAAATCTGATTGTGTAGTTGTTTAGTGTGTTGTGATTTGACAGCAGCTTAGCTTAGCAGAGCCATTTGAGCCATAGCTGGCGACTGATGTATTCCTTTGGACGGAGTTTAGTCAATTTGATGTCATTTAATCTCGGGAAATAGAGGGCTGTAGTCCTCTATTTGCTGTAGGCTTTGAAAGGGTAATTCTGTTAAAGAAAATGCATTGCATGGCATTGAACTTTGAGCTCTATCATTTTGCAGGTATTATTTATGCAAAACTTTACACACTAACTAAAGTTTAAAAATTGGGATCAGGAAGAACTTGACATTTAATTCTGCCTGGATCGAACTACAGACATAAAGGAGAAGCAGCTAGTGCTTGAAGGTCATCGACTCTCCTCAGAGAGGTGAAGGCCAAAAGAAACGATAGTTTGAGTGACAAATGTTTATCTGTACTAGATTCGATGGGTTCAAAGGGTGTCATGGTAATCTCTTCTAAGACCACAGTAAGGTCCCAAGCCGGAACTCTTACTTGAGTAGGAGGCCTCATCACCAAGGTGTCACGTAGGAAACGAACCACTTAGGGATGACTTCCTAAAGACACCTGGGCATGGACGACTAGTTTTTATTACAGTGTTTTTAGCTGACTCATCAGTTCTAAAGCCTTTATGGATAGAGACGGATAAACCCGCAGATTGGAAATTAACATGTCCGGTGGCGTAATAAACGGCCAGGCTAATGTAATATAATGTAATGTCTCTCAAAAGGGGGCGCCCTTTTTGCTTGGCCGTATGGGCTTTTATAAAACGGTTAGTTCCAATCCTTGATTCTGATTGGTCAATAGGTGTGCTTTATTCACGATAAAACAAGGCTATGACCGCTTCACCCAACGGTTCTGTTTATTATCGCGTATCGGTTTGTTGTTTTTATTTGAGCTTTTCATATTACACATTGGAACACATTTTTGTTCATGGTCAGGGACTATTTTTTCTAGCAAAAGGAATGCTTTTTATTGATTTAACTTCATAAAAGTTACACTAATATTTTTTTTTTTAACTTTAATAGTGTGTAGTAACCGTTTTATGAAAGCAATAAGGTACTTAAGGCAAGTGCAAGTTCGCAAGATCAAATTTAGGATGGTCTCTCTGGAGCATTTTATAAATGAGGCCCTTGGGTTTAAATTTTTTACTCATACTTCATAAATCACATCTCATTCCTGTTTTGTAAAAAATATTACAGTTATAGTTTTTGTAAGGGATACTGACACAATGGGCCCTATCTTGCAGCCAGCGCAATTGACTTTGTCAGTGACGCATGTATCATTTGTATTTCGCACCGGCGCACAGCAGGTTTTTCCCTCCACAGACGCACGTCGGCAAACTAGGGAATGAACTTGCGCTCCCTGGGCAGTTCAGCGCAAAAAAGGAGGCGTGTTCCGGGGCAAACCATCCCTGGTGCTATTTTGCAGTTTCAAAAAACAATTGCGCCACTGACCAGAAAAAAAAAGTTTAAAGTCAGTGGGGCGTTGCACGTTGTTCATTATGCTATTTTAAGGGCGCATGCTTGACCATAATGTATAGCGTGCACAACGCGCACACACTTTGCTTATCTAATCTACACAGATGCAACAGTTATTTTTGCAAATCATAAATCGTTACACTAAAAAATATTAATTCACGAGATAAGGGAAATCATAGTGGTGAGCATTGTGGTGATAGTTTTTATTTATTGTGTGGCTGCGTTAAAAAAATTCTCATGCAAATAACGATTAAAATATTTTCATAAGTTTGTTGTGTGGCTGTATTACGTTTATTTTATGTAAATAATAATTAAAATGTTTTCATAAGAACCCTTAATGTATATGAACTTGATTTGCAAGAGTACTTTGGGGTTGGACCTTGGTTGCGTTTCTTGGGTCCGATTTCAAAGCCCCCAAACCCTTTCAGCGGTGAGGGTGGACGCAGCGATGTCCTCTGCTGGCGTCAGGTCCTGAGGCAGATCCACCTCCCGTTACACGGCGTGCCCGATTTATGCTGGCAAGCTTGGGATTCCCCCGTCTCCTGACATCATTGTAGTGCTTGGCGCAACGATGGGGATGCCAGCTGATGAGACTGTGGCTATTTCCTCTCACGCCTGTTTAACCGACGCTGATTTGGGCGGGTTTCTCCTATCCCCATACAAAACAACTTCTCTGTCTTTGACTGCTCTTACAAGAACGTGGGTCTCCTCGGCTGTGAACCACTCCTGGCGTGCGCCTGTTAAATCCGTCATAATAATAGCAACCCGCCATGGAACTTGGGCCCTTGCGTTTAAAGGGAATGTTGGATAGCGTTCTGATTGGTTTATTTGACGTTACACCCAAACCACACCTATGAATAATGAACCTACTTCAGACCAACCTCTTATTGATTTGTGCCCGGCGCAAGAGTTGTTTCTCACGCCGGGAAAATAGCAACAGCGCCCAAGATCTGCCCACAAACTCACTTGCGCTTTGCGCTTCGTACTTGCGTTTCAGATCGTTAAAATAGGGCCCACTGTCTCTAAACTACTCATTAGGCTTTAACTGATTAGTTTATTTCATATTTATTTGTGGTTTGTTATCACTCTATAAACGGATTGCTTCTCTGTTTTTCTAGTGGTGTGTAAAGAAATTTTCCATTTGCTCAACAGTTTGAAATTGCCAGCATGTTTAAGCCAGCAATCTGGGTCTTTTGTTATCTCTTTTCTCATTTTCTTATTTCCACATTTGCTTTGCATAGACAACTCACTCAGAGTTATCAACAAAATAAACATTGTAATGATGACAAGATTCGCATAGTGAACTATAGCAGTGTAAACTTGTGGGAGCCAGAACATCCCACCAAACATGGAACGTCTGGGAGACATTCAGATCATGTCTGTATAACGTCCGTTAGTTCAGACCCACTTTTAAACGTCTGCTGGACGTGCAATAGAGGGTCAGTGTCTGGACGTCACTCTTGCACTCCTCTTGGATGTCTGTGAACGTACCAAAAAGGTTCAGTGTATGAACGTCAGACTATGACTCCTTATGGATGTCTGTGGACATGCAAAACAGGGTCAGTGTCTGGACGTCACTCTTGCACCCCTCTTGAATGTCTGTAAACGTACCAAAAAGGTTCAGTGTATGAACATCAGACTATGACCCCTTATGGATGTCTGTGGACATGCAAACCCACATGGAAAGAACCTACATGAGGATATATGCACATATATGAAACCTGCAGCTTATATGCACATACAGTATATGCTGCATATACATGTAGGCAAAATTGAGGTGCATATATGTGCATATACAGGCCATATTGGTCTCATGTATTGCTTATAAATATCCACATATAAGCCCTATACATACAAGATATGTCTCCTATATTGCTCATGGCAGGATCTGTTTATTTTGTAGCTAATACCTCACATTGGCATCTGTCATACATGATGCCTAGCTCATATTTTCTATTATCAAGGCAATAACTAGGAACTAACTAAAAAATTATGTAAGAACTTATGTATGAGCAAACATGTGAAATTGGTATCACATAATTGGCATGTTATGGAATTTAAGCTATGATGTCTACATGTTTTCCTGAAACATTTACAAGGCCAATTTTTTCTCGTGTGAAGATAGTAGATGTCTATGGCTGTGCCAAAAATATTAAATATCTGAACACCTGACCAGAGACCGATATGAACTCATATGGAATTTTTTTTTGTAAATCAAGAATTTATTGTCAAATAGTCTGGAGAACTACCTGCTATTTAAAAACAAGAAATCACATGAAATTGGCACATGTTTATATGCAATACTCTACCATTTATGTAATATACAGCCGCTGAAAAATGTATTTTTTTTTTGCATTTTTTGCATTTATTCATCATTTCTACATTTGTGTCCATATTAGTCCATTGTCTGTTGGCAAGCAAACCTCAGGACTGACATTAACTAACAGCAATGAAAGTATGAGAGCATGACACATGAAACATGTGATAAAAATAAGGTTATTCCATCAAGTACAATTGTTCCTAAAATACATGTAAAAACATTATGTTGTTTATAAATGAATATGACACCAAACACCAAGGGGTTTTTTGCTCATCCACTGTATTTTTTCTGCCTGCTTTAGCATAGAGCCTACCCTGCTGAAAAAAACAGCATCAAACCAGCATGGACCAGCATGGGAATTATGCTGGTCTATGCTGGCTTAGCTGGTGCTAATGCTGGTTTGTTGCTGGTTTAGCTGGTGCTAATGCTGGTGCTGATGCTGGTTTGATGCTGGTATAGCTGGTGTTCACTAGCAAACCAGCACCAAAACACAACATATGCTGGTCTTGCTGGTATGCTGGTTTTTTCAGCAGGGTATCTTTAGATTCATATCCTTTCCCTTCGAAATAGTTTCTTGTAAAACTGATTTTGGAACCAGTTGTACTTCCCACAACCTGTTGTTGTAAGTGTGGCTCTTATTACAGTCAAGTCCAAATATTGCCTCCCAGCTCCCCTTGGAACATCATGGAACATCTTTTAAACGTTAGACAAAGACATTATGATTACTCCTTTTAGACGTGTTTTTGCTCAGTGGGTTCTCTGGACAAATGCAGATGACATTTCTGACTGCTACAGTCTGTCTGGAAGCTAAAGGGAAACAAAGTATTTTGCCTTCTTTTTTCGTTTCAGTTTTCTGCAAAGACATGTATAGAAAAACATATACTTTTTCTATGTACACAAAAGGCCTATTTCTCATAAATATTGTTCAGAAATCTGTGTAAATCTGTGTTAGTGAGCACTTCTCCTTTGACAAGATAATCCAACTCACAGGTGTGGCACATCAACATGCTGATTAGACAGCATGATTATTGCACAGGTGTGACTTAAGCTGGCCACAATAAAAGCCTTGGATCTCCAGCACCTTGTTTCCAGCCGGGCTCTGTGTCTGTCTGGTTACATCTCAGGCTCTTCCGCCCCCGTCTGCAGCTCTGTGTCCATCAGTCGGCACCCTAGTCTCCTCCATGATGGTTCCTTCCACTCCTCCATGGCTTCTCATGCTCATGTGTCGCCTTGCTCAAGGCCCCATCCTGGACTGCATCTTTGTTCCTCCTCCTGGCAATCCATCTTCCTCCAGAACCTCCCCCTACTCTTCATTGCTCTCCACGGCACAAGTTTGCAGGGATCGTCTGCTCTCACTCACCGGACTACATTACCCATAATCCTTTGCACCCCCTCAACCACCATCTTTAATTTTTTTATACACACACATGCTTACCATTGTCTTTATTCATTGTCGGTTCTTGTCTATGTTATGGGTATTTACCCATAGTCTGTCAAATAAAGTTCTGTTTAGTGTTACCTGTCATCGTCCTCATGCTTCCTACATACTGTGACCCATATTACAAAATGTCTCTGCCCACCTAAAGTTCTTGGATAGGTACATGTCAGCCAAGGGGATGGGTATTTAATATTTTAAAGCAGTAGGTGTGCAGACGGTCAACATCCAGTACCTGAAAAAGTGTTGATGTCCAAACCCTTGTGTAGCATATTTGGTGATAAGACCATTTTGAACTGTGGCCTTAAGAAGTAAAATCGTACACCTGGTTTAAATGGAGGTCAACGGGGATGTCTGAAATTAAACAATAAAAAATTGTATGAATGTCTTTTAGAGGTCTGCAAAGACATTGAAAAACCCTGTAAGGATGTCACTTGGATTTCAATAATGAACATTTAAAAAACATCCTTTAAAAGATGTCTTTTAAACGTTTAGCAAGCATGTCAGTAGGACGTCTAATTTCAACACAAAAAAGACGTCTAGAAAAGACGTTGCAAAAACTTTCATTCTGGATACTCCATGGACTTCTTTTGAACGTTCGACAAACATGTCAGTAGGACGTCTAATTTCAACACATACAAGATGTCTAGAAAAGACGTTGAATGAACTTTGTCTCTGGCTCCCCACTGGACGTCTTTTAAACGTTCAACAAGCATGTCAGTAGGACGTCTAATTCCAACACATAAAAGACGTCTAAAAAAGACGTTGAATGAACGTTGTCTCTGGCTTTCCAGTAGACGTCTTTTAAACATTCAACAAGTATGTCAGTAGGACGTCTAATTTCAACACAAAAAAGACGTCTATAAAAGATGTTAAATGAACATTTTCTCTGGGTCCCCACTGGACGTCTTTTAAACATTCAACAAGCATGTCAGTAGGACGTCTAATTTCAACACAAAAAAGACGTCTAAAAAAGACGTTGCAAAAACTTTCATTCTGGCTACTCAGTGGACGTCTTTTAAACGGTAGACAAAGACGTTATAATGACGTCTTTTGGACGTGTTTTTGTTTAGTGGGATGTTTCAATTTGGTCAATGAACTCATCAGTGAATGCATTAATCCACTATGTTTATTTATATAAAAAAATTATTATTATTATTATTATTATTATTATTATTGTAAATCTTCCTAAAGTTCACATATATATTAGAGGGACCAGGGCACAAAAAACACGCCCTCAATATTTTGATTAGTGGCTGATCAATGTTGTTTCAATGTTGTTTTACCTTTGGTTCCCAATAATGTTGAATAGTAGCCTGGGTTTCCCCATGCTGCCTTGCGCACAAATTTGGAAAAATGGAAACTATGGACCTTTGTTGCCCCTGAAATAAGGAACCAATCACAGAACAGGGAGGGGGCAGCAAGACGATGACAACGTCTATGCGACACATCAAAGCAGTTTTGTTATTTGTTATAACACGGCAACAGACGCAAAGTTACTTTTCAATGCAGGCTTAGACTGTTTTCTAAGTGGTTTTGAACGCAAGTTTATTTAAAAAAAGAGCAACTTTTGGCATTAAACAATTTCATATTCAAGAAGGATGTTTGGATATGGCAAGACATGATAGCCACAGAGTTGATGTCGCTCTACATACGTCATCTGGTATAATTGAAATGATTGGCTATGAGCTATGTACAGCTCATACAAAATAAAAGTATTTTTGCATAACATATACATTTGTGCTGTGTGAAATTATTATATATATATAAATACAAACACATTCATGTATGTATTTAGGAAACATGTACATTTGTATATATATTTATTTATATTTTAATATATTCTATATAAATTAAAAATATATATATAAATAAAACATTTCTTAAATATATGATGTCATTATTTCGGTCTTACCGGTTTGCTGTGTGCTCTGTTTTTCCTTTGTTGCTTTGTGTTTGTTTGACAGATTCACATGCGCGCCTCGCACAGGTGTTCCTGCTCTCCGTGATTTCCTCACTGCGTCATCCTCACCTGAAGCTTGTTTATTCCCCAATTGGCATTAGTATAAGTTCTCTCCTTTCCCCCCAGTGGTTGCGAGTCCGTCTTTTGATGTATGTCGCCGTATCGTGTCTTGTCTTGTCTAGTTGACTTTAATATTAGTCTGTGCTATCTGCTTTTCGCTACTTACAGATATTCAGCTGCTGATCCTTCTATTGTGGATATCTATCTCTCTCCGCTGTGGAATTTCTATTTGCCTGTGGATTATAAGAGGCCTGGGGATCTTCTATCCCTTTTCTTCAGCTGCAGTCTCCTTCTATATCTCTTCATTGTCAAATAAAGATACCTTTGCATTGGGATTTTTGACTCTGTCGTTCCTTACAGAACGGACTCACCAGAAATGGATCCCACAGAGGTCGACTCGATGAGATCGGCGATCGCCCAGCAGGGCTCTTTGTTGGGTCAGCACACAGCCCAGTTGTCCACCACCAATCGAGAGATAGACGATCTCACTGCCAGGGTCGCCGACCTCACCGCCTGTCTAGATCAGGTTCGATGCGAGCACGCTCCATCTTCGTCACCATCTGAAGCAGAGCCCCATGTAACAGATTGCTTGCCGGGCTTTCTTATCACAGTGCTCGCTCATCTTTGCTCTCCAGCCCCGCCGTTACGTCTCCGAACGCACCAGAGTGGCATATGTCATTACCCGTCTGGTTGGCAAAGCCCGTGATTGGGCCACCGCTGTCTGGGACGCCCGTGACCCCTGTTGTCGCTTTTTCGAGGAATTCCAGGGTGAAATGGAGAGGCTTTTGGATCGTTGTGCCTGCGGCGATGCTGCCGCCGCCTGCCTGACTCGTCTTACCCAGTCTGGGTTGTCTGTGATAGATTACACTATTGAATTCAAGACGCTTGCTGCCGCCTGCCAGTGGAATGAGGAAGCTCTCCGGGCGCGCTTTGGGGATGGACTCATCGACGGTATTCAGGATGAGATTTCTTCGCACGACCTGCCTGAAACTCTGGAGGCGATCATCAATCTGGCCCTCCACATCAAAGCCCGCAGGTCCTTACGCTCCCAGCGCCGGGCTCTACGACAACCCAGAACTTCTCTATCTCCTCGCCAGCCGCAGCCTTCTCCCAGTCCTGCTTCATCTGAACCCAAGCCCATGCAGATGGGTGGATTCCGTCTGTCAGCCAAGGAGAAGGAACGCCGTCTTCGCAATGCCCTCTGCCTTTACTGCGGCAAGCCAGGTCATATGGCAAAGGATTGCCCGTTAAAAGCCCTCGCCCATCAGTGATTTCGGGAGTCCTGGTGGGCGCTACTAATCCTAAATTCTCCCCTACCACCTGCACTAGAATGCCAGTCACCGTATCCTTCGCCAGGCAGGATTTTGCCACCTCCGCTCTTCTCGACACGGGGGCAGAGGGCAACTTCATTGACCACGATTTGGCTCTCTCCTGGGGGCTCCCCACTGTTCCCCTCAAAACTACCTTGGATGTCTGGTCTCTTTGCGGTCAGCAGATGGCACAGATTACTCACTGGACCACCCCTGTAAGTCTCTTTATCTCTGGCAATCACCGTGAGAAGATTTTGCTGTACCTGCTTCATGCCGCTTTGTCCCCCATAATTTTGGGGCATGGGTGGTTCGTACAGCATAACCCTCACGTGGATTGGCAGAGAGGTGTTATTTGTCTTGGTCTCAGTCTTGTCATGTGTCTTGTTTGGGTTCCGCTGTTTCTGCTTTTGTGTCTTCGCCCCCGCAGGTACCGGCAGCCGGCCCTTGGCCCTTGCCCAAGCTCCCCTCGGCCAAGGAAACTGCTAATGCCATAATCAAACACGTCTTTTCGCTTACATGGTCTGCCCACAGACGTGTTTTCTGAAAGGGGTCCCCAGTTCATTTCTCGTTTCTGGCAAGAGTTCTGTAGACAGATCGGCAGCATGTCCAGGTTGTCTTCAGGTTATCACCCTCAGACCAATGGGCAATGTGAACGGGCTTATCAGGATCTAGGTAGAGCGCTCCGCTGTCTGACATCTCAATATCCGAACTCCTGGTGCCAACAGTTACCCTGGGTAGAGTACGGGCACAACTCCCTCCCGACAGTCTCCCTTAATATGTCCCTTTTTAGGTGTCCATGGGGTTCCAGCCTCCACTTTTCCCGTCTCAAGAACCCGATGCGGCGGTTCCATCTGCGCTAGCCTTTGTCCGACGTTGCAAATGCACCTGGAAGAAGGCTAGAGATTCCCTAGCATCCAGACGAACCAAAGCTGCGACTGACCGTCACCGCAGACCCGCCCCTCGCTTTATTTGTGGGCAGAAAGTATCGCTTTCTTCCAAGGATCTGCCTCTCCGGGAGCCTTCTCGTAAGCTGGCACCCTACTTCCTTGGGCCATATACTATTATTAAGGTAATCAACCCGGTAACAGGCAAGCTCAGATTGCCATCTACTCTCGGTCGGGTTCACCCGGTTTTTCATGTTTCTAAATTAAAACCGGTGTTTTTCTCCCCCCTTAAACTTGTCCTTTCTGCTCATGTCCCTCCCGCCCCTCAGCTTATCGATGGTACCCCGGCTTATACTGTTAATTCCCTTCTAGATGTGCGCCGCCGGGGTAGAGGTTTCCAATATCTGGTGGACTGGGAGGGGTACGGTCCGGAGGAGAGGTGTTGGGTACCGGCCCGGGACATCCTGGATCCTGGCCTGATAAGGAATTTCCGCCGGCGACGAGGTGAGCCCCCCGATAGACTGCCAGGTGGCAGTCGTTGGGGGGGAGTGATGTCATGATTTCGGTCTTACCGGTTTGCTGTGTGCTCTGTTTTTCCTTTGTTGTTTTGTGTTTGTTTGACAGATTCACATGCATGCCTCACACAGGTGTTCCTGCTCTCCGTGATTTCCTCACTGTGTCATCCTCACCTGAAGCTTGTTTATTCCCCAATCGGCATTAGTATAAGTTCTCTCCTTTCCCCTCAGTGGTTGCGAGTCTGTCTTTTGATGTATGTCGCCCTGATGGTATGCCCGTTTTGCGGGTCCTTCATTAACTGTGCCCTCTCTCTGTACCCATAGACTGCCATCACATCTGCTGTATGCCCATCTGGTGTCGCTGACAGGCACTGCTGTTTCCTCAAATACAAGAAAATTAGTGTATGGTTCCCAGACCATATCTCATTCTCTATGAGACTGGTCTGGTGTTGGCTAGTTAAATAGTTCATTACAACCTTGTAGGCAACAAAAAGATTATGAAATGTGATAATGTAAATGTGTGGTTGGATAACCCTTATGTGTTGTTAGGGCCATTTTTGTTATTTTTTGTCTTAATTTGGCCACAACTTTCTCTGTGTTTCAGCAAATGGAATGATTTTTGGTGACAAATCTTATATTTAAACATATTTTAAGAAAATGCTTTGAAATTTTTAAAAAACTTAACAATATACCGTGGGCAAATTTACTACCCTTATGTGACAGGTGACGTTTTGAACGAACGACGGGCGGAACCCGGCTTCCACATTTTGTATGAACGACGGGCGGAACCCGGCTTCCACATTTCATTTCCGGGGTTTCCCCGAAGTTAACTTAAGCCTGATTGCGCGCAGGTGGGGATAATTTGCACAGCGATCGCTGGTAGGCTGACGAGGGGAAGAGCCAGCATATAAAAAGACCTTTGTAGACATCAAACGGTGTGCTGGTGGTATACTTTGTGTACGCTGTGTTGCTGCTTTGCAGACGGACCACGCTGGTTGGATCGCTCTCCTGGGGAAGAGAGAAAGAGACAATCAGCTGACGAAGGAATATTGTGGAGTTTCAGTGAGAACGAGTGGACACAGAGCCATCAAGAACGCAGTGAACCGAGGTTATTGGAAACAAAGCGTGAGTAACCGTGGTGGTACTTATCTGTACATAACTTGTATGAAGAGTTGTCCTGGCGTGTGTTTTTTTGCGTTTCTTGAGGTCCCTGGCCCCACTGGAGAGGAAAGTGTGGGTGAGCCGCGGGTTGACCGGAAGCACGGACGACGCACCGTTTACCAGTAAGTCAGTGGCCCTGTGGGAAAAAGGAAGTGCAGGTGAGCCAGGGGAGTGATAACCAACACGCCGGGCCTGTGAACATCACATATCTCTCCCTCTATTGTGATCCAGTTGTTACCCAACCATCCTCTCGAGGTCGTCGTAGTCAGGTGGCAAGGACGATCTAAAATTCACGTGAAATTGTATAAGAGTGCTGTGGGTGAGTTTCACTGATTGATGGTGTTTACGCTTTACTTGCTGTGTATATGCTGTGCTTGTAGCGTTCAAACTGCCGAGCCTCCGACGAGTCACGAGAGGACGACATCCGTTGTGGCCTGAGTCTTACAGAGAGAGAGAAAACCAAGCCCTGTGCCCGGGGTGTGACAACGAGAGCTTCGGTTGTACACAGAAGCGTTCGGCTCCGGTCATCGGACTCACTAGTCCCTACGACGCCCGGACAGCCATACTGGAAGGGCGAAGGAATACGGTACACTGACACTGTAGCAAAATCCACTGTATGTAGCAACTATCTACCTGAAACCAGTGAAGCTTTGTGTGGGAACGAGGATCCCCCGGCACTGTGAGTAACGCCACCTGTGAAATAAACCTGTTCTGTGCTTATAGCAACTATCTACCTGAAACCAGTGAAGCTTTGTGTGGGAACGAGGATCCCCCGGCACTGTGAGTAACGCCACCTGTGAAATAAACCTGTTCTGTGCTTATAGCAACTACCTACCTGAAACCAGTGAAGCTTTGTGTGGGAACGAGGATCCCCCGGCACTGTGAGTAACGTAACCTGTGAAATAAACCTGTTCTGTGCTTATAGTAACTACCTACCTGACACCAGTGAAGCTTTGTGTGGGAACGAGGATCCCCCGGCACTGTGAGCAACGTAACCTGTGAAATAGACCTGTTCTGTGCTTATAGTAACTACCTACCTGAAACCAGTGAAGCTTTGTGTGGGAACGAGGATCCCCCGGCACTGTGAGTAACGCCACCTGTGAAATAAACCTGTTCTGTGCTTATAGCAACTACCTACCTGAAACCAGTGAAGCTTTGTGTGGGAACGAGGATCCCCCGGCACTGTGAGTAATGCAACCTGTGAAATAAACCTGTGCTGTGCTTATAGCAACTACCTACCTGAAACCAGTGAAGCTTTGTGTGGGAACGAGGATCCCCCGGCACTGTGAGTAACGCAACCTGTGAAATAAACCTGTTCTGTGCTTATAGCAACTACCTACCTGAAACCAGTGAAGCTTTGTGTGGGAACGAGGATCCCCCGGCACTGTGAGTAATGCAACCTGTGAAATAAACCTGTGCTGTGCTTATAGCAACTACCTACCTGAACTAGTGGAGCTCTGTGTGGGAACGAGGATCCCCCGGCATTGTGAGTAACGCCACCTGTGAATTAAACCTGTACTGTGCTTACAGCAACTACCTACTTGAACCAGTGAAGCTCTGTGTGGGAACGAGGATCCCCCGGCACTGTGAGTAACACAACCTGTGGGATAAACCAGTGCTGTGATTATAGCAACTACCTACCTGCATCAGTGAAGCTCTGTGTGGGAACGAGGATCCCCCAGTACTGTGAGTAGCAAAGGAGTACTTACCCTGGTCTTACTGTGTTTGATTCTGCCTCCAGGAGAAGCGGAGCGCGCCACGGATTGCTGGGCCAGAGCCCCGGTCCCCAGTCCTTTTCCCAAGTGGCCCTGGAGGCAAAGAAGAGCCACATTAGTTTTAAGTTTCCCTTTTTCCCTTCCCCCTTTCCCCTTTTTAAATATTTAATAAAGTCTGTTTTAATAGTAGTATACTCGTCTGTCTGGTCATTGGGGTGGTCTTGGGAAACTCCTCGAGGTGGAAGAGTTAAGAGGGGTGTGACCCTTTAGTCTATTTGGGTCCGCCTCGGGGTGTGACAGATTTGGCGTAGTCGGCAGGGCCCCACCTCGAGTTGAGCGACCAAGGCCCTCCAATGGCCGACGACGAGTTGCCCGAAGCCCCGCCCCGTGTTGTGCCTGAAAGGCCAGAAACCCCACCCCGTGTTGTGCCTGAAAGGCCAGAAACACCACCCCGTGTCATGCCCGTGTTCCTGGGAAACCCCTGGGTGCAGAAGTATACTGGGGTCGAGTCCGAGGTTCATTTAACTGAGTGGAGGGCCCAGATTGAGTATTTGGCCGGCCTTCAGGGGCTGAGCGCCAGTCAACAACAGCAATTCGTATTAAACTCACTAGGAGGAGAAGCCCGGCGAGAAGTGCAAGCTGCCCCCGAAGCCGTTCGAGCCACCGCCCAGACCATATTCCACTTCTTCACCGAGCAGTATGGTGATACCACCCCTGTGGCCGTCCTGAGGTCGCAGTTCTTTAATTACAAGCAGGGCCCACACCAGTCTATTCGAGCCTTTGCCCTGAAGCTGCGCGAGCAGTATACGCGCCTACAGCGACGACGAGATCATGGGTTGGGAGATGAGGAGACCCTGCTAAGGGACCAGTTCCTGTTAGGGCTACGGGAGGGCCCCCTACGTCAAAGCCTCCGAGTACAGTTTAGAAGAGACCCTGAACTTACGTTTGATGATCTGAAGAAGGAGGCTATGGCCTTGGAAGGTGACCATGCAGAAGTAAGGGAGGCCCCCGTATGTGCAGCAGTGAGTGGCCCGGCGGCAGCCTCGGAGGTATCAGACTGGAAACAAACATTGAAGATGGAGCTCCTAAAAGACGTGCGAGATCAGATGGCCGAACTAACTAAGGCCCTGGTAGGGGAACTGCGCCTAGGGCCGGGAAGGAAAGAAGAAGGGCCCGCCCCCCGAGAACGGACGTGCTCTGATCGGGGCCGAGATGGGATGAGGCGGCCCTGGCAGGCGAGTCGGCCCAGGTTCGAGTGGGACGAGCAAGGGAGGCCCATTTGCAATCGGTGTGGGACCGCAGGGCATGTGAGTAGGCAGTGCGGACCACGAAGAGCCTCCGAGGGGGGTTTTTAAGACGACCGGCCACAGTGGGTCATGTGGTCGGCGCCCCCCAAAGTGACCCCCATAGAAGAATGGAACCCAAGGATGGGATGATTGGGCTTAGCCCAACAGTGGAGGCCCAGGTATGTGGCACCATGGTGCGCTGTCTCGTTGACACTGGTTCCCAGGTCACCTTATTCTCCGAGAGCTTGTCCCATGAGCTATTTGGGGCCTACCCCGCACACAAGGCTGAAGCGCCCTGGTTTACCCTGAAGGGGGCGAACGGCTTAGAGATCCCCTACATCGGCTATCGACTTACCGACTTCGAACTGTATGGAGTACGAGTTCCGCAGAAGGGGGTCATCATCGTACAGGACCACTGCCTCGGCCGCCATCGAGCCCTCCTGGGTATGAATGTTCTCTCGGAGTGTTGGGAGGAGCTATTTCGGGCTAGGCCCGTTCAGACAATACCGAGGGCCGAGCGGCCAGGCTGGGAACGAGTAGTGGCCGACTGCAGGCGAGTGCAGCTGGCTAAGAACCAAGATGGCCGAGAAGAGGTTGGTCGAGTAGCATGTCGATTTGCATTGTCAGTGCCAGCAGAAAGCGAAGCCATAGTGTGGGCCAGGGTGCCACAACAGCGTCGAGGCTCTGAGAGCTGGGTGTTGGTTGAACCTCACGAAGACTGCACACAGGTGAGGGTGGCCCGAGGACTGACGGTGGTGCGACGAGGCCGAGTGCCGGTAAAGGTCTGTAACGAAAATCCCTACCCAGTACACTTACACAAGCACCAGCGGCTGGTGACGGTGACGTCGGTCGAGGGACATCAGGTGCGGGATAAGGAAGATGTGAGTTTCCGGCGAGTGCACCCTGCAGTTGTTGAGGTAGCACTAACGCAAGCAGAAGGAGCGTCTAGGACGAGGGAGAAAAAGGTACCGGCCCATTTGACAGGGGACTCCTTACGAGGAGAGGACCTGGAACAGGAACAGGCAGAAGAGCTGCGGAAGTTACTGGAGAGATGGCAACACGTGTTTTCTACCCATGATGAAGACTATGGTTGTACGACGGTAATACGACACAGCATCCCTACGGGAGAAGCTGCACCGAGTCGGGAGCGGTATCGGCCGATACCCCCCACCTTATACACAGAAGTGAGAACTCTCCTACAAGGTATGCTGGAGCAGGGGATTGTGCGGGAAAGCAGCAGCCCATGGGCGGCACCTATAGTACTGGTCCAGAAAAAGACGGGGGCTTGGAGGTTCTGTGTGGACTATAGGAAGCTGAACCAACTGACCAAGAAAGATGCGTTCCCCCTGCCTCGTATTGAGGACTCGCTGACAAGCCTGACCAAGTCTGCATGGTATTCCACCTTGGATTTGGCCAGCGGGTACTGGCAGGTACCGGTTGAGGAACGGGACCGAGAGAAGACCGCCTTTACCACGCCATTTGGTCTTTTTGAGTGGGACCGGATGCCCTTCGGCCTTTGCAACGCTCCCGCCACCTTCCAGAGGCTGATGCAACGATGCTTGGGAGGTCAGTTGATGGAATCTGTACTAGTATACCTTGATGATGTGATTGTGTATTCCCCAGACTTCGAGACTCACCTGCAACACCTGGAAAAGGTGTTTCGAGAGATGGAGAGGTACGGGCTGAAATTACAACCAGAAAAGTGCCACCTGCTGCGCCGTAAGGTGCAGTTCTTGGGACACGTGGTGAGTGCGGCTGGCGTGACCGTTGACCCCGGGAAGGTATCTGCGGTTCGGGACTGGGAGGCCCCTAGGACTGTAAGGCAAGTGAGAAGAGGGAGCCTGAGAACTTACCTGTCGTAGTGGATCCAGCGAACGACGTAGCCCCAGAGGCTCCAGGAGAGCCGGACAACTTACCTGCCGAAGGAGCCCCAGAGGCCCCAGGAGAGCCGGATGATTTACCTGCGGAAGAAGCCCCAGAGCCCCTACCACAACGCCCCCAGCGGGAAACCCGGGGGCGGCCGCCCATCCGATATGGAGAGTGGGTCACAGGAAGCGGTTCTAGGGACTAGAACCATTTCGGCGGGGGAGGATGTCACAGGTGACGTTTTGAACGAACGACGGGCGGAACCCGGCTTCCACATTTTGTATGAACGACGGGCGGAACCCGGCTTCCACATTTCATTTCCGGGGTTTCCCCGAAGTTAACTTAAGCCTGATTGCGCGCAGGTGGGGATAATTTGCACAGCGATCACTGGTAGGCTGACGAGGGGAAGAGCCAGCATATAAAAAGACCTTTGTAGACATCAAACGGTGTGCTGGTGGTATACTTTGTGTACGCTGTGTTGCTGCTTTGCAGACGGACCACGCTGGTTGGATCGCTCTCCTGGGGAAGAGAGAAAGAGACAATCAGCTGACGAAGGAATATTGTGGAGTTTCAGTGAGAACGAGTGGACACAGAGCCATCAAGAACGCAGTGAACCGAGGTTATTGGAAACAAAGCGTGAGTAACCGTGGTGGTACTTATCTGTACATAACTTGTATGAAGAGTTGTCCTGGCGTGTGTTTTTTTGCGTTTCTTGAGGTCCCTGGCCCCACTGGAGAGGAAAGTGTGGGTGAGCCGCGGGTTGACCGGAAGCACGGACGACGCACCGTTTACCAGTAAGTCAGTGGCCCTGTGGGAAAAAGGAAGTGCAGGTGAGCCAGGGGAGTGATAACCAACACGCCGGGCCTGTGAACATCACATATCTCTCCCTCTATTGTGATCCAGTTGTTACCCAACCATCCTCTCGAGGTCGTCGTAGTCAGGTGGCAAGGACGATCTAAAATTCACGTGAAATTGTATAAGAGTGCTGTGGGTGAGTTTCACTGATTGATGGTGTTTACGCTTTACTTGCTGTGTATATGCTGTGCTTGTAGCGTTCAAACTGCCGAGCCTCCGACGAGTCACGAGAGGACGACATCCGTTGTGGCCTGAGTCTTACAGAGAGAGAGAAAACCAAGCCCTGTGCCCGGGGTGTGACAACGAGAGCTTCGGTTGTACACAGAACAGACAGTGGTAGAACACAGGGAGTAGTATCAAGTGTGTACCGTGCGGATTGTGGGTCGTAACGGTGTGTGTACTGACCTCGTCAACAGAAGCTTGTGGTGAACGGAGCCTCGACGGAAGTTCGCCCCAGCTCGTGACCCCGGTCGTGGAAGAAGGAGGGGGAGTTTGGGAAGCGTTCGGCTCCGGTCATCGGACTCACTAGTCCCTACGACGCCCGGACAGCCATACTGGAAGGGCGAAGGAATACGGTACACTGACACTGTAGCAAAATCCACTGTATGTAGCAACTATCTACCTGAAACCAGTGAAGCTTTGTGTGGGAACGAGGATCCCCCGGCACTGTGAGTAACGCCACCTGTGAAATAAACCTGTTCTGTGCTTATAGCAACTATCTACCTGAAACCAGTGAAGCTTTGTGTGGGAACGAGGATCCCCCGGCACTGTGAGTAACGCCACCTGTGAAATAAACCTGTTCTGTGCTTATAGCAACTACCTACCTGAAACCAGTGAAGCTTTGTGTGGGAACGAGGATCCCCCGGCACTGTGAGTAACGTAACCTGTGAAATAAACCTGTTCTGTGCTTATAGTAACTACCTACCTGACACCAGTGAAGCTTTGTGTGGGAACGAGGATCCCCCGGCACTGTGAGCAACGTAACCTGTGAAATAGACCTGTTCTGTGCTTATAGTAACTACCTACCTGAAACCAGTGAAGCTTTGTGTGGGAACGAGGATCCCCCGGCACTGTGAGTAACGCCACCTGTGAAATAAACCTGTTCTGTGCTTATAGCAACTACCTACCTGAAACCAGTGAAGCTTTGTGTGGGAACGAGGATCCCCCGGCACTGTGAGTAATGCAACCTGTGAAATAAACCTGTGCTGTGCTTATAGCAACTACCTACCTGAAACCAGTGAAGCTTTGTGTGGGAACGAGGATCCCCCGGCACTGTGAGTAACGCAACCTGTGAAATAAACCTGTTCTGTGCTTATAGCAACTACCTACCTGAAACCAGTGAAGCTTTGTGTGGGAACGAGGATCCCCCGGCACTGTGAGTAATGCAACCTGTGAAATAAACCTGTGCTGTGCTTATAGCAACTACCTACCTGAACTAGTGGAGCTCTGTGTGGGAACGAGGATCCCCCGGCATTGTGAGTAACGCCACCTGTGAATTAAACCTGTACTGTGCTTACAGCAACTACCTACTTGAACCAGTGAAGCTCTGTGTGGGAACGAGGATCCCCCGGCACTGTGAGTAACACAACCTGTGGGATAAACCGGTGCTGTGATTATAGCAACTACCTACCTGCATCAGTGAAGATCTGTGTGGGAACGAGGATCCCCCAGTACTGTGAGTAGCAAGGGAGTACTTACCCTGGTCTGACTGTGTTTGATTCTGCCTCCAGGAGAAGCGGAGCGCGCCACGGATTGCTGGGCCAGAGCCCCGGTCCCCAGTCCTTTTCCCAAGTGGCCCTGGAGGCAAAGAAGAGCCACATTAGTTTTAAGTTTCCCTTTTTCCCTTCCCCCTTTCCCCTTTTTAAATATTTAATAAAGTCTGTTTTAATAGTAGTATACTCGTCTGTCTGGTCATTGGGGTGGTCTTGGGAAACTCCTCGAGGTGGAAGAGTTAAGAGGGGTGTGACCCTTTAGTCTATTTGGGTCCGCCTCGGGGTGTGACACTTACGTGTTGTTAGCGACACAAATGGCCACTAAATGAAACTGCTGTAAAAATTTATCGGATGATTTTTTTCCCCAATTTTTTTGCATAAATCTGTTAATCAACCTCAGTACTGATCAAAACTACCAAATGTTTGCAAAAATTCCATGATTTTACTCTTTCATTGCAAATTTGATAAGTGGTGTCACTAATTTGGGGGAAAAAACACACAAAATGACCGATTTTCAATATTAAAGTGAATGTGGACTGGATTTTCTTTTACCTTTTTCACAATCTTGGGCATGTCAAAGATTGGTAAAAACATTGGCTTTGATGCATTTTTTGTTTTTGTGCAGCATCAGATTAATTTTTTTTCTCGCTCATTTATTGAGCTTTTTTTGGGCTTTACCTAGCTTCCTCTTCTATACGTTGCTTTAGTAATACGTGCACTTATAATATTGAGTCATAGCCGCAGCAAATTTAACTGCTCATGCTATCATGTATTTTATTGTGCTATCTGTCGTTTTTCTGTGCTTTTCACTGCTTCTATTTATGTAAAGCTGCTTTGAAACAATTGACTTTTGTGAAAAGCGCTATATAAATAAAATTGAATTGAATTGAATTGAAAATTTGTGGCCTTTTTTCCCCCATTGACTTCCATTATAACAAAATTTTTTGATTGCAGAGCCATGACACCTTATTACCATGCATTCTTGATTCTTTGTAGTTTGACCTTTTGCAAAGAGGTAAAATTTGTCATTTTTACTGTTGATCACCATGTGGCACAATGGTGATCAACAGTAAAAATGACAACTTTTACCTCTTTGCAAAAGAGGAGAAAAAAAATCTGATGCTGCACAAAAACTAAAAATGCATCAAAGTCAATGTTTTTCCAAATCTTTGGCATGCCCAAGACTGTGAAAAGGGTGAAAAAAATCCAGTCCACAATCACATTTTATATTGAAAATCAGTGATTTTGTGGGGGGTTTTTTTCTCAAATCAGTGGCATCGCTTATGAGCTTGGCAATTAAAGAGTTAAAATCATGAAATTTTTGGAAACATTTGGTAGTTTTGATCTGAGGTTGATTAACAGATTTATGCAAATAAATTTGAAAAAAATATTAATCCGATCCATTTTTACAGCCGTTTAATTTAGAGGCCATTTTTGGCCGCTAACAACACGAAAGGGTAGTGAATTGGAACAAGGCACAAGGGATAAAATATGGTAAACTATTTTGAAAGTTGCCCCAGTAAGGCCAATCATGAGCTTGATATATACTTCACTTTGCATAAACACCAAACTTCAGTAAAAAGTGATTTGCCAGCACAAAATATTTGCTGCCCTCTGCTGTTGAAAAGTATATCTTACATTCTTTCATATTTCTTATTTCAAATACTTACTGTACTTTGTTTCTGTTTTGCATAAAAATTAATGCGAATCATAGAGGAACCATTTTTAGTGCTATATAGCACCTATGAAGAACCATCCGGGGGTGATATAGCATCACTGTAGCACCAGATATGGTTCTATATAGCACAATATGGTTCTACACAGGTGCTATATGGCATTTAAAATGGTTTCCCCACGATTACAAGCCAATTAATCACTTTTAGTGCTATTTGCACCATTTGTTTTTGGAGTGTAGGGATATTTTACTCTGGATTATTAATTCTGTAATTCCTGAATATTAGCCCCTGACAGTAAACTTGAAAAAATACATAAATAACAAACCTATAGGTCAGTGTTATTTAGTGACTTTATTTATGGCTTTGCAGTAATACAGTAAGAACATAATTTATCTGTCTTGTCTCTTTTCCAAAATTCAGTGTGTACATGGGGTTGTGCTTTGTTTCCCATGGTTTCATAACCCAAGTCAAACAATCAGCACACAGATAACATAATGACAATCAAATATATAGCTGTTTTGTAATGGTGTGTATTAACTTTTGTGTAATAAATGTTCAATGGTCAATTACACAGAAAAACAATACTACTTCGGTACTATTCCATTTGATTACATTTATCTTAAAGAATAATAAAGTTCATTTCTATAAACCCCAAATGTACAGAGTATTAATAATACACCCTTTAAAAACCAGCTGCACTCCCATTTCTGTGTTTTGTTGACAGCATGTTTTTAAAAGCAAGACTCAGATTACAGAAAAGCTGGTGATCCCTTAAATGTCCATTGTGCAGGTCATATAATTAGAATATCATCAAAAAATGTATTTATTTCACTAATTCCATTCAAAAACTTTTATATTATATTCATTCATTACACACAGACTGATATATTTCAAATGTTTATTTCTTAATTTTGATGATTATGACTGACAGCTAAGGAAAATCCTAAAGTCAGCATCTCAGAAAATTTTAATATTACTTAAGACCAGTGTTGGGAGTAACGCATTACAAAATATAATATATTACAGTAATATATTAGTTTTTGCTGTAACGCAGTAATATAACGCATTACTAATAAAATTTTGGTAATATTTTACTCGTTACAGTCTTAGTAACGAGCGCGTTACAACAATGCATTTCAAAAATAGACGTGTTATTTTATTTTTTTTATTTTTGACTAATGCGCGCGACCAGCATCCACACAGGAAAAAGCTGCGGGTAAAATATGTCTGCGTCCCAAACAGCATACTTCCATACTATATAGTAGGCGAAAAGCACTACTTCTCGTACTCTTTGCCTACTATATAGTATGGAAGTAGGCGGTTTGGGACGCAGCGTATGTCTGTTTCCAGGTGCTGTATGCAGCATGTTCATTCTTACTTTAATTTTGTATTTGACGCGTTTCTTAAAGAGCCGAATCTGGGAAGTCCGCGGCTGTATAAGCATTGACTAAAGTGGTCGCAATCAGGTCCGGTAGCGCCGCACACGCAAAATTCTGCGAATGAGAGCACTAAGTAAAAGCAACAGAAAGTTTCTATCGGTCTCCTGTCCCGCTTGAACCTCAGAAGTAAAGAGACTTTTAGAAATCTTGCCAGTAAAATCCATTTCACCACACCAGCAATGACAAGGTAAGCTAACGTTGCTATGGTTACAGTCCATATACATAATAGATTGCTAGGCTATTCCTATGCTATATACAGTTTTATTACAAACAGCAACCTAAACTACAACATAACATTAATGTAGACTTAAACATGGTTATTTAAATAGTACATTTAAACATCACTGGTTAAAGTTTTTACCAGCCTTTGTATGGGAGCCTATATTCATTGTTTGGCAAAAAGCAGTGTTCCTCTGTTTGTCTTTGTTTTATATGTTAGTCTACATGTAATCCTTATATTGTACTGAAATGAGCTGTATTCCTTGAGGCCTAATCCTCCAATAGCACTTTTTGATAAGTTGTGTCAACCCAATGCATGCCAGGTTTGTGCTGTGAATCTGAATTAAAAGTGAATTAAAGAATAGAAATGAAAAGAGGTTGCGTGTCTTGCCATGTTATTAGTCTATAGTTTGCATTACAGTGGGCTCTAGCTTTATTGTGTTTGGTATGTGTACCATCATTTACCAGACTTTTACCAGATCATTTGTCCATGTTTATGACTCTGACAGTCATTGTTACTGTTTTTTGCCATAAGTCTTCACTGTGCCTATTCAAAATTCGAGGGCCAACACATAACTTCTAGATTTATAAGCATCAATAAACTACATTTTAACATTTTATAATGCCTAGTCATACTTCTGTTATTTTGATGAAAGTAACTCAAAAGTAACGCAAAAGTAGTGTAACTCATTACAGTTCAGAGTCAGTAATATTGTAATGTAACTAATTACTTTCAAAGGACAGTAATTTGTAATATATAATGTATTACACTTTGGAAGTAACTTGCCCAACACTGCTTAAGACCAATACAAAGAAAGGATTTTTAGAAATCTTATGGTCCTTAAACCAGGTACAGGTAGCTTTGGCACTGTGTGCAGGTGCCAAGTCCTGTTGGAAAATGAAATCTGCATCTCCATAGAGTTGGTCAGCAGCAGGAAGCATGAAGTGCCCTAAAACTTCCTGGTATACGGCTGCATTGACCTTGGACCTCAGAAAACACAGTGTATCAACCCCAGCAGATGACATGGAACTCCAAACCATCATTGACTGTGGAAACTTTACACTGGACCTCAAGCAACATGAATTGTGTGCCTGTCTCTCTTCCTCCAGACTCTGGGACCCTGATTTCCAAAGTAAATGCAAAATTTACTTTCATCAGAGAACATAACTTTGGACTACTCAGCAGCAGTCCAGTCCTTTTTTTCTTTAGCCCAGGTGAAACCCTTCTGATGCTGTCTGTTGTTCAAGAGTGGCTTGACACAAGGACCAACTTTATGGAGATGCAGATTTCATTTTCCAACAGGACTTGGCCCACTTGGTAAACTTTGCTTGTCATTTTCCTTATCACCACACATTTCTGCAGTTTTTATATGAAAGCAACAGCACCCTTTTTGAGTTCATTCATTCAGAACCTACATGTTCATTACAAAACATCAGAGCCGGCCCAGCCACTAAACGACACTTGCAATTGCAAAGGGCCTCGTGGCCAGCAGAGGGCCCCCTAAAGTCACTTAGCTAGTGACTGAGTTGAAAAAAATCATTCATCAAAAGTAACATAAAATAAATATAAATATTCATTATTTATTATTATGGCAATGTTAAAAAGGCTGTTACTTGTTGTTATAGTTATTATGAAAGTTCGCTAATAAGATCTCTTTCTTGCCGAGATTGATTGACACACAGCATCCAGCGCAGCAGCCAATCAGTGCCCGCGACTATGTGCAGGTGAGCATCGCGCCCACAGAACGCAAAGTTGAGTTGAGCCGGATCGCTGATACAGACGCGAACTTTTGCTGTTGCTTGAAGGACAATTTCTTTAATGTTATGTGTGTTTGTGCGTAAATGCGAAGTAAGTGGATCTTATTTGACTTCGGTTGGACCAAACCTGTGTTCTGTTTGACTTCTCTTTCTTATATTTGCCATCATAACGTGAATTGGTTTATTAAGCTTAATAATTAATATTTAAACGGTTTAACGTGGTAAATTAATTCTGTTATGCTTATATTTCACGTATGCCATTGTCATTTCTACATATTTATGTCATTAGTGTAATTATATTGTTAAACGTCTGAATTTAAAGTGTTTTATGTGTAAGAGTAAACAAACTCATGCGCATATGCGTGGTACATGTCCAGACAGCGCACCGTTGTTAAACCACCTGCTAGCCTTTGCAAAAGTGTATAATGTCACTGTTCAGTGTTTAATATTTAAACTATAGCAATAAATATGACATACAGTAGCCAGCTTTGTTAGATTAATGTTATGAATGCAATGTTAATTGTTAATCTTCAGTTATTAAAATTATTTGCAAGTGAATTGTTATTATCCACAAACCTATGTTTGTGTCAGATTTAGCTCATCTCAAACAAGCCTATTAACTTTTGTTATGCTATTTACGTAAGGGATAATATATAGTGAGGCGAATGTTAGGTACTATTAACCTTGTTTGTTGGGTTTTAGATATTATTGTTAATTTTGTTTATTTTAAAAATGTAAACATTTAAGTGTTCTATTTATTATTTTATATAATATTTTATTTAAATGTTATTCTATTTACTCTATTTCATTTAAATTATATATAGGCTGTTTTTTGTGCCTCTTAAACTCTGTTGTCAATTAAAAATGTTTCTTTGATGGTCAGTGAAAATCACTTTATCAGTCTTTTTATTCAGCAAGTTCATCAGTGTGTGTTCATTGCACTGCACTGCCATTCAGTTCAGTCAGTGGTATCATATTTTTCTGTTAGACATCAAACATGGAACTCAAATCAAGAACTCAAGGGGGCAGTTTCCCTGAAAGGAATTAAACTAGTCCTAGACTAAAATAAAAGTAGGCTAAGAGCTGTCCAAACTGAAAAAAGCTTGCACTGACATATCTTAAAATACACCAGTGCCCTTTGTTTTGCCTCAAAATCCACACAAATAATGTTTTTAGTAAGGCATTTTTGTTAAAATTTGTTATGTTTTCTAATTAAACTAAGGCCGAGTCCTTTCTTAAGATATTCCCTGTCCGGGACCACCCCAAGGTCTTTTATTGTCATTCTGTAGGCTACATGTTGCCACATAAGAACGAAATACGTACTCAGGACCAAATGTAAAAAAGATCATTAACATACAGTATACATAGAATAATTAAAACATAATTTAATAGACACATTTAAAAAAAATAACATATTAGATATAATATGTGCAGTATAGTCATAAGGTAGTCATTGCTTTTCTTTAGGCCTTACTTAAAACGGTCAAAGGGGCCCCGACTAAATTTTGCTTAGGGCCCCCAAAGGTCTAGGGCCGGCTCTGCAAAACATGATGGCAATACAAATGTACTTAATCTTTTGGCCCACATTACTTGAATAAGTATGAAAAAAAATCTGTGAAACAGAACCCAGTTTAGTACTATATTCCTTCTGATGTGCTCCTTTCAAACCAAGAAATGTAAGTGCATGCATTTGAGTAACACAACAATGTTTCAAAGACTTAAAAGCTTATACAAATATCCTGCATGCCAGTGCTTTGCATCCCAGTCTCCACCCACGCTTGCGTGTATAAAAGGAGACTGTGTGCACTATTCACTCGCTCTTGTTCTAAGGAGCTTGCTGGTCTGATCTTTTTTTTAGATCTTTCAGTTAATCAAATGTAAAGTTAGTGGGTCCACGTCCTTCAAGTCCAAAAAATGTGCATCTATCCTTCACAAAATAAATTCAAACGGCTCCACAATGATAAACAAAGGCCTTCTGAGGGTTATTTGCACCATTTCCACATAATATCCACATTTAAAACTTTATAAACGAAAATAACTTGCTTCCGGTAATGCCACCATCTTAGTCGCGTCCACATTCAAGATGAGAGCTTACGCAGCTTACGGAGGTTTCTCTGCTGCTGCTCTGTGCCCCCGCCCTCCGAATTGGTCATACATCACTAAGACAAGTCTGTACACTAGGCTAATACTCTCCTGAAAACAGAGGAGTCTAAAATGGCGGCGCTACTGAAAGGTAGTTTTGTTTATTACATTTTAAATATGGATATTTCTACAACAACACTGCACGAATTACCCTCAGAAGACCTTTGTTTATCATCCTGGAGCCGTTTGGATAAAGATGGGGGAATAAATAACTATTTTGTGGTTATTCAACAGGTAACATTATGGGCGGATACCCCAGACAGGTTTTTGTTTAAGCCAAGACTAGGCCTTAGTTATATTAAGACATTTTAAGTAGTTTCAACAAACATACCTTTCAAAAACATTATTGGTGTGCATCTTGAGACAAAACAATGACACTATATTTTATGATATGTCAGTGCAAGTTATTTTCAGTTTAGACAGTTCAAACATACATTTTAGTCTCTTTATGATGCTTTTAATTTATTCCAGAAAGTTGGGAATTTGACTTTTTAACATAGTGTGAAAACAGAAGAGGAGATATTGCATTTTTTCACTTAATGTCTTTACTGAACACCATTATTAAATAATAAATAACTTTACACTATTGCTGAATGGATCAAATTGAAACAAGCTTCAAATTGTGTCTTACAGAGTTTCCACTTTTTCAGTTATAAAGTGAATAAATGTCAATTTAAAAAAAAAAAAAGGCTTGAAAAGCTTACATATTGGACAGCAAACCTCACTTTGTCAAAAAATATATCCATATGACATAAAATAAAAACCAATATCTAAAACATGTTGTCTTCGTTAAGAATCAGTGTTGCCGTGGTGCAACTGTGCATGGATTGTCATCATCATATTCATGTCCAGGATTTAAACAAACAAAGCAAAACTCCATGTTACAGTTAGGGCACGTCATGTTATTACATCCCCTATTCGTATGTTCAATCATTGTGTCACAATGTGGACATTTACGCAGTTTTGGACACTGCACCTCTGCATCATTTTCAAAATATTCTAACGTAATCATTGGACACTCTTTCAGCAATTTCTGGTGAATGGAACATCCTTCATTACCACACTGATTAGTAGGAAGTTGATGTCCTTTCCACTTTCTCATACAATTCCAGCAGAATTCAAAAGGTTTTTTGTTCTTCGCTGTGCAAACTGAGCACAGCACACAGAGATTGGAATCATCTGATCTTTCAATTAAAGTGTCACAACCAGGACACTGCATGTGGAAAAAGAAAAACACACACAAAAAAAGATGAAGATAATGCAATATACTAAAATCTGTCATAAATCTGACCCATCTTTAAGATTAACTCTCAAGACTGATTTTTACTTCCACTACACTGCATATCCCCACACATATGGATGGGTGAACTGGTAGGTACAGTATAAGATTAAACTAGTAGAAATGTGTCAAACAGGAGAGATTTTGGACTATCCTCTTTTTTAAGGTTACGCTCTCACGACACGGGGTGGTGTGTGCGTGGTCACGAAAAACGTAACATTTGCGCACGTTTATAGGCACCACAGTTTTAAAACAAGTGATTTTAAGCCGTTGAAACACAAACAACAGGGCCCGTATTCACAAAGCATATTAGGGCTAAAAGTAGCTCGCTTATTTAGGAGATACTCTAAAAAAAAATGGGTCAGACTTTTAATTTTAGGACTCCTAAATTTTTTCTCTAAGAGTATTTCACAAAGTGTTTTAGCACTAAAACTAGCTCAAGAAGTAAGTTGTTCTTGTATCAAGTTTTCTTCAATGGTTGCATGTCTTACTATCATCTATGATTATTCTAGTCTGTTCATTTAAAATCTGCTTATACACTCTTAAAAATAAAGATGCTACACAATGACATAAATGAAAAATTTTTGGCTTTATGATTCTACCTTTAACATCTGAAAAAAACTTTCAGTTTCACAAAAGATTATTTCTTAGTGGGAAGAGTTTTTTTTTTTACTATAAAAAGGCAAGCAAGAAATTATTATTATATTTTAATAATTATAATTAATATAATTTATATTATGATTATATTTTTTAATAACCTTTGACTCCCGAATGCCTGAAAAGTTTTTCTTGTTTGTATATCTGCTTCTGTTTTTAGAAAACGAATCAAGTGTGTATGTTCATCATCTTTATATGTCCAGACAGTCCAGTTTCAAAATATATGAGTAGCAATACGCTGCTAAATGTTTGGAAACACTGTTTTGTGGGTATGCATAAAGTTTGTCTAATCTGAATGTGCTGCTGCTGTACAATGATTTATTTTAGTATTTTTATTATTTTATTTTTATTAAGAGCAATTTATATTTACATCCCACCCTGAATGTAAGCCATTGCGGGATCAGCCAGCTCCGGCTTTGCATGCATCATTCATGTTTATTTTAAGTTTTTTTATTGAAATATGAAAATTCTATGCTAACGTTTTGTAATAGCATATAAACGTCATTGAAAGAAAAACATTACTGTTGTGATATATTGTGTTTATTATATAAAAGTACTCATATCATGATATAAGATTTTAGTCATATCACCCATCCCTAACTACACATAAAATTGTTGAAAGTCACTGATGTGAAAACAATCTTCTATTCTTTCTCTATTTATTACAGGTGACTAAATAATTTTCAGCATGATTTCTTTTATCTCTGCCATCAAATCTTAATTTAAACCTTTCTTTTATTAGTACTAATTCTACGTTTTATATGAAATGTAGAAATGTACTTACATCCCTGAAGTCCATTAACTTCTTAACAGTGTTTGTCCCAAGCTTTTCCTCAAATCTGGATTGCTCATCCACTGTAAGTTTTGCCAGTTTTCGTACTTCATCATATGGCCATTCTGCCTCGCACAGGGGACATCTGAATTCAGTCTGTCCCTGAAAGTACATAACAAGCTTCTGGTTAGTCTACATAGGATTATTATAGCATTAGAATATTTTTATGTAATGACACATGAAATTCACATTCTCACTTTATCCAGCTGAGCTTTGCAACAATCAGTCAGTGTCTCTGGATCTGTGACGTGGCCGCAAGATAATTCAGCTCTTAAAACATCTGGATCATCATCAAATATATCTGAAAGGTTTACAAAGATTTGTCCATTTCACTAAAATGTGCTATGCTAAGTAGGCTCTGATCGGATCGGTTACCCTTACGATTTTTAACCATGGTTTTACTACAGTTAAAACCAAAAAAACATGGTTACTGTAGTAAAACCATTGCTGATAGTAATTAAAAAACAAAAAAAACAAAACGGTTACTACACTTTTACCACAATAAAACCATGGTTAATTTTCTTAAGGGTAGTCGGATAATGTTAGATCAATACTGTGGACACAGCACATTAAAACAAACTACTGTTGTAGTGTAAGCAGCAATATAAAACACGTGAAAGTACAACTGTAAATGTAAAAAATAAACAGTCGGTGCTCCCCAAAGCACATTCTACTAATAGTAGGCTATCAATTCTAATATTTATTTATTGCAAATTTTTTACATTAGCTTGGCTTCTTTTATGTATTTTAACATTTTCATTAGTCACCAATTAGTTTCATTTACACGATTGAGAGTGTTTACAGTTAAATAGCGCTTTTAATGCTAAATAATATATTATTTACATGCCGCGCACTTACCAATTTCGTTTGGTTTTGAAACCAGTTTGATGCCTTTGTCGAATGGAGTGAATCTTTTTGGTGGGTTATCTTCACTCATATTAAACGTTTGATTTCTTCCGTGTTGTCAACTTTCAGCTGCTCCGTACATGTTGATGTTGTACGTCATTTCCAGTTTGTAAGATGAAAGTGAAAGTGTAAAAACTGTGACCATATTTGCTCACACTTTATATAGGCTAAACATAATTATTTCAATATTATTACTTTATATACTTTTATAAATTATTCCAATTTCAAAACTTGATAGTGAACTTAATTTAATTTTAATCCACTATGGGGTTTATTTGGTGTTATTCTTATTATTTTATTTGTATTTTATTATTATTATTATTATTATTTTATGTTTTACTATTTTTTATTATTTGTTATTCTAAACTATTTGTGGATTACGAATTATTTAACCCCTTAGCATTTCTGCAAAAGGTTGAAAAATGCCACTAAAAAGGACACTAATTTTACCTGCTGTGCTGATTGTATCTTAAAAGGGTTTACATCACGAATCACAAGAATCCAACAATAAGTGATATGCATTAATGTGTGGGTTTGGGATGGGTTGCATTTATTTCTTTTTACTTTTGAGTAGAAATGAGTCTACTTGGAGTCATTATCCAGTTTGCTTAATTTAACCCTGTGTCTTCTTATGAACATTTGGCTGTGTTAGGACAAAGAGCAAACAGCATGGGGTTAGGGTATAATGTTTGATATATGATGTTTTATTAACAAAGTTCAGTTTTCAAATAATCAACTTAATCACCTTGTAACTATAACCAGCTGTCGACAGTCACCAATCAGGTGTCCACCTGATCGGCATCAACAGAAACCTATATAGACTGGAAATCAACTCACCCTCATTCCTCACAGCAATTAATTCAAGAGATGGAGATAGAAAGTGAACATTTAAAAATAAAAGTAATTCTTCAGAAAAGGTCAAGTGAAGTTTGTTTTAGGTCTTTGCTTCATTTTTTGGAAGAAACTGGTCTGATTAGGAGAATATAGAGTAGGTCCGGTGTATATGTATGTGTGTTAATGTATTTACTTTTATTTTATTATACTTTTATTATTATTATTATTATTATTATTATTGTTATTATTATTATTATTTTTAATATAATTTTTTAAGCTATTGTTAGGATTTAAACAAATCCAGACCCACACTCCATTTCGGTAGGTGGCGGTAATGCTTCCAAAAGTTGTTTGCCATCCGCCATTAAAAAGGAAAGAAGAACCCTCATTCCTCGATAGTTTCAGCATCCCTCCCCTTCTCTGCAAGATTGCTGGTCACCTTACTAAGCAGAACGGGGGGGATTGTTCTGGGTTTTGGGTCTAAGGCCAAGCACGGAACCCTTTCCCCGCTAGGAAGTGCTCCGGACACAGGCCATTAACGAGCTCGTAGCCCTCTCCTCGGACAGCACGCCAACTACGCATATGTATAACCCTGTTCCAAATTATTTGTAAGTGTGAACTCGTGAAAATTTCTAGTTTGAACAGTACTGAAATCATACTACGGACCAACTCGAAACACCAAGTATTTAGACTCAGCCGGCGTTTTAAACCGAGCTCAGCCCCATAAAGGCTTGGGCTGGCCCTGGGTGTTTCAGTTCATTTTAAAAGGCTTTATACTGTGTTTTTCAAATGGAAGGCTGCATCCTTCTGGGGTCGCATTTGTAGCCTGCATATACATAAACGGTGGTGTCTGGTCTATAGGGGGCGCGGCCCCCTTAAAGTTGGCCAAAGAAGACAGCTACTTTATTATGTTACCAAAAAGTTAAATATATAAATATGACCTCATGTCTTTGAGTCTCATAACTGCGTTGCAGATTGTCAGGTAACTGCTAGTTACAGTACTCATCAGTAGAAACAAGTGACATCTCAAGATGAAATACAATACAATAAATATCCTTACAAAATCACCCTTTTATAAAGTGCTAAAAAATAAATAAAGGTTTAAGGAGATGGACCAGCAGGAGTCAAGTGATCGCGGTCGAGCTTACACTGTGTGCTTTCTGTCACCGTACAAATGATGAGAAGGATGTGCAAGTTAAACAGTTTTAATAAACATAATTAAAACTCACAGCAATACAAACAGTAGACATTCCAGGGAGTAACACAGATGGCAAACAACCGGTGACATAGAACAACGATCCAACAAAGACACAAACCAAGATACAGCATTTATACACAAGGTGATTGGTAACAGCTGGTGACAAGATCTGGTAATTAACTGATGAGTCCAGATGATGCTGATGATCAGTGAGTGCGTTTACATGCACATCTTACGCCGATTATGCTTAATAAACTGATAACACGTGGGGTCATGTAAACACGTAAAGCGGTTTTCTTTAATCGGGGAAAGCCCATAAACAGCGTAAGCAAAAACCGATCGGCACAGGTAGTTTTTTGCTCATTACGCCGATTTCGCGTGGCATTTAAACACCTTAACCCGCTTTCTCACGGTTTTGTTCATGTGCGCATGTCTCCGCGTATGAAAGATAAACGTCACACGCGGAAGTAAGCGCAAGGTAACGCATAAAAGTCTCTGCTCGACTAAAGCAGTTGGCAGAGAAACTGTGAAAATAAAAGCTCATGTTACATTAACAGGTTCTGCAGACACGAGAATAGATACAACAGTACAGCTTAAGACAGATATGTCGTTGACTTTTTGATCGACTATTGTGTACTATAGGTGGTGACGTCACTGCCTGCGAGAAAACTGATAATTCTCCGATTGAATTTAATATGATTGAAGGTTACGACAATACAGTTTACATACACCCTAAACATTGCAGTGTGATTAAAATGTTCAAATATCAAAAAAGGAGCGCTACCCGGACTCAAAAAATATGTTAAAATGTCGAGGTGCTCTTTGAAAAGGAGAATAGTGGTAGCAAAAAGTAAAAAGCCTTTATTAATATGGCTTGGTCATAATAAACCTAATAAAACTCTGACGCGTTTCGGCTTCGTCAGGGAGTAAAATGTTAGTTTACATGTACATTCTATAGAATCCGAACCGAACATCTGCGCAAGCGCACAGCCAGGGTTGCCAGATTCGCGTATCAGATCCATCCCAGATGGACATTCAAAACTAGCCTAAAAGCATCCCAATGACTATTCACAGCCCAAATACCAATAACCAATGAACGATATACTTCCATTTTTAACCCGCAGAAAAAAAACAACTGTTGGAAACAGTTTAAACAGTAGCTCAAATCTAAACTCGAAAAAAAGGAGAGGACTTGGCAACGCCTTGCTGCGGACAGCATCTCTCGTCGAGTTCAAGCTTTATCTCTGGATTAAAGTCAATGCGGAGTTGGAGAAAGTTGATCTTAAGAAGTTTTTAGATAAAGGTGATGAAAACACACTTTTCAAAAGTCCCAACGCTATTTTATTGCTTTAAGTAGCCTAATGTTTTAAAAGTACACATAACGCGGCAGAATGTACATCACCTGACCCCAGTAACCTTACCTTAATAATGCGTGATACAATAGCCTTGCTATTGCGTATTTCTGTGACGAGAATCATGTGATATGAGAGTTTAATATAAGACGTGAACTTGAGCACAAATGTTCTGCGCATGTGCACAATGTATTTTTGCATCCGATTGAGAAAATACTATGATTCACACATTTACATGCATACTTTTCTCCTGCGGATCGGATCACAGATCGGAGTGCACCACCCCCCTCAAAACGATCCAAATTAGCATCCAATCGTCCTCAATCATATTGATTAAGGTGTTTACATGAAGGCTTTTCAAAATCAATACGATCACAAACTCATTCTTTGGTTGCATGTAAACGTACCTATTGAAAGGCCGGCGTCAGATGCTCCACCACGTCTGGCTGCAAAGGCGTTGGAGGAAGTGGAAGAGTTTGCCAAATGAAACCTCTGGCACTAATCACCTGCCAAAATGGCCATGCAAGTTGACACTCGAGCTGGGTCTCTCCGTGCTTCTATTTATTAAGGGGGAGAACATGGGAGGATACCGGCTTGACACAGAGGCTACAGTATATAACCTACTGAACATGTTAGGTGTTGTCTAGCCCACAGCTGAACAAATGTCCATTAGCAAGGCACTGCACTCTAGCTATTGCGACACTTCTGATCGAGTGCGGTCGCAACCTGAGCAGGAAAGGCGTGCCATGAGCTTGGTGAGCCAGAGAAATAGCGTCCACTATCCAGTGAGACATCCTCTGCTTGGAAACAGCTTTTCCCTTCTGCTAGCCTTCATAACAGACTGTTCTAAGGTCCTGAGGCTTTGTGTTAGGTCTACGGATATCTGTAGGGCGGGGAATCACTGACCGAAAAAGCATGCAGGTCCCCTCACTCTTTATCAAAGCCAATGTAGCCAGGACCAAGGTTTTCATTGACAAAAACTTGAGCTGCACTACCTCCAACAGCTTGAATGTGGCTTCCTGGAGTGCTTTCAGCACCAGGAACAGGTGCCAAGAGAGTATAGAGGGAGGACAAGGTGGATTTAATCTCCTCGTCCCCTTAAGGAACCTGAAGACCAGGTTGTGCATACCTACTGTCTTACCTGCTATGGGATTGTGGTGGGCGACGATGACAGCAACATACACTTTAAGGGTCGAAGGGGAGAGCCATTACTCCAGCCCATGCTGAAAAAAGCGCACAACACTGTCCAAGCATTTTCAGGGGTCTTCTCCTCGAGGAGAACACAAATCGATGAACAGGTTCCACCTCAAAGCATAAGCATGTCTCATAGACCGTGTTTGTACTTAAGTGATGGTGTACACTACATGCTGGGGTAGGCCACTTAGAACTTCCACACATGGGGTTTCCAGAGGTATGGGTGCCACAGGATGCCCCTTCTCTGAGAATGGGCCAGGGAGGGTCTGTCGCGAGAAGTACTAGTTCCAGGATCCAGGTTTGGTTGGGCCAGTAGGGTGCTACCAGCAAAACCTGCTACTCATCCTCCCTGACTTTGCACAATGTCTGTGTGATAAGGCTCACTGGGGGAAAGGCATATTTGCGCATGCCAGTGCGTCCGTGCTGAGTTTTTCCTTGGTCAGGGAGAAACAGCTGGCAGTGAGCAGTCTCTACTTGTGTGGTTCTGAATCGACTCCAAATAAGCTGGACTGTCTTGGGGTGGAGTCGCCACTCAGCTGGGAGTGATGCTTGTGAGAGCTCATCTGCTGCGCAATTCAGTGCGCCTGGAATGTGAATGGTTCCTCAGATGCTTCTGACGACACAGAAGGAGATAGCAGGCGAGCTGCAACATGCGACGGGACGTAGACCACCTTGCTGGTTGACTGAATCCTGAGGGGTGCTGCAGCTGCAATATGCCCCAGGAGCCTCTGAAATAACTTCAGTGGAACCGCTGTTCTGCATTTGAAAAAAAATCCAACAGTTCAAGATCGCCTAAGCATGCTCCTGTTTAAGGCGTGCTTGTCTGTGCGACCGAGTCCAGTTCCATACCGAGATCTGCTGCACAGGTGCAAGTTTGCTCTTCTCCCAGTTGACCCAAAGGCCCAATCGGGCAAGGTGCCTGAGCACCAGGTCCCTGTGGATGAATAACTGCTCTCTAAACTGGGCTACAATGAACAAATCATCGAGGAAGTTGAGTATGCGAACGTCACGCGAAGGATAGAGACATTGCACCCAAAGGTGTATATATAATATTTTGGACAATTTATATATATATATATATATATATATATATATATATATATTTTTTTTCTCATATATAGTAAACGTGTAAATATAGTATTTAAACATCAATTTTTTCCTTTATATTTAAATAAGTGCACTCACTGTAAAAATGCCACTTAATAAAATTTTGGAAGAGCAAAAATAACTATTATTAGTTAAGACAATGTGTTATAATAGTTCTGCAAAAATATAAACATTAAATGAAGGGTTAAATGAAGGGTTAATTTTAAATCTAGCCAACAGTGACTGACAGCACTTTAGTCCAGTGGCTGGGGGGCAGTGGAGTCAGCAATTACATTTAAGGGTGACTGTGCCCAGACTGTGCACCCTGTAAGACCATGAGAAACTTTAGTCAAAGGCCACATCATTTTGAAATACATTCTTACACCCATTCAGAACCTTACATTTAGAGAATGAGCGGCACCTTGTGTTATCTTCACAAAGGGGTACTAAATCACATTCCCGCTCATTTTCCTTCACTTCTCCCTGCTGGTGGAATGTGTCATGGTTTCTCCAATGGAGAGAGATGGAAGATGCAGGCTTACGGAGTACACAAAGGACTTTTATTTAAACAGAAAACAAACACCCACGAGAGGGTAAAACAAAGCAGTGACAAAAACAGATGATATTCAGGACTAATCTTAACGCCTCCAGACGTTCCTCAGGGGAACACTAAACAGGGGACAAGACAGACTGGATGACAGACACGAACCAACAAAACATGACAAATATACACAGGGGCAGAAAAGTATATAATCATAGGGGTGAAACAATAAAAATAACAAACATTGGGGGTGGTGCAGGCAGGGCAGAGCTAATTGGGGCAGGAGATGGTCTGGGCGGGTCTAACGGGGGCCTTGGGAGAGGCAGTTTCAGAAGGGGCAAACTGTGGCAGGGCTAAGGCATGGATGACAGGGGGCACAAAAGGGGACAAGGCATACAGGGCGTAAAAGAGGCAGAAACAGGAGACTGCGGGGCGAGCAAGGACTCATAGGGAAGACATGGAGGCTGAGGACCAGGTAGAGGGGCAGGATGACGAGGGTGCATGAGATGCTGCAACAGACAATGGAGACATGGAGACAGAGGTACATGGTGAGACAGGGAGTGCTGCAGCTGACAGAAGGGTGAAACCGGGGCCAAGACAGGGGGTGCTCCAGCTGATAGTGGAGGTGGGAAAGGCGCTGTAGCTGGAAGTGGAGGCAAGACAGGGATCAAGACGGGGAGGTCAGGCTGGGGCTGGGGAGCCGAGACAGGAGAGGACCCCAGGAAAAGCTCAGGTTGGGGAGCCGAAGCTCCCTTCATCTTCTTCCTCCTGGGGAGAGGTGCAGAGCTCATGTCCACAGGCAGAGGAATCAGGGTTGTCATGGCGGGTGAGGACACATCCGACTCAGACTTCCACGAGAGCCTCCTCCCATGCTTCCTTCAGTGGTCGGTAGGCAGAGCAGGGCTCTGTATATGTCCAGGAAGCTGGACATATACAGAACTTCACTTAACTAAGACAGGCACAAGAGTAGGAAACAAAGGGCAGAGCAGGGCTCTCGGGAACCGAGGTGGGGAGAGCTGGATCCTCCCGTGTGATTACCGCCAAGATACGGTCCTCTGGGGTGGGAGGAAGCTGGACATATACAGAACTACACTTAACTAAGACAGGAACAAGACTAGGAAACAACCCTAGGGAGAGCTCAGGTTGGGGAGCCGAAGCTCCCTTCTTCCTCCTGGGGAGAGGCGCCGATCTCATGGCCATAGGCAGAGGAATCAGGGTTGTCATAGCTGGTGAGGACACATCTGACTCAGAATTCCATGAGATCCTCCTCTCACGCTTCCCTCAGAGGTTGGTAGGCGGAGCAGGGCTCTCGGGAACCGAGGTGGAGAGAGTTTACATGGGTAAGTACTGTACAAAACGAATCGGCACAAGACAGCAAACACAAGGGAATTAAATAGGATAATTAACGAGAAGACGAGGGGCGGGGTCAGAAGACGAGAAAAGGAAGCAAAAAGGCCACGTGCTGCCACACAAAACATGCTACGATTAAATGTTGCAAATATGTCTACATTGTAAGCTTCAGCATCTAGTTAAATGTACAAAAAATACATTTTGTGTCTTTTAAAGCAGTGAGACCAGACTGGAATGAAAGATGAAAGATCAAAAGAATTATCAACACAAATATTTAAATGCTCCATGGAACATATTGCCAATAATTATGACCTCAAGTATACAACATGATTAAGATTAAGCATTTAGCAACAGTTGAAAGTTTTTATTTTTAGAAGAATCTTAAAGCAGTTTTATGATTCAAATTGACTGAAACTATGTAATTTATAAATAATTTATTATAAATAATAATTTATTATTCCAGTAAAACATTTTAAGCTTTCGTCTAAAGCATTAAATTAAATATTTATACTAAAATAAATGTAGCCTGAATAATATATGCCTATACATCACTCTGGATTAGAGTGTTACAAGCTATCATAATAGCAAGAGTTCATAAAAGTCAACCCATAATAGTTCACGAGGCAGTAATAAACAATAAAGATGACACTCAAAATAACTTTATAATCACAGATTTCCTTTTCTTATTATTTAACATTACATTACAATTTATACATAAATACAACACCAAAAAAAAATCTAAAATATCACAAGTTACTATTCCAAACATTTTGTAAACATCTGTGGTCTCCTTAATTGGAACATTATTTTCTTTACTCATTTATATTCCTAGGATTAGAATGGGTTAATCAAATTTTTTAAACTCTTTAAAATAAAATGAGTTGACAGTGTCATTTTTTTTGCATTGCATTTTTGACATTATCAGAATGGGCAGTTTAAAGTGAGAGATCCAACATAAATCAGAGTCTGGAAAGTAGTTGTCTAAAGTGCTGCAGTATTATCCACAATATCGTTCCAACTACAAGACATCTTTAAAGGACTGTAACAGAAATAAGAAAAACAACAAGTTGACAACAACAAAAGTACTGATTTATCAGTATGTCTCTATAATATTAAAAAAATTTTCAATGGTTCATCAATGTTTAATGTAATTCATTAAACAGGTGCTTTTATCCAAATGAACTTAGAAGAACATCACAAGAAAATACACTGTACTGTAACTAGAAATTTTCAGGTATAAATATAATGGTTAGATTGAGTACATTATACATTAAGTACCTCCTCCTTCCATTCTAATAACGACAATAAGAAGAGACAGATGTTCAATGCTACAAGATTGGAATGTTTCATCGTCTTCAAGATCATTTTGACCAAAAATCACCCTCAAGTCTTCTGGACCTGACAAGACAAGAAATTAACTGGATAAAATTGCCTATTTTATATTTATATTCTCTAATCTGAATATTCTAAATGAAAGCTTAAATTTACCATTCACTCCAGGAAACAATCTTAACGCTTTTTCCTTCAGCTTTCCAATGGTGAAATTCTCAAATTCTTCACTCGATGATGCCACAGACAATACTTCAATTGTATTCTTGTTAATTCTGATACGGACCTGAAAGGCCATTCTGATCAAGAAGTATTGTCTGACTGCAAAGCTTAAGTGATCAAACAAGGAAATACATTGTGCTCATAAACTTCTTTCTCTTTCACTTTAATACTCAAACTAACAAGGGCGTCGACTTTCTTCTTTTCATTTCGGTGTTTTACAGGAATTCCCTCTAGCCATACAGTAAAATAGCCTACAGCATTCCCAAGTACCGGAACCTCGAACTAAAAGTGTACAGAAGTCAAGCACTAAAGAAATATATATAAGTCCATGGACGTATACACAGACCTAGGCTACGCGTACCAACCAGGAGGCAAATTATTAAAGCCAGCTTTACACTGTATAATGCCAAGCTATCATAAAATGTAATTTTTAATTCATTAATAGTGAATTTTTCAATCATTAATAGTGAGTTTTTCAATCATTAATAGTGAGTTTTTCAATCATTAATAGTGAGTTTTTCAATAATGAATTTTTCAATCATTAATAATGAATAAATATAAAGCTTGGAGACTGTGTTAGCTATTTATTTGGGAGGGGGTACCTTATTTCAGTTTCAGCACATGCCCCACAAAAGGTCTGTGCACGGCCCTGACTTTAACAGCAATACTAAAGCTTTGAAACAGCCTGCCTCAGTCGCTGGACATGGCAGTGATTCCCAAACTTTTTAGCTACGCTCATAGTCCTATAAGGCTCAAGTAGGCTACACCTTCATAGACTAAACCAGAGTTGTGTTTTAAACTTTTAAAGACAAATAATTAGAAATATTAAGTAATTAATTAATTAAACATTAAACAAGTAAAAATCACTCACCGATGAAGCATGTTTATTTATCTTGAGGTTTGAAAACAGAGCTCATTATTATGAATTGTCATTTGGAATTCAGACAAATATACATTGATCTGCAAATAAGCAAATCTTTTATTACTAAAACTTGTCACACTATCAAAACATTAAGTGTCAGATTTACTAACAACTTGCCCCTGCGTAAACCATCATTTTGGCGTTAGCGACGGGACTTACTAATGACACAGTGGATAATTTTTGCGACTGACCTTATTACATATGCATTTGTAGTAGTTTTCCTTTCAGACGCAACATTAATGGAGGGAGAGTATTTTCATTGATTTGCAGAGGAACATAAATACATAGTTTGCAAAGTTATGCTGTTTAATTTGCTGAAGAAAAGAGAAGTCACGAGAAGAAGTCACATCAGGTGTTTCAAAACTTCTTGTAACCCTTCATCTTTTGTCGTCTTGTCCGTGGTGGTGAACTCGACCGCATCAGCCATTAGAAGATCATCTGCAACTTAAAATTATCAGCTCTGCTTATTTGGACTCTGTAATTTGCGCGCTTTTAGAATTGCGTTGGTCATTATGGAAATGTGCCAGTGTCATTATTGTGCCAGTGTTATTATTTTTAATTTATTTGCGCCTTTGTAGTAACTCACCCGCAGTACTCCTAAGAGCGCTTGTTTGGAAATGCTCTGGCCCTCCAGGGTAAGATTTGAATAGCCCTGCTCTAATCGTTTGGGACCATTGTGCTACGGCAAGAGGTAATGTACTGTACAAGCTGTAGAACTAAAAAAAATATGTACAGAAATTAGCAGGCTGGTTCCTGCATTGTACCTAAACATGGCATAGCTTACACATAATCTTTCATGGTTTAGAGTGAGAGGGAGAATGGAAATTGAACGGAGAATTGCATGGAATTTTTTTTTTTTTTAGCAAAAATCACCAATTCGTACATTTATTTTCAACAGCCACATTTTAACTGTACCGAGTGTGTGGACATCACAAAACAACAGTATTTTATGTATTTTTTGATGTTATTATGTTGATGTATAAATACAAAAATGAGTAAAAAGTAAATACATTATATCAACTTAGATTGTACATTATAATGTCAGAAAATATAGATGCTTGCTTTATGATGAACCACAATTTCTCAACTTATAAAAAACTACCAAAAAACAGCTGAAACCATACACTTTTACAAACACTTTAACAAGTCCACATAAACAAAGATACAATATTTTTATTATTATTATTATTATTAAATTCTTTCATTTTTGTAAGTTGCTTTGGAGGTCTGCTAAATTAATATAGTGAAATTGTATAGATTTATTTGCAATATCCCATTGACATGTTTTTTTTTTTTTAAATTATATTTAAGGCAAACACCACTGCTTTAAATGTCAACTTTGTTGGACATCTTACTTAATTTGTCTTGATGCGACACCTGCTGAGCATGAAATGAAATGAGTAGAAGTTTTTAGGCAGTCACTGGCAGATTCTAAACAAGCAAAGCAAAACTGCTTCATACATTCACGACATGACATAATTTTACATCCCTTGTTATGTTCTATTAATACACCACAAAATGGGCAGGCACGAATTGCTGGACACTGTACATGAACATTGGACCCCTTATATACAACGGATGTTAAAGTAATTATTGGACAGGTCCTCAGCAGATCCTGGTCAGCACTTTTACATCCCACATTACCACAATGATCAGTATGAGGTCGAGGCCCTTTCCACTCTCTCTCACACTGCCAACAGAATTCAAAGAGTCGTCCAGTCTTCACTGTGCAAACTGAGCACAGTACGCAGAGATTGGAATCATCTGATCTTTCAATTAAACTACCACATCCAGGACACTGAATATGGGAGGAGAAAAAAACAGAAATACAGAGTCCTAGGTGTCACACATTATCAATGTTTTACATTAGCTCTAACATTAACTTATATAAATTATAAATTAAAACGTATAATCATGGCTTTAAAATGCCACACTAGCACGTCTCTAGACTTTGAGTATTTTCTGTATGCGACATAGATAATTATCACACTGAATCCCTGCCTTATTAAATATCTGCATGGATCTCTTCAATCCAGTCTTTAAATCTAAATAAGTATTTTTTTCGATACTGTAATTTTAGGGTTGATAGCCTACAACATCCAAAAAATATACTTACATCCCTGAAGTCCAAATACTTCTTAACGGTGTTTGTCCCAAGCTTTTCCTCAAAACTGAATTGTTCATCAATTGTAAGCTTAGCCAGTTTACGCACTTCATCATATGGCCATTCTTTCTTGCACAAAGGACATCTGAATTTAGTCTGTCCCTAAAATTGCATACCACAAGTCTAAGTAGTATTTATTGCACCCATATAACGTTGATATTAGAATTAGCCTACTTTAAGTTTTAAGTAAAAATTTAAGTAATATTTGCACTGTCTCACATTTTCCAGTTGAGTTCTGCAACAATCAGTCAGTGTCTCTGGATCGGTGACATGTCCGCAGGACAGCTGAGTCCTTAAAACACCCGGATCATCATCATATTCATCTAAAAGGTCAAGCATTGTGAATTTTACCATATTGGCCTCTGTTTCATGAAGTTCAACCGAAAATTGGATATTTAATTTAAAGAATTTTATATGTATTTAGACTGTACTTTCAACGTATAATACAATTTAGTATTACATTCACTTTCACTTTGTAATAAAGTCTGTTTACTATAGAACATTATACACAAAACCATGATATGTATTAATAAAAACAGCAACAGTGTAAATGTAAAACGGTACCTGCAATTGTGTCATAGGCTAATAAAAACTTATTTTCTTAAAAGCGCTTCTTGCAATAGCCATATATAAACACAGCGCACCGCCCTTCACGATTAAACATAGTGCTTTGTTTTATGCTATAAGGAAGTCTATGAACTAAAAATACATAACACAAATATTTATATATAACTTACCGATATCGCTTGGTTTTGACACCAATTTTACGCCTTTATCGAATGGAGTGAATTTCTTCATGGCTTCAGACATTTTAAACTACGTCAATTTCGTACAATTGTAATCACGAGCCTCATCATTTCCCTGCTGACGTTTTTCCACCGCCGTCAACCGGTCGTTTGCTTGGCTCAGATGTCCCATCCACTTACACTTTCGGTACGCGAGAGTGACACAATACACGGAAGTTTTCACAGTGCTGTATGATCGCAAGGCTACTGGGGATTGTTACAATAAAGTCTCCGAGCGTTCGTTGCGAAATGGAACTGTATTCGATCATCGTTCGTGGTTGGTGCTATAATTCGATTTTGCATTAGAATAATGCTGTTCAACTGTTACCGTGCAAAAAATCTAATTCAGTCGAACAGAAACAACATTGCAACTAATTAACATTGCAACTTGTTAACTAATGTCCGTTTTAACGTCGTACGTTGATCCTATATTTTAAGCAGAATATTATTAACTATAATGTTACGTTCTTTTAGTTCTTACACTGCAGTTTACTTAAAGCAAGGAATACTGTCAGTCACTTTAATGGTCAGTGACATATTTGTTGCCTTCTCATAGTGTTTTACCTTTTAATGTCGTAGTCTTTTTTTAATTGAAATGCTATTGTTTGCAATATTTTATATATAGTTTTAATTGTTGTTTTAATTATACTGTTTTTACTAGATTTCATAGCTCAGGATGCTGGTATAGGCGCCAGTCCCCTGTGACCCTGCAGAGGACAAGTGGGTTTGGAGGATAGATGGAGAATACTAAAGGTACGTCTATTTTGTTATTTGCAGGTGTGTTTGATCATAAAACTTTATACATCTTGTAGGTAAAGAATAATTCAGGTATTTTATTTGTACATGGATGATGTATCTGTAAGTTACATATGACAGCATTTTGCTTTTTTTGAAAGCATGATCCAAATAAAGCATAACAGTTATGAACATCAGCACTGTGAGGAAGATGCCACCAATGTGGATTTAGATCAAGACATTTACTGCACTGATAAATCTGTTTAAAGGTTTTTTAAAGTTTCTTAAATGGGACATATCATCAAAATCTGACTTTTTCCATGTTTAAGTGCTATAATTGGGTCACCAGGGCCTCTATCAACCTAGAAAATGCGAAACAGGACAACCCAGTTTTGGTAAACCACTCTCTATCTGCAAGCATGTGAAAAAATTGATAATTAAAATGTGGCTCCCCTTGTGATGTCAGAAGGGGATAATACCGCCCCTTAATCTGCACTTTCCAACCACGGCACTGGCATTTATTGCAGAGATCAGCTTAGTTGCATTTAAAAGGACACACCCAAAACGGCATATATTTGCTCACACCTACAAAGTGGCAATTTTAAAATGTTATAATACATTTTCTATATGGTATTTTAAGCTAGAACTGTCCTGACGTTATGCAACCACTGTCATATCACAGGAGATTAGGTCTGTTACGATAGCTACGTTTCATAAGATGGTTAATTGCGCATAATAATGCAAGTACATCCTTTTTAAGAACACAACTTTAATTTTTAAGAATATTAAGAATGGAAATGTATAAAACATGAAATGTTGAATGTAATATGTAATATGAATGTCAAAAAAAATTTAAAACATAAATATTATAAAATATGAATTTCAATTAAAAAAGAGCTAATGCACATTGGCAAGTGATGTTTGCACCTAGTGGCAGCGCCAGCTGCAGTTCCAAACCAATCAATCAGGCTTGATGATTGGTTTCCCGGGCCAGCTCGTGCTCCTCCTCAGCTCTCCCCTGCTATCCGGTCGGTTTGGGTGCAACTGTGTGTGATCGAAATAACGGCATTGTAAGTAATCAGCGTTACTTAGGACGTTATTTTTTTCAGTAACGAGTAATCAAATAAATTACTGTTTCCTTCGTTGTAACGTCGTTATCGTTACTCACATTAAAATGCTGTGCGTTACTAAAATTGATTTCAATTCAATTCAATTAAATTTTATTTATATAGCGCTTTTCACAATTGTTAATTGCTGCAAAGCAGCTTTACATGAGTAGATGTAGAGGAGAACACTGAAAATCAATACATAGTATAAGAAGTAGAATATAGCGGCTAAGGATAAACCGTGTAAGCGAGTGTATTAATAATGTAACGTATACAGTAAAGTGCTAAGTTAAGCCAAAGTTGGCTGACTCTCCCTGGGACTAAAAAAACCCCTAGGAGAAAACCCAATGGGAAAAAATCCTAGAAGGACAAAAAACCCTAGAGATAAATTAATATTTATATATATATAGAGAGACGGTAGGGATAGGAAGCGGGTAAGCGGATTAAACTGGTTCAGCCGGTGGTCGTTGATCGTGCTTCGGCTGGGCATCACGTTGAAGGACAGCCAGTTGATCAGTGGTGCGATGACCTTCACAGCAACAGGAACTGGGTCTGTTTGTCTCATTGTCCTCGGGGTCGAGGACGAGACAGGGAGACAAAAACAGAATTCTATTAGCGTAGGGGCCGTTCACATGTAATGCAAGTGTCATACATTATAGTGGTTTAATTCAGCTCGGTTCCAGACAGGCTAACTATTGTGGCAAGAGTAAATTACCCATATGAGGTATGTGAGTGCTTTGTTCTAGACAAAATAACTACTGCTGGAAAAGTACATTTACTGGACATTCTATGTGAATGCTTTGTTAAAGAAGAATGTCTTAAGTTTAGATTTAAATTGCTCGACTGTGTCTGATGCTCAAACATTTTTTGGTAAGTCATTCCAGAGCTTAGGGGCCAAGTAGGAAAAGGATCTACCACCTTTAGACACTTTTGATATTCTAGGGATAATTAAGTAACCAGAATTTTGTGATCTCACTAAAGTGATTTTCACCCATGTAGGCTAGCTCTCTCAGCCAAACACTGTTTTTCTCTTGTGTGTGTATTGGGAGAAACATAACTGATGATGATTGGTTTGTGTGTAAGAGGGGGTGGGACAACCACATAGCTGATGATGATTGGCTTAATTGAGTTCACACACAAGCACGCATAGTCCGACTCTGAGCAGTGTAAAAAAAAGTCTGAGCAGCTTGGTCACTTTGTCTCTTGGTTTAGCAACTTTCTATCACTTTAGCGACTTTATTTCAAAAAAGCGACTTGGACAAATCTAGCTATCTTTTCTGCCGTGGTTGGAGACTTTTGTAGACTGACATGAAAACATGCGTTGTTCTCTCTTCTCAACGAGCAGCGGGTGCTGCTGCTGTGCCCCATCTCAAAGCACTGACAGGCAGCCCGTTCATCCCTCAGCAATCAATCCAAACACAGGTGACAGGGCGATGGCAAATACAACAAGCTCAAAGGTAGCGGTCGCAAACACCAAGTATAATAAGCACTATTTTCCATTGTTGAGGTAAAAGGCAAGAATGTTTGTGTAATGTGCAACATATGCCCAGGAAGAAAAAGTCTCTTCACATCTGTGGCAAGTAATTCTGATCTAAATGATGTTTTATTAACAAAGTTTGGGAGAAACATGTCAAATAAACTACCCAAGTGACTCCAACTGTCTTCAATCAGTATTCAGTGGCACCAGCCGCTTACAATCTGTAATCAACAATACACCCAATCAGCTCGAAAGCAAGCCATAAAATAAAAAAAGAAATAAATATGCCAGTTTCCTCTAGGTCTAAAGAGCTTTGGACAGCGCAGAGCACTGACTATTTCCAGCAGACTGGTTAGGAGAGGGCATTTGGAGAACACAACATAATAGTATTTTCATGTACCATCTGCTTAACAGCAGAGCCAGGTGTCACAACACACACTCACACCCCATCTTGAACACTTGCAAAGCATTTTAAACCAAGCACCTGTGGGTACATCTGTGGTGCCCTTAGTCCAACTCACACAGTCTTTGGGAGCCTGGCTAGAGCTTCTCAACCTGGCCTGTTGGCTTATTATCACCGTCGAACTTGGGTACATGCCCCCTCAAGTTTAAAGACATCCAGTTCACTTCAGGGAAAGCTACAGCTCATGTGTTCTGTGCGGAGATCACAGTCCCAGGAGAGGTGATATGAGGACAGGGTTTTACAGCCCTTACTTCATGTTACCAAAGAAAGGTGGTGGGGTATGACTGATCTTGCATCTGCGCTTCATGAACCGAGCAGTTCACAAGATGTTGTTCAAAATGCTGACAGAGAACGCATTTTTGAATGTGTCCATCCTCAAGATTGGTTTGCAGCGATTGACCTGAAGAACGCGTACCCTTATGTCTCGAATCTCCAAATCACACCGGCCTGCTGCCAAACTTTCATCCAGTTGTCAGACCCTTCCTTTCTTCAAGTGGGTGTGCCCTTAGAACAGGTGTTCACAGAGACCTCTACCATGGGGTGGGGGGGGGCAAATACAAATGCATTGCCAAGGGTTTGAATGGGACTAAAGCTGCATTAGCACATCAATTACCTCTAGTTGTTGACAATACATCTTTCCCTGAACTACCTTAAAGGCTGGTTATTAGGCAAAGATATTTTAGTCCATAAAGACAATACTGCTCCTGCTGCTTTCATCAAACAACAAGGTGGTCTGTGCTTTAGTCGCATGCAGTGTTGGGGGTAACGCATTACAAGTAACGTGCATTACATAATAATATTACTTTTCTAAAGTAATAAGTAAAGTAACGCATTACTTTATAAATGTACACATTAATATTTGAGTTACTTTTAAAAAAAAGTAATGTGAGTTACTTTTCAGTTTAATTAATTCAATTTAAAAATAAAATAATGTACTAAATTAAACTGAACATATTAACGTAGAATTACGCACTCTGTGCGCATGAGCGGGAACAGTTTGAGTCAGAAACGGAGATGGAAGGCCAGAGTTTGACATTTTTGCGAACATAAAAAACACCTGCAAGGCCTGAAAGAGATCAAGCCTCAGCCAAGTAAGAAAAAGTAACTTAAAAGTAACTTAAAAGTAACGTAAGCATTACTTTCCATGAAAAGTAACTAAGTAACGCAATTATTTACTTTTTTGGGGAGTAACTAAATATTGTAATGCATTACCTTTAAAAGTAACTTGGCCCAACACTGCATGTCACAACTCGCCCACCATTTTATCGCTATAGCCCCCCCTGACGGATTCTCCTAAAGAGGAACCATCTTTCTCAGGGAAGGGGCACCCTGTGGCACCTGCGTCTAGATGGGATGTGGAGGTTCTATATTGCTTACCCTAGAAAGTACAGTAGTGCACATGATCACACTTCACCTACAAGAAAAGCTTACACCTTGTAGTGGAACCTGTTTGTCGAGTGGTGTTGTTCTCCTCAAGAAGACCCAGGGAAATGCCTGATCAAGGTTGTGGCCATTTTTTGCAGCTTCAGTTCCTGGGGGGGGAGCTTCGCAGCCTTTGCAGTTAGTCAAGCTCAAGTTTCTTTCTATGAAAACCTTGCTCTTGATTGACCTGCGTCTTCAAGTTTGTTCAATTTTATAGCCTTTCTGTCGAGCCAATCTTCTCTCATGTTTTCAGCTTAAATGGGTAAAAGCACTGAACGTTTCTGGCTTTATGTCTTTGTATTTCAAATTTCAAGTGAAAGCATATACAAATTAAACAGAAGCATGCAAGAATTGAGCCCTGTGGGACTCCACATGTCTACTCAGATTTATGGTAACCTATGTTCACATAGTAACCTCTCCCTTTTAGGTATGATTTAGTAGTCTATGTAAAAGTATGGTGTGTTCTACTGTGTCAAAGGCAGCACTAGGATCTAGTAGCACCAGCACTAATAATTTACTTGAATCAGAGTTTAAGCAAATATAATTTATTATCTTTATGAGAACTGTCTCTGTGCTGTGGTGCTAACGGAAAACAGATTGAAAATAGTTCAAATAGCCATTTGAGTTTAAGAATTTGTTCAGCTGATTGAAAAAAACCTTTTCAATAATCTTGCCTATTAAAGGAAAATATGAGATTGGTCTATAGTTGATAAGTGTGGTTTTGTCTAGGTTATTCTTTTTAGGAGAACAACTGCTGTTATATCAGTTTATTAACAGTTAAGTACCTTTTTGAGAAAGGGTGTAGGGAGCGTATCAAGGATGCAAGTTGATCCTTTAAGATGTTGTACTGTTTCTTCCAAGGTTTTTATATCAATTATGTCAAATTCTGAGAGAATGACATTGAGAAGAAGGTCTGTCTAGCTGTGCCAAGTTCTACATTAAAATGCAGAAGGTGCTATAATGTACTTCAAGTTTTGTTTTCCGCCACAAACATTCAGCTTTTCTGCATGTTGTTTTCATGCTCTTTACTGCTGTTTGTTTCTCCAAGGTGCTTTACATCTGCCAGTGATCATCCTGACCTTTACTGGAGCTATACTATCAATAGCATCTTCAACTTTTAAGTTAAAACTTTTAAGAAGAACATTAACTGCTATCTGCTGATATGTTTGGCAACATTGACATAGACAGATCTAGCATCAGTTTCAGGACAGATTAATAAATCAAAGTAAACACAAAAATGGTCAGATTCAGCTTCATCTTTGATAACAGTGAATGAAAAATTTTGACCCTTGATAATAAGCAGGGCCCGGTTCCCCAAAACGTTCTTATCGCTAAGTAGTTCTTAACCTATTCCTTAACCTCTCTCTTAACTCTATGGCACGATTCCCAAAACGTTCGTACGCTAAGTATATCTTCTGTAAGTCACACTTTCGTAAGGTTGGTCTGGACCATTCGTAAGCTCTCTCTTAGCGTGTTTTTTTGCGCAAAACGCTATCGCCGCAGTCTTTAGAAATCAGCGCAGCGCAGTACAAGTCAAAATATGGTATGCTGACAATGATTTTATGTTATGGACATTTTTAAGACTTATAATAAAATATGTTTGCAATGGATACAGGACTATTTATGCAGTTGACTTTATTTGGTATCAGAACTAATGAATCAAAGACGGCGCCGGTGTTTGTTCCTCATTGAAGTCTGTTCCCTCTATGTTTATAGCATTTTCATCACGTTACATTTATAATTTATTTAGAAAGATGAAAGATTTCAATTGGTTATACTAAAAAGCAATAATATCATGTATTCTATTATACAATTTATAAAAATATTTCATATTTGACAGTTTTATGTCTTTTAACATATAGCCTGTCTTTTTCTTTTCTTTTTTCTCTACTGTTTGTTTTAAAACTGTTAAGTTTCCAAACATAATAAATATATATTATACATATAATATGATTCATACTGTAAAAATAATTGACTTACAATCAAGAACAGTCAAGATACATTACATAAATGCACACATGTACATCTCAGTAGCCATTAAAACTTTCAATGTATATAAATAATAAACGTATAATGTGATAAAAATGCTATAAAAACCGTACACTAAAAGGAAACATAGGGGGAACAGACTTCCACACAACACCGGCCGCTTAACTGTTTAGTCCATTGCCAATTTTTTTATTCGTCAACCCTTAAACCTTTTGACATTTTGCCTGACGTGGCTAAATAAAAAAATTGCCTTCCAAGACAACTCATTATGGAGCTGCTAGATCTTCTCAGACCATATTCTTTATCTAACTAGGTTGCTTTTTATTGAAAACATTAATTGTAAGCAATACCGCATTAAACAGAAATACTGCAGCTGCTTGCCAATCAATTTTGATTGTTAAATACCTTAACATTCGTATAAAAGTGTATTACATATTTTTTAAAAGTCAAAACCCATGTCAAGAAGCGGCACAAGTGGCACAACGGGATAATGAGGGTGTATACATAGCGAGGGATACCCGGTTCGTCTACCCGTATTACTGACAATTTGATCATTTAATTAATAGTCAATATTTTACGGATAACTTAAACTATGTTAAAATAAATGTGACTGGAATAATTTGAGTAATGTTCCATTTGTATATAACGTGTTGTCTTTTAACGTCGTAATGCACCTTCGCGTGAAGTGGAAAATCGATCCCTGAGTGATCGATCGCAAATAATTCAGCACCTTCACTTGGGACAGCGCCATTGTACGTCGAACTTAGAGGCAGCGTGTTAAGAAGCTTCCTAAGAGACACTTCGGGGAACACACTTAGGAACATCAACAACTTTGGTAAGATATATCTTTTTGAGTCTTCTTAGCACGCTAAGAGTGAACGTTATCGGGGAACCGGGCCCAGATCAAGAGTGTGTCAAAAACATTTAACAGTTTAATCGCAGTATGGTTTTCTGCATTGTCTATATGAATATCTCCAGCAATAACAAAACAATCAAATTCAGAGGAAATTCAGAGAGAGTGTGATGACATCAGCTGACTGGTTTTCCTGGAGGCTGGGGAGTGTTATCTTGCCTTTCCTGGTTGTTATCCACAGAAATGTCCTTGGGGTGTGTCGTACTTTTAGTAGCTCGGTTCGAACACACCTACACACCAACTCTCAGGGTCTAAACCTGTGATTTATTTATCTGTTGCAACTATGCCCCCTAGTGCCCCAACAGTACAGGAAGTTCACAGTGCATTAAACATTATGCAGTTTCACCACATAGATTATTCCACATCTCCCTTTTTAACAAAGAAGAAAACAGTCATTGCATTGACATCTTACTGTTAGCAACATATACTCAGAGTACGATTCAACAATGAATTTAAAACAGTATCTTGTACATATATAAAATTTCCTGCAAACAAATTATTTCAGGTTACCAACACTGTAAACACATGTAAACACATGAATCAACAGTTACCTTTGTCGCAGCATATTATCTCTGTAGTAAGTGTGACCATTCTGAAAACTGTAAACAGTATAAAACTCTATAAACCCAGAATAACTATAAATTTAGCCTTTTAGGTTTTATGACTGGCCTCCCAGATCTGGTTTTAATTATTGGTCCTTTGGAACAAACAGGAGATGTTTTAGGTGTAAGCGCTGTTTGTGGCATAGCATTGTTCTCGGTCACCTGTGAATCAATCAGGGTGTCACAATCACCCTTCTTTACATCCATAGGTATGAGGAGATGACGGTTCCTGCGAATTGTTGCATGGGGAACATCCACTTGGTAAGACCGAGCAACCCAGTCTCACCCCCTTTCGTCAATATTTGACGACACTTGACCATTCGTCAATATGTTGAGGTTAGAGTTAGGTTTGGGTAGGGATGTCATTATGTAAATCTAACCCTAAACCGACGCGAAATTGGTAAGAAAATAGGAGAAGAGAATGCAACGGACGTAATAGTATTGAAGTCCCCAGTTCGTCAAAAAATGACGCGAAAGGTATACCCTCCGCGTCACATATTGACGAATGGTCAAGTGTCGTCAAATATTGACGAAATGGGGTGAGACTGTGTTACAACGAGGTGTATGATGTTTTTCCACCACAGTTCCAGACACCTTTTGGTCTGTGACCCACACCTGATCACCTGGCGAGAGGTTGCTTAGATCATGTACACGATGGCGTTTATTGAAATGTCTCATGTCTGCACATCTTTTTTCTCTCTCTCTACCACTAATAGTGACACTATCAGGCGTGACAAAATACTGAATTTGCAGGGCAGTGTGTTTTTGGATGAGATGGGCTTTTCCCACACTTTTGACATCTTGACTGAGACTGTTTATATTTCTCATTTGCACCGTGGTAACTCTTTACTTTCTGCCTTACTTTCTGCCTAGTGACACATTCAGGTTACTTTGCTATTGCTTCACAGCTTCGCTCTGTCTTGCCATATCAATCGCTTTTTCCAGCGTTAGATCCTTATCTAACTGCATCCGTTCAGACAGACGTATATCATTTAAACTAGGGATGCACCGAATCCAGATTTTTTGGGCCGAATCAGAAACCGAATACCGAATCCTACTCGCATCCTTATTCCATTACAGGGCTCGCAAAATTTCAAAATCCCTGGTAGCCCTTCGGGCAGGCACTCTTCAGTTTTTGGTAGCCTGAAATTTTGCCAATACAAAGCCAATAGGGCCTCTAACCACAATGTTTAATCTGCTATTCTTGTTGTTGTTTTGATGCTGTTGGTTTTTTAACAAACAAAAAACTGGATTTCCATGTAAACCAACTGTTCCTGCTCATCCCCACACCAGATATACCCACCATTTAAAAGTGGTTCAGTGGGTCACAAAACTAACAATTTGGATCATCCAGTTAGAGATTGGATAATTTTTTCGATCAGAAAAAACAGGGGCTCCTGTCGCTTTAAGATTCTGCACAGAGTCACTCTCTTCACTGCCCGTGCAATCTTCACTTTAAAGCTTGCTGCGAGAGATTTAATTTTCTTACGTGAGGATAATGACTGACAGGATGAAGTTGGAGGATTTTCACAAAAATCCATGACAAATCAGTACGGATTGTTTCCTGTACTGCGGCTTCGCCCGAACACGAAAGGGAAAGTAAAACTCGAGCGCGCGCTCAAACGCAATTTAAATACCCAATGCCTGAATTTCATGCACCACAATTACCCATCCAAATCTGTGAGAGGATACATAAGCATTTAAATATATTTTTTCCTCCCTATAAGTCAAGATAGCCCGACGGGCAGGGCGGGGATGCATTTTGATAGCCCGACTGCAAAGCACAATGAAAGCGATGCGGTGCGATGCGTTAGTTTTTCCAGGTGCGTCTGTCACAGGAGTGACGATCTTTTAGGCGGAACCAAAAGTTGGGAAAGTTTTGGTTCCGCCCGGATGTTTCCGTCCGGACCGGTAAGAGAAAACACCGGACATCCGGTAGCGTCGCGAACGCTGTAATCAGCCAAACTACACACAGCTGGGAGTTATTAAGAGGAGCGCCGGGTGATTGGAGGAGAGCAACACCCAGGAGAGTACTTAAGAACAGTTTAAACCACGGTCTTGGCTGTTGTTATCCCTGTTGTGTTGGTGTGTATCGTAGCGCCGAGTTGGGCTCGCCGGATACGCTATTTGGATTGCTGTACTTGCTCTCTCTCTCGTTTTGGATCGTAGATCTACCTTGCTAAGGATATCGAAGACCTTATAGGTTAAACCTTAGACGGATACTGAAGCTGGATGAGAGAAACGAAGGAAGAGGAAACTTACCATTGTGAGTATACACCTGTGGAAAAGTGGTGTTGATGGCTGGAAAATGCCCTGTCTATGCATCTGGAGCTATTGCAGTGTGAAGTCAACCTAGGACGAAGGAAGTACAGTAGATGTGAGTAACAAAATCCCGTGAAGGAGGTGTGTTGCATGTACATTGACTTGCAGATCGTTTGAGTGTTTTCAAGAGAGAGTGAGTGGCCCTACCCCTGAACCAACGTGGTGGGTGAGCCGAAGGGTCCTTGTGTGAAGCAGCTACAGTGGCGAAAAACAAACACTAGGCCGTGTTACCATCTCCATATCCTCGCCCAGAGCGAAGTGAAGGAAGACGGGTGTCTATCGTGTGCACTGAGCGTGGTGGGTGAGTCTTTGGATGTAGAAATTTTCACTTGAAGTGGTGCTGTGTAATGCTGTGTATTGCAGTGAGATTGCTGTGTCTTGTGACGTAAACCCGCCTCCAGTCACTCGTCCCGGTACGACGAAGAGGAAAGCGGCCCTAGATAAAACCTGTATGTGATTATGCTGTAGTGTGTTTCAGTCTTCTAAATTACGGAGTGGTATCTCGAAGTACCTCTCGCAGCCAACGCCTGGCGGACTTGTGTTTTGGAGTGGCGGCGAAGAACTGTGCGGTTGGCGGTGTGTGTGAGTAACACATATAATATTGTTACCTTACCTGTGTCTTTTTCATCATCACAGAGCTAGAGGCGAGAGAGATCCGCCGCCCCGAGGTCTCGACGAAAGGGCGCCCCGGTCCAGTTTTCGATTGACCAACGGGTCTCGAGGAAAGGGCAGCGCTCGACCCGGTGTGCCGGCGTGACGTTCTCGCCCCTCTGTAAGCCAACGAGCTCGTCGAGAGGGTCTTGGTCCCCGGCGTCCCATTGAAACCACCGTCCGGTCGACGTATTGTGTAGCCAGCCAGCGTAAGCCCCCCACCCTGTAAAAATACCATACAACCTGTTATGTGTGCTGATTAACAGGGAAGAGGAGTGTGTCGGGAGAGCTGCGAAGAGAACCATACCTACCCAGAAGCTGTAACCAGCGCAGAGGTGAGAGAAAACCTTGAAAACGATTCACTGTGTCCCTGTGTCCCAGCAGTCGTCTGTGGAGAGAAAGAGAGCCAGCGTGTACGCTGAGATACTGAGCTGTGAAGAGAACCATACCTACCCAGAAGCTGTAACCAGCGCAGAGGTGAGAGAAAACCTTGAAAACGATTCACTGTGTCCCTGTGTCCCAGCAGTCGTCTGTGGAGAGAAAGAGAGCCAGCGTGTACGCTGAGATACTGAGCTGTGAAGAGAGCCATACCTACCCAGAAGCTGTAACCAGCGCAGAGGTGAGAGAAAACCTTGAAAACGATTCACTGTGTCCCTGTGTCCCAGCAGTCGTCTGTGGAGAGAAAGAGAGCCAGCGTGTACGCTAAGATACTGAGCTGTGAAGAGAGCCATACCTACCCAGTAGCTGTAACCAGCGCAGAGGTGAGCGAAAACCTTGAAAAACGATATACTGTGTCCCTGTGTCCCAGCAGCCATCTGTGGAGAGAAAGAGAACTAGCGTGAACGCTGAGATACTGAGCTGTGAAGAGAGCCATACCTACCCAGAAGCTGTAACCAGCGCAGAGGTGAGAGAAAACCTTGAAAACCGATTTACTGTGTCCCTGTGTCCCAGCAGTCGTCTGTGGAGAGAAAGAGAGCTAGTGTGAACGCTAAGATACTGAGCTGTGAAGAGAGTCATACCTATCCAGAAGCTGTAGTCAGCGACGAGGTGAGAGAACCCTTGAAAGTCGATTCACTGTGCCTTTTGTGTCCCAGCTGTCACCTGCGAAGGAATAGAGAGAACAAGTGTGAGTGCTAAAGGAATGAGCTCGGAAGGAGAACCATACGTACTAAGAAGCTGCAGTCGGTGAAGAGGTGAGCGAGCCCGTGGAGACCGATCCACCGTGCCTCCGTGTCCCCGCTGTAGTCTGTGGAGAGAGAGAAAACAGGGAAGGAGAGTGAGTCAATGAGCAAGGAGCTGTGGGAAATAGGCGGCGAACCGCCGTGCGCTGTATACAGGTACACGGACAAGAAAAGTCTATACCAACACTGATTGTGATTTATTCTGCCTCCAGGAAGGAAGAGGAGCGCGCCACGGGCAGAGGGAACCAGAGGCGGGAGCCAGTTCCCCGACGCAAACCCCCCCCACCCTCTGTCATTCATTCGGCCGTGGCCCCCTGGAGGGCAGAGCCTGATTTTAGTTTTAATTCCCCTTTCCCCAAGTCCCCGTACATTTTAACTATTTAAATAAATAAAGAATATTTTTTTTATACTTACCTGTCCTCGTTGTTGTCTGGTCATTGGGTTGGTTTTGGGGACCTCCTCGAGGTGGAAGTTGAGAAGGGGCGTGGCTTAACCACTAGCAGCCAGCCCCTGGCTTGTGACATGTCCACGAAATGTGAACCGCCCCTAAGGGTCACCGGAAAAAAACAACACTTATCTCCACGTCAGCACCTGATGTGTGTAATCAATGGCCGCGTGACGTCGACCAGCATAGCGCAAGCTTAGGGTTCGGTTCGGTGGAAAAAAAATCTAATGCTGCGTTCCAGGCAGGTTTTTAAACCCGTGAGTTACGACTTCAAAACCACGACTCACGACCTTATGCGTTCCAGGCAGCCTGTAACTCGTGTTTTTACATCCTTCTACCGGTGAAAGTGCACTGAAACGGCAGTCAAACCCGTGACTTCCCACCCGTGAACTCGTACTAGATCGATGTACTCCCAGTTCAGAGTCGTGAGTCGTGGTTTTGAAGTCGTGAGTTACGGGTTACAGGTTGCCTGGAACGCAGCATAAGATTCGGCCGAACCCGAACCCCGTCAAAAAGCCCAGTATTTGGCCGAATCCGAATCCGAATCTTGGATTCGGTGCATCCCTAATTTAAACCAACGACTAACCTGTCTCTGATGAGCTCGTCGTGTAATGGCCCATATTTGCAGTGCTCAGCCAAAGAGTAAAGTGCAGTCACGAAAGTGTCAACAGGTTCATTTTCACCCTGTTTCCGCATGTTAAAACGTGCTCTTTCGTAGATCACATTTTTCTTGACGACGAAAAACGCGTGAAAACCCTCCTTCACTGCGTCGTAACTCTGCATGTTTTCGTCCGTCATGTTCAGCCCTTTTAAGATGTCGTCCGCTTCATCGCCCATACAGTACATTAGTGTGTTTATCTGGTTGTCTTGCGAAGAAGTGTGGAGATTACTGGCCTGACGGAAACGTTTGAATCATCAAATCCATCTTTCCCATTCCTGGGGTTTGGAGAAGTTAAATGGCTCCGGTGGCTGGATGTTAAACGTAGCACACGGGCCCGGCGCGGGCGGCTCTCTGCCCCCGGCAGCTGCATCACCTGGAGCGCGTCGTTCTCTTGCCGCTTGATCCATGCTTGCGACCTGACGACACTAATAAACTTCACCTGCTCGAAGCAAACTTCTTCCGCAAACTACCTGAAAGATCCCACTTCTGACACCATGTCGTATTATCTACTTTTAGTAGCTCGGTTCGAACACACCTACACACCAGCTCTCAGGGTCTCAACCTGTGGTTTATTTATCTGTCGCAACTATGCCCCCTAGTGCCCCAACAGTACAGGAAGTTTACAGTGCATTAAACATTATGCAGTTTCACCACATAGATTATTCCACAGGGTGTTGATTCACAATTCAGCTGTAGCGAGGTCTGTGGGAAGGGCTCAGCTTGAGCTGTGTCTGTGAACAGTAGTTGTTGTGACTGTGAAGTTTTATCCTTGTCATTTGAATGTCCATCCAGGTGCTGGTGTGAAATCCTGTGATTATTTAGGCTGGTCAGGAGTGGACTGGCACACTCAGCTGATGAATGCCTCAGCTAATAGCCTTGCTTCCAATGTTTCTGATAATAAAGTCACCCATTATAAACGTGCTTGGCTGCCGCTGAGCGTTGCTGTCTCTATGATATCGAGCATCTGTTGACTCTGTTAGCTACAGGCTGATGTATTAGCTACAGGCTGATGTGATCTGTGTCTATTTACATTTGGGGATTCTTCACCCACACTCATTAGTGCTTTAAATCTATTTTCAAGCCGCACAGGGGGTGGTAGAATACCAATATTGGCTATTCAAGTTGTACCCATATCTGGGGTAGATGATGCTAATGCAGAAATTTGTGACTCTCGTGACAGTCTAATGTCTTAGGTCTCACACCCTGTTTAGCCATCGGTTTGTGTCCTTAATTACTTTCACTGAGCTCACTTTGACCTGTTTAACTCTTTCGCCGCCATTGACAAGATATCTAAATCTCGTCAATATCTCGTCAATCAAGAGAAAACGCTTCCCAGCCAATGACGAGTATTTACGGCTTTCCGCAATACCGCTATTATCCACCAGGTGGCGCAACGTTTTAAACCCGGAAGTATTGCCCTATGGTAAGCGGCTGCATGTCCGTGTCTGTTTTAAAGATCGCTCTGAATGGGATCTCTATGAAAAGTCCGTCACAAAAATGGAATTATCTCTGCTTTTTGCTCAAAATATGGTGTTTTTGCAGAAACCTACCCATATTCAAAAGCTGATTACAAAAGAACTTCTGAAGGTAGGATGAAACGTTTTTTTTTTTTTTTTGAAAGCAGATGGTCTGTTCTTTCATTTGGTATATTGTATGTTTATATATTTAAAGAAAACATTTTCTGGAAGGCATTAAACTTTTGTGAAAATCATGAAAAACATTGGCACTGGCTGGCAACTTTCTTTAAAAACGCTGGCAGCGAAAGAGTTAAAAGCATTAGGTTCACAGGACTCACCAGCTTGATGTGGGCTCTGCCCACCACTACTAAATGCTAATACATTCACAGCGCGCTGTGCAAAGATGAGGTGCACACGTTGAAAAAAGATAGGGATGTATTCATTTGAACCCAGCTGCACACGGCAGGGGGAGAGGACGCAGGCGCTGTGTGTTCGCCGCTTCTCATCCTGCTGGAAAACTAAAACTAAAAAACTGACTTTACTTATTTTTTTAGCTGTTTTTACTGATTGTTACTGATAGCAAAATGAAGCCCTACTCATATTTGTCTGGATATAAAAAAAAAAAAAAAACATCTAGACCTGGATGTTTCTTACCTGAAGCTGCCGCGATTGGAGCTATTCATCGTTTTGAGATGTTGTCATCTGGACTGGCTTCATTAAATTGAACATATTGTTGGTATAACCCCTCGGACAGTCATAATATAGTAGCTGCCGATGCTGCGCTGGTCTGCGGCTAGGCTAACGTAATCGGTTGCTATCATCTGATACTGTCCTGGAACAAAATCTTTTACAGTCCATATGGGCTCCCCTCACCTCCAATTTATGCCACATTTGTCCTCTCTGTTACTACGGGCACTGCCATTTATCCTGGTGTACATATCCAGCATTCATCCAGTTTGCCGGATCCATGGATAGCTGTCAACAGTAGCATCACAACGGTTTCCATATCCACCATGCTCCGGTACCTGCCGAACCAACTCTTGGAATTTAACACTTGCTGTGCCCCATCAAACCTCTCCTCTCTGAAGCAACTGGGCATCCTTCGCCGACCCCGCTATGTTCATAGAGGGTCGCGTCGACGCCTTGTTTATTCTGAGACCACTACTGAGAGCTCAATCCCGAGCCTCTGGACAGCTGCTAGCGCCGGCGCGCACCAACGTCATCATCGGACACGTCATCAGAGCGCTCTTGGCTCAGGTCTAAAAACCTGCGACCAACCACAACGAGGCCTCCTGCTGGAGGAACAAGGTACTGCGTGCCCTGGGAAACGCGGAGTGGACTCTACTGTTCTGCGCTCGTTGGTAAAGTGGACACCATCTTCAACTTTTAGAATTGATCTGTTAAACTGTCAGTCACTTACCAATAAGGCATCTTTTATTAACAACTATATATCTGTTCAGAACCTTGACATTATGTGCCTCACGGAGACATGGCATAAATCTGAAGTATATTCTGCACTAAATGAATCGTGTCTCCCTGGCTACTCATATCTGGAAAAAGCTAGAGGTAATGGACGTGGAGGGGGTTTGGCGGTTATTTATCGTTCTGATTTGCACATGTCTGTAATAACTTTGCAAAATCTGTCATCATTTGAATGCTTGGCATTTACATGTGAAAAACCCATTCCTCTTACAACTATCCTCATATACCGGCCACCAAAACCACATCCATGCTTTATTTCTGAATTAACTGAACTACTTCTGTCAGTGTGTACTACATCAAACAATGTTGAAATTCTTGGAGATTTTAATATCCATGTTGATTCTCCCACAAGTTTATATACTGCTGACCTATTACAACTTCTTGACACCCTCAATCTCAGACAACACGTGACAGTACCTACCCATACAAAAGGACATACATTAGACCTCATTATAACAAATTTTCCTGTCAATAATGTTCAGGTGCATGATTTAGGCATATCTGATCACACTGCCATATCATTCGATTTTTCAGTCCCGACTTCACTTACTAAGCCCAAATACAATATCTGCTTCCGCAAAACAAAAGAAATTAACCCTGAACACCTGTCTTATGACCTACAAAACCTGACCCTGTCCGTCCATCACTCTGCTCCCGATGCGCTTGTCAACCAATACAATACTGGACTAAAAGATATACTTGATGTCCATGCGCTCCTTAAGACACGAACTGTTACATTTACACGTTCTGCTCCATGGTACACTGGTGCGCTGCGTAGACAGAAGGCAGCTGGGAGGGTCCTTGAGAGGCGCTATGTTGCCTCTGGGCTTACTGTCCATAAAATCGCCTATAGGGAACATCAAAGAGCATATTCCAAATTACTTAGTCAGGCACGTTCTCAATATTATTCTAACATCATTAACAATAATCCAGGAAACTCAAAACAGCTTTTCAAAACAATAAATTATCTTCTCAGCCCACCAAATTCAATGCAAAATAATAATAACACTGATGATCAGTGTAATAAATTCCTTGATTCATTTACCACAAAAATAACTACCATCCGCTCTAACCTAATACCTGGTAAGATCATCCCATCGACCCCTCTAACTCCTGCACCTATACTTTCTCAATTCATTCTCCCCACACACAGACAGGTTGAGACTCTCATACACAGTATGAGATCCTCAACGTGCAGATTGGATCCATTTCCCACTTCCCTTATCAAATCAAATACGACCCTCTTAAGCCCTTTCATCACCGCCATTATAAACTCTTGCTTGCAAACTGGCTATCTTCCGATCTCTCTGAAAACTGCACTTATCAACCCTCAGCTCAAAAAACCCTCTCTAGATCCTGATATTTTATCAAATTACCGGCCCATCTCTAACCTTCCATTTCTTTCAAAAGTCATCGAAAAAGTCGTTGACACTCAAATTCATAATCACCTTCGTTCACATAGTCTCTATGAAAAATTCCAGTCTGGTTTCGGTACTGCCCATAGTACGGAGACCGCTCTGGTCAGGGTCACAAACGATTTGCTTGTGGCCGCTGACCAGGGCTTTCCATCTCTTCTTCTGCTCCTGGACCTCTCAGCTGCCTTTGACACTGTTGACCATGCCATCCTTCTCCATCAGCTACAACACTATATTGGTATTTCACATACAGCACTTCAATGGTTTCGTTCCTACCTGACTGATAGAGTTGCCTATGTGACCCTAGGTGGAGCCAGTTCGAGGCCACACACACTCACATGTGGAGTGCCACAGGGCTCAGTCCTTGGCCCTTCTCTTTTCTCCATCTATATGCTCCCCCTGGGCCACATCATCAGCAAGCATGGAGTTGCCTTCCACTGCTATGCTGATGATACCCAGCTCTATGTCAGGCTGGACCCCACATCCCCCGTTTCATCACTTTCCCCTCTAAATGCTTGTCTGGAGGAGACAAGGGCATGGATGACTGACAATTTTCTTCAGTTAAACAGCTCTAAAACTGAGGGTATCCTCATAGGGACCCCACACCAACTGCGATCCTCCCCTCTGACTGTTTATTCATTCTCTGGTCACGATATTCCACTTACATCCTCTATAATAAACTTGGGAGTTCGATTCGACCCCCACCTATCGTTTAACACCCACATTCAATATATCTGTAAAAACGCATTTTTTCACCTCCGGAACATCTCCAAACTTCGCCCCTTTCTCTCTCTTTCTGATGCAGAGAAGCTGGTTCATGCTCTTGTCTCCTCAAGACTCGACTATTGTAACGCACTCCTCATCAGGATCCCTGGCAGTAGCATTCAGCGACTGCAGTACTGTACATCCAGAATTGTGCTGCCAGGGTCCTGATGAGGGTGCGTAAAACTGAGCACATCACACCCATCCTCCATAAACTCCACTGGCTTCCTGTTAGATTTAGGATTGAGTACAAGATCTGTCTCCTTACCTATCAGTGTGTCTACGGCAGTGCACCATTGTACCTAAAAGAACTAATCAATGGTCATAATCCAATCCGACACCTCCGTTCTGCTGATAGTCACAAACTCCAGGTCCCTAAGTCCAAACTCCGCACTATGGGAGATAGGGCCTTCCAGGTGGTTGCACCTCGACTGTGGAATTCCCTCCCCAACTACCTGAGATCACCACAGTCCTTAGAGGTTTTTAAAAATAAATTAAAGACCTGTTTATTTTCTATTGCATTTTCTTAATATAATCTTGTTCTTATGCGCTCTCTTAATTGTTTTTATGATGTATTGTTTTTACCTGTGTACCTGTAGCACTTTGAGACATGTCCTTCATGTATAAAGTGCACTATAAATAAAAATTATTATTATTATTATTATTATTAGAGGGACCCCAATGAAACTCTGTTATATGTTCTAGCAGGGTCAGCAGCACCGCAAGTAATTTTGTTTCAAGAACTGCAATCTTTTGTAGAAGTCTGTGGCAGCAGGTGGATCGAGATCCAAAAGAAGGCATTTTCTCTTCTGTTAGAGTGTGGGCAGCTGTGTTGTCCTGTTTTAGGAATGTCAACTGCCGGCATTAGCAGACTGGTAGACCGCTATGACAAATTCCCAAAGGGCGAGTCTCTCTGCTGTCGTTCAACCTTGTGTTTACGCCATAAGTCAGAAAAAACGTAAAACTTGTGTTTAGTACCTCAGATTAGATGAATGGGCGGATGTAAGGCGGTCGCGTGTGGCTGTTCGAACACATTCAACCACATGTGCGTTTACACTACAAAAGCAATCCGATTGAAAGGGATTTTGACCACCTCTGAATGTGGTTGCAAGTGGTCGAAAGTGGACGAGCTAAAAACGTTTTGAACACGTTTACACCTGGCATTAACGTCGTCCACTTGTGATTCGATCGATGAAAACGCATGTTAATGCTAAGTGTAAACAGCCTGAGTTGATGCCATGTGATCGGCGGATTAGCAATATGTATTAACAAGCAACTGGTGTACCTAATCAAGGAGCCAGTTAATGTGTGCTGTATACAGTGCCTGGCAAACTTACTCATAGTATTCCCAGTGAACTTTTCCACATTTTTTCATGTTAAGGCAGGTTCAGACGGGACGAATTTAAAATCGTCGGCCGATTTTCCCCTGAGAGACCCCACACACGGCGATAAAACATCGCAGGTTTAACAGTTTTGGTCGTACAGTTAGTGGTGCACCGCCACATGGCAAAATCAACACATCACACACGAACCGATTTGACTCCCGAGCAGTCCCAGGTCAGACGGAAAATCTTGCAAAATCTCTCGAGATCAAACGTGATTTCAGAGAAAACAATCATGGCGGACGAAGAGGATGCAGTGGCGATAGTTTGCAGTTTGTTTTTAACCGACAAAAACGTTCTCAAAAGAAAAGGCGATGGTCAAAGAAGTGGAGACAAGACAACGCGAGCATGGACTATACTTGCTACATCATAATATGAAGGTAAGTTGTTGTGACCCGTGATTTTGTTTCCCGGTACATCCTCGCTGCCTCGTCACCTCGCTTTCTGATTGGCTACACGTCACAGTCCACAAGCTGCAAGCTCGTTTGTCCCTGGGAGACACCACACACGAGAAGAAATCGGGTCAAAAAAATCCAACATGTTGGATATCCCCGATTTGAGATCGGAGCGGTCCCGAGGTGCACACACACCACACACGGCAAGAATATCTGATCAGTTTATTTTACGATTATCGGAGCATCCTTAAGATTGTCGGAAGGGGTTAATCGGGGCTAAAATCGGGCTAATTATCCTGCCGTGTGAACCAGCCTTTACAACCACAAACAAAAATGTATTTTATTTTTACAGCTTTTACAGCTGCCAAAATGAAACTGGGCGGGCAGGTTGATTGAATAAACATTTCGTGCCCTCATCTCACAGAAAGCTGAAGTATAAATCAATCTTTATGTAAACAACGACAAACCATAAAAAGTTAACTGAACCAAGAAAAGTAAGTTAAACTAACTGAGTAATACTAGTACTACTAATTAACTCAACTTGATTTTGTTGTGTTTGTATTAATGTTGCAGTGTTTATTATACTTAAAAAGGCTGCAAGTTGACTCAACTTAAAACTTTCAATGCAGCCACTTCCCTTACTTTTTAAAAGTTAGATCTAGGTATTACTTTTTACAGCGTAGAACACTTTAAATAGCCCGGTGTCTCTCCTTTTTTTAAGTAAATACGCAGTTCACATTTTAAGTATTCTGTGTTTGTAGTAGGCCATAAGAGAGGAAACACACAACAGATGTGGTGTCCCTTTATCTGTTCAGTTCAGGAATCTTAAAGGAATAGTCTACCCTTTTGCCATATTAAACTACTTACCTCAACCTAGACAAATTAATACATACCTATCTTTTTTCAATGCGTGCACTGTACAGCGCGTTGTGAATGTGTTAGCAAAAACTTGCTTTACGGCAGACCTACAATCCAATCAGAGCCAGCTTTGCTGCAGTAGGCTAAATTAATTATGACAGTGGTAATGGACAATTCCGCTTCCAACCTTTAGGGGGAGCAAAGAGTAAAAACTCTTTAGTGTTGCTTTAACAAAAGTATTTTAGTAAATTTCAGATTTTTTATTTTGATGTAAAAATCATATGGGGTCAGTTTCAACATTTGTCTTGGTCTATCTAACTGAAAATTGTGTATATTATGTTTAAACATGCTACAGCAATGTGGGTTGGTATCTGGCAGATGAAGGTTTAATGCATTAAAATGTTGGATTCCAATACAAACAGACTCTGAGAAACTGATGGAAATACAAAAATTGTTGCAACTGTCCCCGTTCTCCCCTACATTTTAAAGTTAATCAGTCAAACATTTCTCATTTGCAGAGGCTAATGCCATGGTAGACTCAGTTTCATACATGGCAGTCGTGGCTCTGTGTAACTGGAAGATAATACACAGTTTTGCCTGTGGTATACTGGCCCGAACAGTGGTATGTAAGCACACAGATAAAATGATGTCATCTAAACGGCCATCGATGCTGATGTCTGGGAGCTTATCAATGATGAATGAATGCCCATCATTAATGATGTCTGGACACTCATCAGTGATGATGTCTAGATGGTTATCAGTTATGCAATCTAAATGCTTATCAGTGATGATGCCTACAGGCCCATTACTGATGATGTCTGGATGCTCATTAACAACGGTGTCTTGGCGCTTATCAATGATGATGTCTGGACGGTTATCAGTAATGATGTCTAAATGCCCATCACTGATGATATCTGGAGGCTCAGCACTGAAGATATTTGGACACAATATTGAAGAGTTCCGAGACGTAAAACCTGGTGATAAAGGTAGAATTTATATACTTTGCAAATAAAGTTTATATTGTGAGATGAGCTGTAGCAAATATAAGAAATATAACAACATTACTAGTTGTTATTTAACCATCTTAAAGGCGCAAAAGAGGACTCCAAAGACTGTTACTGAGTTTTTGAAATGAGCGCATGGGTAAGAACAGGCCCCTTCACAGTTCATTTCTAGGGAACGCCTTCCAAAACTCATGCATGAGTATTTGAACACGAGTGTTTTTACCACCGGCATATGCTATATTATGTATATGTATAATAAACACATAAGACGTAACGTTAGATAAGTCAACGCTACTCCCATTTCAACTAGCATGTAGCAGACTGGTCACTGCCTTACAATACAGTACAAGAACAACGTCAATATGTAAGGGATAATGTAGAGGCAGCCGGTAGTTATTGGGAAATAAGCCCCGACAGTGTGATCAGGACCCGACGCGAAGCGGAGGGTCTTGTATCACACTGAAGGGGCTTATTTCCCAATAACTACCGGCTGCCTCTACATTATCCCGCTTATTACACGGCTACTTGCCACATAAGAAAAAAAACTGGACATGAATATGAATTTGAAACATTTTATTGGCATATTTGTTTTAAATTAACATTTTTATCCTTTCGCGAAACTTTGCACAGATGCATAAAATGATCGTAATACCTTATTAAGATCCTCTGCTTCATACTTGTCTGTCTCCATTTTTTCTCTTTAACCAGTCTTTGAGAAGTTTTAATGCCCATTCTGTATTTTTTTGTGTGTTGGCTTCGTAGCTGTCTTGCTCTATTTTGTCAAGTTCAGTCTCAGTAAGCTGTCTGTGTCTTGTCATGGTTGTCGAGTGTTTGTCACAAGATGGCGCCAAACAGACAGTAATCTTTATTGATCTTTATTGGCGCGGAGCGATTTTACTCGTGCAAGTAGTCCGGCTATGCGTTTTTATTTTGGAGCGGTTATTATTTGAAAAGAACGAACCTGCAAATGTCTCAACTGACCAATCAGAATCAAGCATTCCAGAGAGCCGTGTAATAAACCTGAATAACAGTATAACAATAATTATTCCACAAAGAAAGAATAATCACTGTTACCTGTCATTAAGAATTTTTGTGAACTGCGCGTCTGTCTGACACCTCTCTGTTCCTTCATTGCTCTCCAGCATTAAAATGTTTTTCCAATAATGACTCTGGTTAGATTACGTTCTTCTGACAATTTTCTCTTCTTCTTAGCGACTTTAAAAAAGTATTTCTTTTGCGTCCTCCTTCAGTGCTGTCATTTTGTCTTTAGGAAGAGTTGGCAGGCTTTCTAATTCTATGACAAGTTCTTTCCAATCAAGATCAGATTCATCTCCAGTGCTCAGTGTTCTTCCAAGCTGCTCGCATTGATACCTATTGTCTGGGCATTGAGATTTGGAAAGTTATTTAAAGAGCAAGTAAGATGCAAATTTTAAGCATCCTATCACTGTTTATATGTCCCGGACAACAGGTTTAAATGCATGCAAGGTCAAAAAACACTGTAATTTTCTCAAAATATAAATTTAAAATTACCCCATTTCTCAGGGATCCCCAAATGATTCGTGTGAAGCCTTCCAACGACTCAGTCTGCCTAAACCCCACCTTTCAGTAGCCTATTGTGCTCTGATTGGTCAACTGACACAGTCTCCGCACAGACCACAGATCAGTGGCACAGACCAACAATAGTGCAACATGTATTGACCTAGTGCTCACATGATTTACTAAGAAGACATTATCGACATCAATACACATCATTCATCATTATTCCAAGCAATGAAAACGACGACAAAATACTAACGTTTTACACTCATTTAAGCAAGTATGTAAGCGGGTCATAGCAAAATCGTAAGTGCAGCATGCGCTTAAAGTGGGTACTGAACCATCTTTCATAGCCAAATGTCTAGTAAATCCCTCCGTGAAAAAGTAATTTTAACCACTGATTCTTCACAGCCAAACGTCTAGTAAATCCCTCTGTGAAAAGGTATTTTTAACCACTGATTCTTCACAGCCAAACAATTAGTATATCCCTCCTTAAAAAAGTAATTTTTACCACAGATTCTTCATATAGCTTCATCCTTTGGAAATGAAAACAACACAAACTTAAAACACAGCATGATAAGATGTTAACACGCCGAAGTGTCTGTGGGCAGGTCATAGTTTTTTTTTTCCCGGGCAAGGCTGTAGGTGGAGATTATTATGCAAAATGTTTGTGTGACGTAGATAAAGACAGGCAGGAGATTCAATCCATATGACGACTCGTTTCAGCGATTCAACTCCCTACTTTAGAAGCCAATAACTTCATTAATCGTGCACTTTTTGGTTCAACTACTTTGCACATTGTTTACATTGATGGACAGCTACATGACACACTGCAATACAGGTCATTTTCGATTTTGGATCTGTGTGGCTCTTTAACACTCCAAAGTTGTCCATCACTTTACCCATAGAGCTGAAATGTCTTCCATTGTTTTGTTTGGATAGCACAATTCACCACAACATTGAAGAATTATATTTTTTAATCATTTTACTAAACATTTGTACATGCAGTATTATTAATATAAAGGCTATTTAGTTGTATTTCCATTTAGTGAGATCTTTAAGAAAGTTACAGTATTTAACTCACCTGCATTTTCATTAAATGTTTGTATATTCTTTGGAAAATACTTCAGAAGTGCCTCTAAAGCGCACACGCATATACTGTACACACACACACACATTCTGGTTTCCATGTTTTGTGGGAACATTCCATAGACGTAATGCATTTTATACTGTACAAACTGTACATTATATTCCCTTCCTCTAACCCCAACCATCACAGAAAACGTTCTGCTACCTTAGATTTTTAAAGAAACATCATTCTGTTTGATTTATAAGTTTGTTTCCACATGGGGACCTCAAAATGTCCCCACAAGGTCACAAAAATACTGGTATTACTATCTTTGTGGGGACAATTGGTCCCCACAACGTGATAACCAGGTACACACACACACGGTTTATGAGGATTCTCCATTGAGGTAATGATTTAAACGGTACAAACTATATATTCTATAGTCTTCCACACTAACCCATAACCCTGACAGAACATAATAGGCATTATATTTTAAAAATAGAGCACAATTTAGTATGTTTACTAACGATTGGTCATTGTACAGAACCACATTCACAAGTAGCCTATTTTCAACGTTTTACATATCTTGTTAATTCTACACCCTTTTCTTGCTCATTTCTTTCCTCATCCTCTTTCATCTCCTTTCTCTTCTCTGCGCCAGACTGATAGTACCTTCATTTCGTTACAATCACTTATGCGTGCACATGATTGACAGACACAACTAGCAAGTAAGTTTTATTTTCACACACAGCAGAGGGCCCCCACGTGGTCATGGGGGCCATATGCAAGTAGGGCTGGCACTAATTTACACTTCAATATTTTTGTAAATGAACAGAATCCATTAATTAACATAGAGTGTATTTATTCAAATTATTAAATGGATGCTGCAATCCTACCCAAAAAATACTTTTATTCTTTATAAACACTCGTTGTGCAGTTTCACTTTTCAAACATTTTTTTCATTTTTATTAAAAATAAATGCAATTTATTTTTCAAACAAACTTTTCAATGTATATGCAATATGATAGAAAAAGAGAAGTGCGAGGTTGGCTAAAGGTGGATTGCGTCAAAAGCCAGATCTATGAGCCAAAAGCACTACAGCCTACACCCCTGAAACCCTGATTTTTGAACTTTTGTGCTTCAATCAGACATTGGTGGGCAGAGCTAGTGTTAATGGCGTTTGCACTCAGTATAAATAGACACTTCGAAATAAAAGGGACAATCATAAGTTTAAATGACTTGCACAGTAAGCTAAATAAACTTAAAAAAGCAAATGTATTTTTTACATTTTTTTGGCAACTGTCTTCAACATGAATATATTCTTCACAGACTGTACACTCTAAAAATGGCTGGGTTATTTTTGACACATAATGGGTAAATATTGGACAGAACATTTTTAACCCAGCATGTGTTCTATCCAATATTTACCCATTATGTTTCAAAAATAACCCAGCCATTTTTAGAGTGTACAGTCTGTGAAGAATATATTCATGTTGAAGACAGTTGCTGTTAAAAGAATGAAAAAGGAAGATTCCCATGCAAATGTCTGTGAAATCTCCACCCCTAAGAGTTTCACTGTCAAATTATAACAAGAGTACCTCTCTGTATTTTCAAGGATATGCGGGATTACAAAACCAGGGAGCCACATGCTACTTGAACACAGTACTACAAATACTTTTCATGACAAAGGAATTCAGAGAAGCTGCAGAAAGGTAGGTGTTTTTAATTGTTCTTGTGGTAATTTTAGCTGATAGTAGAAATAACCAGTGTGTTTTACAGGTACCTCCTGAATAATTCCACCATTAATAATCACATTGCGCAGTTATTTGAGCGTTTAAAGTCTGGAGAGAGAAACATTGTCACCACTGAAGGAATCACATCTGAACTTAAAATTAATGGTATGATTTAGATTTGCATTCCGAAGTGAGATGCCCTGAAAAAATGAAAACAAAACACCTTTTGTAAACATTTTCATTTAAATCTAATTTTATTTCTATGGGTCATTCTATGAAAATGGTGGCTTTTTGAACAGACAACTTTTTAAAAATGTAATTATTTTTTATACCAAAACTTATAGTCATATTTACCTCTTAACATTATAAATCAGCTTAAATGACAGCTTAATGTATTTTTATATTTTTACTACATTACATTAAAAAATGCTTGTGCTCCTTTTTTGTCACTGGTGTTACCTATATTTTAGATGACAATTCAGGCTTCCCAGAATGTAATTTGACTTATTCAAGACAGAAAAAGTTAATGTAATATTAAGAAGTTGTCTTGATTAGTAATAATTTACTTTAAACAGGCATGCGTAAAGTTCTATAGTGACCTTTTTCTATTTCTACCATTGTGTTTTTTGTTGTTACATTTGAAATAATTAGAAATAATAATATTTAGTTGATATTTTAGCTTTTTAAGTAGTCCACTTTCCCTTTGTATTATGACATTTAAAGGGGGAGAATAATATATTTTTTAACTCAAAATATGTCACTAAACCACGACTCCTGACCTGAGGGACATGCCAATTTCATGGTACTGACCGTGTTCTACAATATATATAAAAATGGTTTGCAATATAACTGTCTTACATATGTTTTATTAATAATAAAACACTTCAATTAAAACAAAAAACATATATTTTGTGTCATTATCTGACACTTTTAAATGTTTTTCCTGGTGGTTGAGGCCGGGACAGGAAAGCCACCATTTTCATAGAATGACCCCTATAGTATTTGTCACACATTTGCCTCATTCCTATTTTATGTTGCTTCATCAGTTCATAAGCAGGACGATGCTGCAAAATGTCTTCAGAAGATACTTAACGTGGTTGATCCTAAGATGTCTGAGGTATGTTTAATACCATAGACATGCACATAGCGATTCGAGTGCTTAATCAGGTGTCAATGGCACCTTCTTATTGGCTGTGGCAAGACTACCTATTAAACACATACAGTACAAATTAATTTGAGTCATTTTAACATGTTTATTCTCCAGTTACTTATAGTTTTCTGTCTTCATTTTAGATTTTATTGTGGTCCAAAACAAAGCTTTTTCACACATATCAAAAGACACAGAGTTAGTCTCCTTCTTATGTTTTTAAAGCAGTTAAGCATAGAGTTGTACTTCAAAATAGACTATTACAAAGACAAAAGAAAAACTGTTATGGATGCACTACATTTTTTTTTTTTTTTTTTTTTTTGGACGACCAAGTTTAGGCTTTTTTATTTTAGTAGAGATGCAATGTTGCTGTTTGAGCATAAAAAAGATCTGCAAAGTTATAAAGCTTAAAGTCTGCTCTAAAATGACATATTCCCTCAAACAGAAAAAGTTTTCATTAACTACAACAAACGGCTCATTGGGACTACAACACCGCTTCCAGGTATTGTGGCCGAGGCCTTTAGTTGAGAAGGTTTAGTTGTGTGCTGTGGCCATATTGCAGAGATGCTGTTACCATGGCTGTAGACAGCTAGGAGGCCAGACCTCAGTAAATTTTATTTAAAAATATTATAAAATTTCATATTATAAAATAAATTGTGAAGTTCCCTGAATAACTAATTATTTTTTCAAAAAACACTCATCTGTGTATTTCATTAAGTTTGGACAGTTTACTGTATAATTTAGAGTAAAATGATGGAGAACTCAAGCCACGAGGGCGTGGGTGCAGAATTTGCAGTGTTGCCAGATCCCATTATTAAAACTCATATTTAGACATTTATTCCTGAAAGAGAGATTTATTCCTGAAAGACAGGTTTGAACTTATTTGTTCTTTATAGCCTATTATTTTTGTTGGAATTCCTTGTGCTTGTTCGTGTGTGTGATATTGATGGCGCACTGTTATTATACATGGTAGTTGTAGTCTATTGTGCGATTAAAACTTGCGTCCTTGCTACAGTGGAAGTCATTTTGTAACTATATTTCCCACAATTCCTATATTGGAACCATAGACTGTAAAAAAAGATGGACGACGCCTGTTCACTCTCTTCCATTGGTGAAAAGTGAAGCCGCCAGTGTCCCGATATGGCGCTGACATCTTGGGTCTTGAGTCTGCGCAATAGCGATTTCGGGACCAGTCATGCGCAGTAGTGAGCAGGAAGGAAAGCCGCAAAGTCAAAACCCCGCCCTCGCTCTTGTAGAATGCGCATATCACACGATATCACAACTGTCAATCATGACGTGACACCACCATTTTTATATCATTAAATAACTAACTAAACACAAACTTATTTTAAAAACAAACATTTGAATTTACATCAGCGTGATAAAAACTACAGTAAATGACAGAAACCAGCTTCGGAAAAAAGATAATTGAAGTGTAATAAATTTTTTTAGTTGGTCTCAAGTCCCATTGAATAACATGGGGAGGCGGGGTTTATGACCTATACTGGGACCAGTCACTGGGGGGCGATCGAGACGTTTTGGCTTCAATTTTCAGGGCTTGTGCGGCACGCTTGATTGGAACTTAAAGTGATAAACTTTACTTGTGTTTGTTTACAGATAACTTTGATAACTTTATGGCAATGACGAAGTTTTATGTTTATGCTACAACAGTTTGGCCTGTGCTACAAAACTTTCAACCTCTGTAGCACCAGTGCTATGTGCAAAAAAAGTTTATGTACAGCCCTGCATTTACTACCTGTACTTTAAAAAGTGTATTTTAGTGCACTTTCTTTACCTGGCATAGCATTTGTTAACTCCTAACACCTCAGCCTGGACCTTACAAATATTCGAACCCTGGCTACGGCCATGACTTTTACCACCATGATAAAAACCCTCCTAGATCTGTCTTCCTAAGATAAATAAACTGATGTAGTTTTAGCGGTGGGCTTACTTGTTCATTTTTTTAAGGCTCTTCTCACTGCAGAATTTACATCTGCAAGATGTATTTTTAAGTGCTTGCTCTTCTGCAATACTTGTACTATCTGGCACGTATTAAACCAAATAAACCATTGAAATCATTTAAGAAATGTAAACTTGGAGTTGATGGTATAGTGGGTAGCTCTCCGACATGTGGTGCTTTCGCACTTTCGGCGACCCGAGTTTGATTCCAGGCTCGTGGTCATTTGCCGATCCCATACCACTCTCTCCTCCCTGTACTTTCCTGTCCTCTCCTCATTCACTGTTAATAAAAGCAAAATGGCCCAAAAATATAACTTTAGAAGAAATGTAAACTTTATTTTGCTTTTCATCCAAAAATTCAGTTCTTGTTTATAGGCCAGTCTTGCTATTCCCAAATGGCAGGGCCACTGACCCATCACAGCAGATCAAGACACTCAATTCTGCATCTGTCTATTTAGTACCTACAAATACTTTAAAAGTTCTTTATTACAAGTGTTGTACATGCTAATTGCAGAGTTTGGAGATTTCAATATGTTTGATATTACAGGGCTTTTGTTTTTAAAGACATACTCTCTTAAACTGACTGCATAATGTATTTTATGTCAACTTCAGATATTTCAGGGAATAAAGGTGGACACAACTACTTGTATAAACCCACCAAATTACCATAAACCTCTGGAGCAAGTTAAATCCTTTTTCATTTTATCAATTTCCCTGGAGTCAGACACTAATATAAACCTGGTAAGTATTTAAAATTGTTAAAGACTGATTAAAGGCTTTGACTTTGGGGGAGGGTCTGTATACAGAGTTGCGTGAGGCACTTGCCAACCTGGCACTTGCTGTAGATAAAATGACTTTGAATAAAGCTTAATTTGACCTTCAGAAACAAAAGTTATGGTGTAGTTGATGTCAGGTTTTATTGTTGTTCGGAAATATGTTGTTTATGTTTTATCTATTCAAGTTGGACTTTAGACTTGCATGGCTGTAATAACTGCCTGGCTGCATTATAAACATGGCCGCCTAGTGAGGCGACTTCACTAAAGGGACTTTGATCATATCCAACTATTTGTTTTTTTAGTTAAAATGATGGGTCTAAACAAAAGTAGTAAACAGAAGTTCACAAATGGTAAACAGAAGTTCATATTCATGTTTAGCTTCGGTCAAGCACTTTGGTCCCAGAAAATTTTCAGAAAAATTGTCAGAGGCTTCTGTGTGAACACAAACACGTCCCGTAAATGTTCTGGGATCGCTTCTGTAAAGAGGACCTAGTAACATTGCCGTAACATTCACAGAAAGCATTCTGAGTGAACAAGACGCAGAAACAGGGCCGTAAGGGGGGTGCCGTAGTGTCATAAACTAAAATGCATGTGCATGGTTTCACGAAAGAGAAATCACAGATAAAAAGCAAACTTCGGACGCGATGGGAAAAACCTACCAAGTGCAGGAGTTTAAATACACCACGTGTCTTTATGGGATGTGTGTGAATGCACGAACAGATTCTGGAAAATCATTGGCAGTGTGAATAAACCAATATTGACCGTAATTTCTGTGTATAAAGGGCTATAGATGCATTGTTTAAATAAACTTTGATTTGTATTTTAGCAAAGCTGTTTTAATTCATATTTCAAATCAATCTGCATGAGAGGGGAAGGCCAACAAATTTACTGTAAAGACTGTAGGATGATGATGGACACAGATATGGTGAGTTTTTCTTTACAAATCACATATTGATATAGAGTAGAAGGTTAAAGACAACACAAATTCTCTTTTAAATGCAACATATTTCTAAGTATACTTGTACATAATCAGATTGTTGGAATACAATACCACCAGTGGTGTAGTCTAGATTTTTGTAGTGAGTATACTGTGATTTTTCCCCCTCACCCTTATGCTCACTCGTCCTAGCCCATAAGCACCACCACACTCACAGATGCATACAGTATAGATATTCATGTAACTAAGAGCATTCTGAAAGTGTACTCATAAACACATAAACTGAATGTGTTCTCAACATGTCAGTTTATTATAAGAAAAAAAAGACTTTAACAGCCAATGGGTTTACAGCTGGGGAAACTGGACTGATTTTTAGACTGGTTTAGTGTTAATCAACATCTAACCCAGGGCCAAAAGTTACTCAACTGTTAATTAAAATTAAATTAACTGTTTACAATCTTCAATCCGTGGCAAACATTTGGATTGAAGGAGAAAAATATCCACTCTTTCAATAGCTATTATCTGACAACTATTGATAACATTACCATGTTTAATTTAATGGTGTAAATGTTTTTAATTACCATAATACACATTTAAGATGACCATGAAGTTACTCTCATTTGCATAGTCATTGATATAAAAGCTTTTTTTGCATATAATATAAGCATTGTTTAAAAATGAAAATAGGCTTTTACTTAATTATTATTACAAGACCATAATGTAGCATATTAGACACCCAAACCAAAGTGAAGAAAATGATCTTTAATTTGCAAGTCTGAACTGAACATCAACGCAGACATGAATTTCCTCACAGAAGTTTAAGATCATATACATCTTGAACGTAGATATATAAATTAACACAGAGAAGGAAAGTTTAACACTGTGAAGCACAAGCAAACATACTGAAAGCTAAAACCATCAGGATATAATTACGGGCTTATTTTATTGTATTTGGAGCCTTACCTCCAGATAAAGTAATAAACTGGACTGATTATTTAAATGTTGTTTACTCACATGTGCGTTGTAAACTCTATGGATTTTTTGTTGTGCACTGCTCCACTCGTCGTTCTCTTCTCCACATGGACTGTTTGTTTACAGTGTCGAGTGAGCAGCTACACTGCAGGTTCGACTTCATTTGGCGCTAAGCAGACCTCATGGTGATGTCAAAGTACCGCGAGAGCGATTCAAAGCAGATTTCTCCATGTGATAACTGGAGTCTCTCTCGCGGTACTTTGCTGTCACTCACTTGTGGCGCAACACCAGTCTGCTCCCCAGTCACTTTCGCGTCACTATAGTAATTTGATTTCATAGAAATTCATACGCCGATCGGATTGCGCAGTTCGGCAGGAAGTATATAGCCTAATATGTATTTCAACCCGCTAAGGTAGCAAGTGTGGCATTCTAATGGTCAGTGCTTCACATCTATATTATGACTAAAAGTTTAAAAATGTCACAAAACCATGCTGTTACGCATCCTCGCGCTATTTTTAGTAGGTATACGGAAATCCTTGACAATTTCTAGTGGGTATACGGCGTATACCTGCGTATCACGTAGACTACACCACTGAATACCACCAATACAAATAATTTCAATTCTGTTGAGATATTGGTACAGTATATAAAAATATAGTTATTAAAGTATTTCATCTTTCAGAGTGAACAGTAGCTGTAGTGTTTTTGCTGTGTTTAATAAATTGCATTATCAGCTGTGGCTAAGGGGTTTGAAACATAGATTGTAAAATATATAAAAGATGCCTCTCTATAGACTTCCAAAACCAAATTGAAGCAAAAATATCTCGAAAATGCGTAGATGACGTCGTTTGGAGCCAGAGTTTGTGCAGAAGTGATTGTGAGGACGAGCCACAGGCCATGCCCATTTGCACATTTGACTCAATCACAGGCACACAAAACAAATCCATAAACATCTTGTTACATATGTAACCATCGTTCGCTTAAGGAAGGGAACGGATATGTCACCTCGTGACCGACATACTGGGAACGTGCGGAACCAATGAGCTTTCTTGAAACTTGTAAAATGCCAATTAAATTGTCATGCAGGTATTTGCATCTGCTGGTGCTGGCGCTGCACCGAGTATAAAATGAGGATTTTGTAAAGCATTTATGGCACTAATTTAGCTCCATAATGCTACTACAAGCACCAGAATGGTGCTGCAAGCCGACACACAAGCCAGTCCTCAGTGTTACCGGTTTGAGGAGAGAACAGACTGTAACAGTCTAACAGACACAGAGCTGGTCTGAGGTCCGAAAGCCTTAAGTTCTGTCTACAGCAGTGCGCGTACGGGACATAACAAAGCTAAGGCTGGGTCTGCCTCCTCCAAAGGCAGCACTTGCAGACTCTCCATCTGATCCCACCACTCTGAAAGGAGTAGCAGGACCTGAGTTTTAGTGTAATACGAGAGACAGCAAGCCCAGACTGGAGGCACAAATCTTTGACCGAAAATGCATGGAGGTCCCCTAACCTTTTAACAGAGGCCAATGCAACTAGGATCAGAGTTTTTATAGAGAGAAACTTGATACTTACTGACTGTAAAGGCTCGTAGGGAGCATCCTGAAGGGCCTTTAGCACCATGGACAGGTCCCATGGAGGGATAGAGGGAGGCCAAGGAGGATTTAGTCTCCTTGCTTCTCTTAAAATCCTAATGACCAGGTTGTGTTGTCCTACTGACCTGACGTTTATCAGGGCATGGTGAGTGGAGATAGCAGCAATGTCTACTTTAATGGTGGAGGGGGACAGCCTTCTCTCCAACCGATGCTGAAGGAAATAAAGCATGATGCTGATCGGGCATTTTAGGGGGGTCTCTCTCGGAGAGGAACACCACTCTGCAAACTCAAACTCAGGTTCAAAAACAGAAATGAAAGAGGTGGAAATCCACAAGCCTCCACTGTGGTACTGTCTCTCCAACCAACTTTAGCAAATGGCGTACTTCCGAGCAGGTAGAGAGCTTCTCAACAGTAGTTGATCTGCCGTCTTTCAAAGGGAACAAATACCTGATTTGGTATTGCACCTGCCACTCGTTTAATACTCGCGTGGCGGGGGCAGCACCAGCAGATGCAAATACATGCATGCCAATTCATTGGGGTTTTACAAGTTTCTTGAAGTTAGTTGGTCCCGCACAGCGCATTCCCAATACATCGGTCACGACCTGACATCATAGTGACCGACTGAAAGGGAACCCCTTTTTAATAGGATCTAATAACAAACTTTGCTCTTTCCCCACCATTGATGGGTTATCTTGTCAATTAAATTGTACACACAATAGGACCCTTAAACCAAATGTATTAAAAAAACGAACACTTAAAAGTACATCAACATTATAAGAAGTACCTAAAATAACAAAAACCAATGCAGGGAACATTTTTATTTGAAGTGTAATTAGTAGGTGATGCTTATTGCAGCTTAATATAAGCAATGTTTGTATAATGGTTGTTCCTTTCAGAGCTGCAGTTTGGAGAAAGTCCCTTCAGTTCTGGTTTTGCACTTGGAGAGGTTTGAACTGGATTATGACACCATGTGCTGCATAAAGAACCACTCCACAGTACAAATTCCTGCCCAATTATGCATTGAAGAGCAAGTTGTTAAAGTGAGCATTTAAACTGAGAACAGCTGTGTTTAGATCATTGTGTAAGAGTTGAGAGTTGTTATTTCTTTAGTCATTTACTACTTCAACAAACAGCTGACCAAAATAAAATGTTTTTTTTCTGTGTCTTTAGGATAAGACTGGTATAAATCACATGTATGATTTGTATGCTATAGCCAACCATTTTGGTTCTCTCAATGGTGGACACTTCTATGCCAACATCAAATCATTTGAAAATCAGAAGTGGTATCAGTTTAATGACAGTGATGTAAACAAGATAACGGTAAAAACTTTAATTTTTATATTTTGACTAAGCCGCATACAGTATCATTGTTGAAGCATGTGTTCATTTTCCATATATTTTACAGTTGTTTTTAGTATAAGGTCATTTCTGGTAATGATTAATATATACTAATATGAAACAAGTGTTATCTGACATGATTTTTGTGAAGGTCGGAACATCCCTGATTTACTAGCCGTTCTTCAACGTAATGCCCAGCTGATGCCTGACCAACAACCCCTGGCAGAACCCGTTTAATCTCCTTACTCATTTACATATATACAGTATATATATATATATATCTCCCAAGGGTTTTTTCCTCCTAGGATTTTTTTTCCAAGGGGGGGTTTAAACGCGGGGAGTCAGCCTTTATTGGCTTAACTTAGCACCCTCTTCTATACGTTACATTAGTAATAAACTCGCTTATAATGTTGTTTCATAGCCGCAGCAATTTCTGCTGCTTATGTTATCTGCAGTGCTTTAAATGGGCCGGAACGCCCCGGTACTCAGTACCGCCACCTTTAAAAATAGCTCAGAATGATAGCTGCAGGTCAGACGCAAGCCTTGTAGGTACGTGATCATCTCCGCTGTCGCGGCTGTCAGTTTGGTTCCCCTCGAAGCAACTTCGGATTTCCTCAGGCGATGTGCAGAAAACATTCTTGAAATTGTAATATACATTTAGTTTAATTGCTAAACTACAAGTAAACGAAATTTCAATGAATTTGAACGACGTGCACAGTAGTTTTACCACCCGCAAAATGGAAAACAATGGGACAAAATAAATGACTTTAGAGTTTCAAATGGCCAGTATTTTGTTATTCTTGACCCCATAGACATGGTCTTGGTGTCATTTTAAAGTTTTTTTTCAAGCTCTTTCTATCTGAACAACTAGTTTTAGCATTTAACCATGCTGAAAATATTACTCACATATCTACCTTTTGCACATTTTATTTATGTTCAAAAGCTCTTTCTACAGTAGCTCTTTCTAATGGTATTTTTTCAAAATCCTTTTGCACATTTTATTTATGTTCAGTAGCTATTTCTAGCTCAAGCAAATCCACAAATTTATAAAATTATTTATTATTTTTTACAAGGTCGTCTGTTGACTGCTGAATATAAAACCTCTTCAATATAGGAGTCGAGTCAGCAAAAAAAATAAATAAAATAAAATAAAAACATAGAGTACCGGCACCTCTTTTGGCCCACTTAAAGCACTGGTTATCTGTATTATGTTACGCTATCTGTCGATTTTTCTGTGTTTTTCCCTGCTTCTATTAATGTAAAGCTGCTTTGAAACAATTACCAATTGTGAAAAGCGCTATATTAATAAAATTGAATTAAATTGAATTGAATTGATTTTGCATATTATGTTTTTGGTAGTCAAACAGAATTATGACTTTGTCCACATGTTTACATTGATAAATACATTTACCTAAAATGTGTATGTTCTTGTGATGTCCATTAATTATTCCTTTACTGTATAGTCTTTGTCTTATTTTTCAGGGTGATTTGGACAAAGACTTGTTCAGTGAAGAAGCATACTTAATTTTATACAAAAAATGTGAGTTAATAGCGAAATGTTCAACAAAGGAAATGTGCCATTTTAAATTAGCATACTACTCTTTTTACTATATAAATAATTTTAATTCTAATATCATATTCTTGATTTATTCTGGTTAAAACCACATGAATAATCATAAGACATAAAGTGACTATTATAGTGTTAAATAACTCTTCAAGCCGTCAGATAAAAACATTTTAATTTATTTTTCTTTTCAGCTGCAACAGATTCAGTGGACCCTAGCTGTAATTCTCAGGAAATATTGTCTACCCAAAACATGATGGAAGAAAGAATATTAGTTGAATGTGAGAACCCAGAGAAAGATGAGCCGAACGATAATAACAACAAAGATCCTGTAGAGTCACAGTGTAATTTTAATCAGGCAGAGGACCAATCAGATCCCACCAAAACCTTTGCGTCTGTTCAACACCTAGATTTGAAGAGACGGCGTTTGTCAGAAGAACATGGTGATGTAGTTTTGTACAAAAAACGTGAGTTAATATCAAAATGTTTAACAGAGGAAATGTGCTGTTTCAAATGAGTATTTTACTTTGTAAATCATTTTAATGCTAATATCATATTCTTGATTTACTCTGGTTATAAACCACATGAATAATCATAAGACATAAAGTGAACATTATAGTGTTAAATAACTCTTTAAGCAGTCAGATAAAAACATTTTAAGTTATTTTTCTTTTCAGCTGCAACAGAATCAACAGACCCTAGCTGTCATTCTCAGGAAATATTGTCTACCCAAAACATGATGGAAGAAAGAATATTTGTTGAATGTGAGAACCCAGAGAAAGATGAGCCGAAAGATAATAACAAAAAAGATCTTGTAGAGTCACCGTTTAATTTTAATCAGGCAGAGCATCAATCAGATACCACCAAAACCTTTGTATCTGTTCAACACGTGGATTTGAAGAGACAGAGTATATCAGAACACAGTGATGTAGTTTTTTACAAAACATGTGAGTTAATTTCAAAATGTTCAACAAATAAAATGTGCCATTTCAAATTAGTACAGTATACTACTCATGTACAATATAAATCATTTTAATGCTGTTCTTAATTTAATCTGATAGTAATTTACAAAATAGGTCGATTATAAACCACATAAATTATACCACATACATAATGTCATGATCCTGTTCTGTGTCTCCCATATCATGTCTCTTAGGCCTCGTTTACACTGTCAGTGAAATGTGACCCAATTCCGATTTTTTTGCTTATATGTGACACAGATTGGATGTGTTCTGTGGCAGTGTAAACAGGAACAAAACACATACATTCGGATATTTTGAGATCCGTTTCAGGCCTCATTCATATGTGAAAATAAATCAGATATGTGCCTATAGTGTAAACGGGCAGATCGGACCTTCTCCTTGATATAAGCGAGTCATTTTACAAATTGTTGTTCTGTTTTAATAAAAAAATAATAATAAACAAATACTAAGCATTCGTAGTAATGGATATCTTTTATTTATTTGTGTTAGAATGCAGATACCATCCATCGATTTTGTTTTATTAATAAACAAGCAGTTTAGCGTGTTGGTCATTCTACTGTTTTATTGGTTTTGAGTTTTTCGTTAAAAATAATAATAAACAAACATTTAAAAAATTATTTTTATTCAAGAAATGGAAATATTTAATAATCCGACTTTAAAAACAAAAGTAGGCTAATCTAGTACAGATGAACGTCAAATATATTTTCGTTTAAAATATGCGGTGTGTTTAATAAGTTCAGAAAAAAAATCCTTAAGAACGTAAGTCTGACATTCTGACTTAAAAGAACAATTTGGAAAATGAGATCAGAGAACCGCGTGAAGGCCGCAATTGCACTTGCTTTGAAGGCAGCTTATTTTGCAAGAGAAAGCTAATATGGTAACATTTCTTCAAAAATATTGCTGAAACATATTTATTTACTGGTGTTTTATACTCCAGCTATTATATCGGCCTTTGAGATAGGACACACAGTCAAGTTCATGCGGAAAGCGGGGTATATTCCAAATGGCTTTTAGCGCCCCTTGAAGGGCACTTCAGGAATGTCACACAGTTGATCCAAAAAAAAGAAACTGATGTGTGTATTTCATTGCTTTATTCGCCAAGTGTATTTGAATTGGCCACAATATACAATTGTGCAACTTTCCCAGTTTAAAGTGTTCTAATCTTCGAAGGGAACACACACAAAAAAAAATGATTCATTCAATTTGCTAATTTTTTTAAGGTAAGTGGTTGCAATCAATTTATTTAAGCTACATTTGAACAAAAACAATTAGTAAAATAAAATAAAATAAAAAACTTTTGTTTAAATTTAGCTTACCGTAAATAAATTAATTGCAACCACTTACCTTAGAAAAAGTAAATTGAATGAGTATTTTTTTTCAGTGAATAGGGCATAGGGATGATTATTTTCTATTGAAATACTTTACCCTTTATCTTTTGGGGAGTGGCAGCCGCGTAGGCTTTAACCAATCATTGAACGGATTATTAACAACCAGTCATAGAACATTTTACTGACCCTAAAGTGTTTAAAAGATTCCGGGAAATGTTTTGGAATTGCGTTTAATTCACACATTAAAAATCTCAAACAGAAATATAATTAAGAAATCAAGAACGCAGGGTTTTAAATGTGATGGGGCTTTAGGCAAATCATTAAAAAAATACACAGAAGAATTTTCGTTCCCTTTCAGTCGGTCACTACGACGTCACGTTGTGACCGACGAACTGGGAACTCGCTTAGAGAGACCAATCTACTTCGAGTAACTCCTAAATTGCCAATGAACTTGGCATGCAGGTATTTGCATATTGCTGGCGCCGCCCCGCCAGGTGCATATATAAGCAGCAGGTGCAGAATACCAAAATGAGCTTTTTCGCTTCGAAAGCCTGAGAAGCTACTACTCTGCTCTTCTGGGAACGATTGCTGAAGCATCTATAAGAGTGTTTTCCCTAAAAGATTGATACGGAGAGCTTTGTGTCTTGTTAAAGACAGCCACTCTCTCGTATTCAGGAGATCAGCGTCCTTTTCAGGATGGTTTTTCGTCCGTGTAAGCTTCGATGCGGGAAGTACATGGGTCCGAAGGATGGTCAAGAGTGCTGTCTTTCATGTTTGGGCATCGAGCACGCAGAGGCAGCATTCGTGGGGGGTTCTTGTTCTCACTACGAAAGCATGACCCTCTTGGATTTGGGGAGACGGCTGTCGATTCTACGGAAACGGCGCCCGCGCCCTGACAGGGCTGAACGCCGCCACGGTGCGGTTGCGAAGCTCTCTAAGGACGATCTTCGCATCACTGTGCTGAACCGGTCGGGGGATTTGTCCTCCAGCTCTCAGCCTCCTCTTCCTCAGCCTGTTGAGGTCCCAATGGAGACCTCAGAGTCGTGTTCTGCGATTTCTGCGGAATCCATCGGACTCCCTTCTGGACCCGCCACTTCAGCAGCATCAGAGGGTGGGTCCCCTTCTTCCGAGGCGGACTCGGACATCCTTCCTCCCTCTGGTCGGGTTGCGGCGCCGGAGTTTGACCCGGAGATTTCGGCCGTGCTCGCTCAATCGGCGGAGGCGGTAGGGCTGGAGTGGGTTAACCCCCCTCCTCCTGAACCGTCCCGTCTGGATGATTGGTACTTCAGAGCTGCCCGGGCCTCTCAGCCCACACCTCCCGTGCCATTCTTCCCTAAGGTGCACAAAGAGCTAACTCGAACGTGGAAATCACCGTTCTCAAGCCGTTTACGGCCTTTTCAGCCTTTCCCCCACACCTCTCTCACCGATGGAGCCGCTAAGGGTTACGTCAGGATCCCTTCGGTGGAGCAGGGGGTCGCGATGCAACTGTGTTTGGCCACCACTGCCTCCTGGAGAGACCGGCTGACCCTTCCTTCGCGGGCTTGTAAGCAGTCGTCCACTCTCACACTGACTTTGTACCAGGCCTGCAGAGAGGCGGCATCCTCCCTGCATGCCATGGCATTGCTGCAGGTCCACCAAGCGAAGGCTTTAAGGGATCTGCACAAGGGAGGCCACGACTCTCCTGCCTTCTCGGAGCTCTGAGCTGCCACTAATCTGGCTCTCTGTGTGACCACGGTCACAGCGCAGGCATTCGGTCGTGCAATGTCCACCATGGTGGTCCAAGAACGCCACCTCTGGCTGTGTCTGGCTGACATGAAGGACACAGACAAGAACAAGTTCCTGGATGCACCAGTCTCCCAGACCGGCCTCTTCTGCGAGTCCGTGGAGTCATTCGCCCAGCAGTTCTCCGCGGCACAGAAGCAGACTGAGGTGATCTCCAAGATCATGCCCCGGCGGAAGAAAGCTGACCCTGGTCCATCAGCGCCGGCTCCTCAGCCTGCACCTCACCGTGGGCGTCCTGCGGTGACCGCCCCCGCTCCCCTTCCTCGGACCACATCTCGGCAGTGCAGGGGACCCGGTCATCGAGAGACCGCCTCGGGCGCTACCCGTGGAAAACGGAAGTCCAAACGGCCCTGAGACGGGCAACCTGGAGATGGTGATGATCACTCTTTGGGAGACGGTGAAGGCACCGCTCCCACCCCTCAAACTTTGCCCCATGCAGAGGATCTCTTTTCTCGGGATAGAACTGGACTCGATCGATTTATCGGCACGTTTAACAGAAGCGCGTGCCCAGTCAATCTTGACTTGCCTGAATAAATTTTGAGGCAAGAGCGCGGTCCAGCTGGAACAATTTCAGAAGCTTCTGGGGCATATGGCTGCAGCTGCGGCGGTGACTCCGCTCGGGTTGCTCCATCTGAGACCGCTTCAGCGTTTTCTTCACGATCGAGTCCCGAGGAGAGCGTGGCGCGGCGGCATACACCGTGTACAATTACACCTGCGTGTCGTCTCACTTTCACTCCGTGGTCAGACCCAGCGTTTCTGAGGGCAGGTGTGCCCCTGAGACAGTCAGGTCTCCTGGCATGCTGTAGTACACACAGATGCCTCCAACACTATTACACATGCGCAATGTTTCAGATTTATGTCAAGTGTAAATGCATTAATTGGAAATGGGTCACAATTGAAAGAATGTGTTAACACACAGTAAAAAAATCGGATATAGGCATCAAATCAGAATTGGGCATCAAGATTTGCAGTGTAAATGAGGCCTTATTTTGAAAGTTATGTCTCTGTTTGCCATGTTTGTAGTTCTTTGTTGTTCTATTGTTCATTGGTCCTTGTGTTGATTGTTTCCCAGGTGTGTCTTGTTATCTTGTTACCCATGGGTATATAATCCCAGTGTCTCAGTTGTCTGTTGTCGGTCTTTAAATGTGTTTGTAAATGTGTAGGTTCCCGTTCTGTTTCTGCCTGTTCCCGTTCTGGATTATATTGTTTGTGATTTGGATTTACTTTCATAATAAATGTTCTGCACTTGGATCCTCTGCCTTTGACTACTTAATGCACCAGCATTACACATAAAGTGACCATTAAATAACTCTTCAAGCAGTCAGATAAAAACATTTTAAGTTATTTTTATTTTCAGTTGCAACAGATTCAGCAACCTCAGCAGACCCTTGTTGTCATTCTCAGGAAATATTCCATGTGGAAGACATGATGGAAGAAGGAATATCAGTTGTATGTGATAACCCTGAGAAAAATGAGACAAACAATGATAACAACAAAGATCCTGTAGAGTCACCGCTTAATGTCTATCAGCTAGAGCACCAAGCAGATCTCACCAAAACCTTTGCATCTGTTCAACACCTAGATTTGAAGAGGCGGCGTTTGTCAGAACATAGTGATGTAGTTTTGTACAAAAAACGTGAGTTAATATCAAAATGTTTAACAGAGGAAATGTGCTGTTTCAAATGTACTGTTATTTAATGCTATTATCATATTCTTGATTTACTCTGGTTATAAACTACATGAATAATCATAAGACATAAAGTGAACATTATAGTGATAAATAAGCAGTCAGATCAAAACATTTTAAGTTATTTTTCTTTTCAGCTGCAACAGATTCCGCAGACCCTAGCCAACCTGATCTCACAGAAATGCGTGAAATGAACACGACCTCTTAACCACGAATTACGTGGTGGTGGCACGGATTGTGTTGAAATTGCGTGTCGGCAGCACGGAAACAAGACCCATACAAAGTCAATGAGGCTATTTTGTCGTGTGGGTGACACGGATTCCCTGGTTTAATAACGTCACACAGTGGGCGGCGGTAAAAGCTATTACGTTGGTCCTTAACTTAATATAAGCAGTGCTATTACGTTGGTCCTGAACATAAAATAAATATAGCCAATTTATTGCAGTGCTATTACGTTTGTCCTGAACATAATACATTCAAAGCATAGATTAAATCGTACTATACCATACGATTTTGCAGAAACGCTCGGGAATTCAGGTGCTGTAAATCCGGTGGACAGGACTCATCTCGTTATAGATCAAGATAATTTATAAAGATCTTTAAGGGTCGGAATATCAGATAGTTGACATAGTTCATATTTTTAATTAAAAAAGTAAAAACGAAATAAGAGGAATAGCATACATTATTGTTGTTGCTGTGTGTCACGTGACAATCATGACCCGTCGCCATGGACACAAGGGGTCGGATATTTAAAGTTAAATATTTTTAACTTCCGCGTGAAATGGTTAGTTTTAAAAATATATATATTCTAAGTAAACAACAACAGCCCAAGTTTAGTAAACATTTTTTTATTGAAACTATAAATAAATATTCTGCATCCATTAGGTGTGCCACTGTGGGTGGCTCCCGCACACCCGTGGCTACGCCCCTTCCGTGACCCAAATCTCGTTCGCACATCATCGCGATGTTTATCATCAATTTACAAACCTCGCCCGTCGCCACATCTTTGTGAGTATACCATTAAATTTCTGTTTGTTCGATATTAAATTCATTATGTGTTTTTTATTAATCCAGATTGGCTTCTAAATGTTGTCTGAATTTTATTGATCATCTATATTACATTCTTTTTGTTCACAATAAGTTCAACACAACACATAATCAAGTAGTGGGTGATTAGAGCGTGATTAAAAGTCACGTTATGTTACTTACCATTAACGTAACGTGACAGACCCTCGATCATTGTATTATATTCATATTTTTGGAATTAACTACCAATGTACTTCTACTGTGGTATTTTGTGTTTATAGTACACAAATCGTACCATGTTTCTACCGCAGTTAGTTTACTTCTACTGTGGTGTTTTGTAGTACAGTAACAGTACCCTGCTGAAAAAAACAGCATCAAACCAGCATGGGAATTATGCTGGTCTATGCTGGTGGTCACTAGCAAATCAGCACCAAAACACAACATATTCTGGTCTTGTTGGTATGCTGTTTTTTTCAGCAGGGTAAACCTTATGCTTTTACCACAGTAGTTCAGCCTTTTTATACATAGTAAATAACAGTAACAACAACATCAAATGTATTAAAAGAATGGTGTACAATTCAGAAATCTTTAGACATTCAGATCCTTCTTTTTTGGTCAGTTTTATTCTGTTGCCGTTTTATTTATCTTATTATATAGTCTTATTATAGTGGGCAGATCTTGGGGTTTGTTGTAAATAGTTATACACATACAATGTTTAGTAAATAAAGAATAAAAAAAATCCAAAATTTGTAATTCACAATTTTTTTTGTCTTGCAGTTTCTTCACATACATCTCATACTCCTCCATCTACACTCTTCACAACATTTAAACCAACGGCTCTTTTAACAGCCATCACTTGCAAAAGCTCTCCTAAAGCAGCTGATGGCGATTTACTTCTAATCACAGAACCGGCTTTACTGATGAAACACGCATGAGAATCGCAGACGATTTTTTTGCACAGTGAGTGAGTGAGTTGGAGAGTTAGTGAGGGACACACACACACACACACACACACACACACACACACACACACACATACACACTCTCTCTCTCTCTCTCTCTGTTTGTCCCTCTTTCAATTTGTTTTGCCTATTTCTATTTGCATTCTTCATTCTTTCAATATGGCATCTTCAGGTTTCGACCAGTTATGTCAGGAAGCTGCAACTATTTCAAAGCATCTTGAAATGAAAGCTGACAATGCTGAACTTGAAGCAGCTACCAGAGAGGCTGAAGAAATTCTACAAATGTTCAATCCTCCACTGGTAAAGTTAAATACATTTCAGTTTTCTTCTTCATTTGGTTAATTTTTTATTTACACTTAAGTTGCTTTAATAAATGTATATTTTTATCTGTTCATAGATTTCCAAGTCCTTACTTTCAGTCACTGTTAGCATTTTATTTTAACATGTTTATTTTTTTCAGCTGAAAAAGAAGACCAAACAAGCGATTTCCTGGACTCGACAGACACAGTGAACTTTGCACTGCATTTCAAAGGTAATATTGGTTATATAAGATATCCGTATATCCACAGAAATGGACTCAGGTCCGTAATAGTGCCAATGTACATAATATAGTTTTATAAAATTGATTGATTGTTGTCTTTTGTTACATCTGTAGCCAGCTTCTCAGCCGCAACACCGAGAACCAGAGTTGAGGTCAATGTACTGCTGAGAAAAGTGCAAGATCTGTTTAACCAAAAATATAGTAAGCATATGTTCAAACACTTTTTAAGTCTTGATAACCTAATATACCTTCATGTTTTCATGGCATTATTATCAAATCAATAACTTATTTGTGTCCATCAACCATGAGATTATGACACCTTACCGACTGTTTACAGCCTGTACACTGGATATTAACAGGATGGGAGAGTCACAATTGTCCAACTGTGTTACAATGTGTAACATGTACATGCATGTGTTTGCCCGTGTCTTTCAGAGGATGCCAGAGGTACTGGAAGGCTCCCCTGGTAAATCAAGGCATGACAGTTAAAGTTGCAGGACTGCCCAACAGCCTCAAAAAACCATCCTATTATGGAAGGAAGCAGTTGGAGGCCATTTTGCAAGCTGCTGAGGAGATTTCATTTGAAATCAGTAAGTGAGATTAACAGTGGTTTTGTTTCTCCAGCTCAGTTTCGGCAGATCATTTGGCTCTTTGCAAAGTGGGAAAAATAAGTTAACTAAACAATAATACGGGCCTACATGTGAGTCTTTGTATAGTGCAGCAGTGGTTGGGTTAATTTTTGACCCATAACGAGTAAATATTGGATAGGTCAAATGCTGGATTGTTGTTTTGCAACCATGGGGTAATTAAAACCCAGGAGTTGGGTTTAAACAACCCAGCATTGGGTCAATGTTAACCCAGTGGTGTTCTGTCCAATATTTACACAACATGCATAAAAAAAGAACCCAGACATTTTTATAGTGTGGGCCACTATATTTCTCCATGTCCCCTCACCCCAACCAGTCGAGGCAAATGGCTGCCCATTCTGAACCATGGTTCTGCATGAGGTTGCTGCATATTAAAAGGAAGTTGCCACTCCACTCTCAGAAAAAAAAGGTATAAAAGTTGTACCTTTTTGTCACTGGTACACTACCTTTTAAAAAGGTGCTAAAATGTACCATTTAGGTACAGATATGTACCTATGAGGTACAAGCATGTAGCTTGGCGGTATCAATGTATACCTTTTATGTACAAAAGTGTACTTTTTGAAAAGGTACTGCCCCAATGTCAACTTTTGTATCTTCATGTACCTTTTTCTGAGAATTTGTAGCCTAATAATATAAAGAGTACAGTTTGTGCTAGACCTACTCTGTTTGAAAAGTGCTGTGAGGTAACTTTGTTATGAATTGGCACTTTAAAAATTAAATGTAATTCAATTGAAACAGATTACGGTTATAGATTCTGTATGTGTCTATGACAGTTTGTAAGGGATGTAACACTATTTCTCAGTTGCAGTTTCCTCATTAAAGTGGACACATTTTCTAAAAAGGCACCTCTCCAGAATATCCTACAGCTGTTTAGTTGAATTTGACTAGTGATTGTGATGGCCCTTGGCAACAGTTGAATTTTATCTATAAAATAATATTTCTTCATTAATACTGCTGTGTGATGCAGAAAGACCAGTTATTTGTTATGCTTCTAAGTGTTTCTTTTTTCCCTATACATGAATTAGATGCAGCACAATGCAACTCCACTGACAAAGCAGAAGGAATGTTAGAGGCGATGGACGCAGAAGGTACGCTGAGTTGTTTTTATTTTATCTTTAAATAAATATATAACATTAAACTTAAGAAGCATAGTTTACTAGATATGTAATTTTGGTCATTACACTGTACATTTCACCACTGTATACATTATTAAAACAATAATCAAATCAAAAGATGAAATCTGTGTGTGATCGTTTAATATCTTCAAATCAACAGACACAGCAGATGTTGCCCAGAAATTTTAGAGGGCATGTGTGAAAATGGTATTTCTTTTCATTGTAATACATTTTGAATGGTATTGCTTAAGTTCAAGCTTAATTAAAACTACTCTTCTGAAAAGTCTGCCATTGACATTGGACACAAAGAGAAAAGCTCACTTGTATGGAAATTACAATTTATATATACAATATTTCTTCAGGTGACATTTAACATCTTTTATAGACCATTTTGCAAGATGTAAACAACACTGGTCCAGAAGCACTTCCTGTATCAGTTTCTTAACACAACATAAACGTTGGGATAAAATACAACCAAAAGGACATATAAAACTTATCTTAAAAAACTTTTTGATTGTTTTCTTTATGTGTGAAATAAAGAAAACAGTCACAAACTGAAACAGGAAGTGTTTCTGGACCAGTGTTGTTTACATCTTGCAAAATGGTCTATATGTTTGGTATTCTGATATTTTACACTTTGAATTGGCTGTTGATATTTAGATGCAAACCATGAATGGTACTGTATCTGTATTTAACCTACAATTTACTAATTAACTATTGACAGTATAAATGTTGACACATTGCATTATGAATTAGATTCAAACGTTGTATTAAGAAAGTTGTTATTATGTTTTATGTTCTACAGAGCTGGAAGAACAGTCCTCAGAAACAGCCACCGCTGTAGCTATCGTGATGACTGCAGATTAAGGTATCTTTTCAAATTGTGCTGATTTTTATGTCCCATTGAGAATAATAAGCTCTTCCTCAAAGTAGACCAGGGCAAGTAGACCTGGTTTGGTAGTTTCAACAGATTACAATACTTTAAAGCTCACGTAACACACGCTGTTTCTGCATTTCTGATATTAATCTGGAGTACCTATGGAGTAGTATGACATCCTTTATATCTCTGAAGAGTCTTTAGTTTAATCAGATTTATAAAAGAAAGATTAGCTTTACCGAATCTTTCCGATAACGTACGAAAAAATGAAGAAGGAGGAGTTATAACACGGGAGGAGCGAGTACGAGTCATGCAACACTATACAACACTGTTTTAACTTATGATTCACTACATGTTCGTGTCATTTATATAATATACACGCGCCTATTTCCAACATAATACAGAAGTCTTACTTACCGCGTGTAACTCGTCATGAAAATCCACCGCATCAAACACACACACGCAAAACTCCGCTGCTAATCCGGATAATAAACTATATCCATTGTTTCCATAAGGCTGGATGTCTTCTCCTTACATCCAAAAACACACTTCTTGTTGTGCCATTGTTGACTTTTGAAATTAAACAAAGCTGAGTGGCGTGATAAGCTGTTAGCAAGCTCTAGCGTCTCCCGCTGACTGACGGCTGGGCGGGGTTTTCCAGGGGAAGTTTTCCGGCGGAAGCCCATATAAAGAAGTGATACGTATCGAAAACCCCTGAAACGTCAGTTAGAACCGTAATCGAAAAAAATTAGCCGAAACTTGTACGAACCCTGGCGAAGTGCATTCGGCACAGAAATACTCTGAAACACGCCCAACTGCATTTTTGACACTTTGCCTACATTTAGCATGAGGAAACAACTCTATAACTGTGTTAATAAGTCAGAATGCTTGAAATACCATTAAACCCCCCCTTTAACAAGAACAGATATTGGAATAGAACCAGAGACCAATCCACTACACAGTGACACATTGTGACAAATCAGCCTCCAATTCTTTCATTTAGGATCTAACAGCATTAAACTAGATTCACTTTGTAAGTCTTTCAAGGTGCAGTTTCCAGGCAGAACGTGCAGAATACATTAACAGAGTTCTGTACATACATCTTTGACCTAATGTATAAAAACATCTTAAAGGGTGTTGTCCAGGACATTGTCTTAAATTACAAACAGAGCACACCAAAAATTGCTTTTAAAATGATGTTCCTGTGTACAAGCCTATGAATGGCTAGAACAGGCCAACCAGTGGCGGCTCGTGACTGCACTTCCGAGGATGCGCTAATTCATAATAAGTGTTCGGATTGTCACGTGTGTGGTTACCTTTTCCAAAATATGTGTCATGCGTGTGGAGAGATCCTGTGTGCATCACGTGTTTTGTCAAAATATGTGCCTGCTGGAGACGCGTCAAAACCGTTTATGATAAAAGAGACACTCGCGTTCCCTAAATACACGCAAGACACTCCCTTAACAGTAAACTCTGATTACGCATGAGATTGTGCTAATATCTGGCACACGCGAGCGTCTCCGTTCCAGTTCAAGGCAGCAGGCACTTATTTTGGTATGACACGTGATGCACACACGATCTCTCAAAGCGCAGAACACATATTTTGAAATGACGAACCACACACATGACAAGCTACGTGCATGTTATGACGAACTTCGCATCGTGAGCTTCAAAAAAAAGAAGTCACCAGCCGCCACTGAGGCCAACCTACGACTGTATGAGTTATGGCATTACAGTTAGTAATGCTAAAGCTGAAGAATAAAGTGGTGGTGAGATTTTTTAAAATTGAGTTACACTTCTGAATCATGTTTGATTTACATACATTTCTGAAATGGAAAACCCAAAGTTTTCCTTGTTTCTGCTTTCTGAAATTTGCCTCAGGAATTCTTCTTTGTTGACCTGTTTGTATCTTATGATTGAGTGTCAGCAATACCCACATTTTAATTTGACAATAGTTACAAATGAATAAACTGCCTTTGAAATGTTACTTAAAATATGCTCATGAGTATTAATTTCAACTAACTGGCTTGACTTAAATATATTTGTTTTGATAGATGGAGGCCATTTGTGCTGTGTCTGCCGCTTCCTTTTCGATGACAGGAAGAAGAATGCTTCAGAGAAGTGGCGTTCATGGTCACAGTGCACAGTGTGCCAATCATGGTCACACACTGCATGTCAAGACACCATGCAAACAGCCTGTAGCGCTGCATCAGTGATAGGAAATATGCTAGTTACACAAGATGTTTTATGTTTTAACTTTGAGTTGTTTTTATTTTGTTCATGACCCCATCCCTACAAACACACACACATATTTTTTTTATTTTTATGTATTAGGTGCAATTTAATTTTTTTCATGCAAATGTATTGTAATGATTACACTTATAAGAATAAAACAGATTTTTAATTCACTCTAATTTTTATTTATTGTTGTCATTTGTTGGCACCATAAGTGTGGTCCCTTTACCTGGGACATGTGGGGACCAATTAATATCTATTGTACTGAATTTAGGCCACAGGTTGTAAATGATAAGTAGCCTATTGTTTCATCTTTTATCAATGGTTCGGTATGGTTGGGTGTTGGCAAGGACCTCACCATACTTTTCAATACAGTGAGTCAAAGATCGATTTCATGTTATGGTTAAATACTTTACATAACTTTTACAACTTTTTCGCAGTCTTGTTGTCACTGAGAGGTATTTGGCAAATTTGATATCGAAAAGTGGGTTTATGTCAGAGCAGTAGTGATACCTGTGGATACTTTGATATACAACTGAACAGTACAATTTAAATATAATGGTTGCTATGATGAGGATCATGAGGATGATGATGTTATGTGTATCTGCTTTATCAAAGTGATTTTCCTCCATCATACAGATGAAGTTGAAGCAAATCTCTATTACCACATTTAATGTTATTAAAAGAACCATCATGACAGAAATATAAATGAATTTGGAAATAATACAAAAAAAAATAAAAAATGAGACCAGAAACACATCATGAGTTAAAAAACTGGCTATGCTCAGTTGTAAGGACTTTTTAAATGATTAAGTAATTTCACATTATGTGTCATTTTGTGTTTTAAATTAAAGTGACAACACAAGTAACAAAATTTGGTGTTCCAATAATAAAACTGATTGTGTTGTTTTAACACATCTGTTTTTAAAGTGTATTTATTACTGTACAGTATGCTGTAGCATTCATTAAGAAAGTTTTAAATAATATAAACTGTATACTACACTTTACTATAGTATGGGTATTTACTATAAATTACTTTAGTACTTTTTATGTGGGCAGAATTTTTATGACTGGACTGACACCTGATCCACATACATTCACGATATAGTTTGCATACTGCTCAGGCCTGTCTTTCTGCTTACAAAGAAGGAACATGAAACAATACATAGGCTTCCTATACTGTATTTGGCACACATAGCTAAAATGTTTCTCAGTGACAGTGACAGGTTTGGAAGGAGGGGAATGGTACTCTAATGGATAAACTAAATAGGCCTGTTTGCCATTTTTAGTTGAGTTCAAAAGAAAACATTTAAACAAAATAAATAGGCTACAAAAGGTGCAAGAGAGCATACATTATGTACATTATGTAGCAAACATTGTGTATAATGTTTGCTAATCTGGGTTTTGACAACCAATAGGCCTAATAATCATCTACTAGCCTACAATCGTAGATGACTACCCATCAGACTATGTTCTTATTTATTAATGGTACCTGAATGTTTTTAATTTAATTATAGCATTAACATAAATAGATAAGCCTATGCATAAAAGCCCAAACAGAAATGCACAGTTTGTGTGTGTGGCCAACACCAGGTATTCATCAAGGTATGGGGTCTGTTTACACAGCCAGAAACAAACAAACAGCTTTATTTTATCTAAATCTAACCTTATTGAGCTCTCAAAGTCTCTGAAACTACACCTGAGATGGCTTGTGTACTTGAAATGAGAACATGAAAAGTTTGTTGTAGAGCTAAGCCTAATACATCGTTAGAAAGGTCTTGACCTGCAGAATAAGATATGTCAGTATAAAGAATCTACATGGCTCCTGCTTTGAAATACGGACCTTTGAAACATCACTTTGGTGCATTTTTGAAGGCTTCTAATAAGGCAACAAAAGGGGCTATAGACATGGGACAAACTCTTAATGAGAGATCTTGGCCTCAGTTATAATGTCAATGTAGTCAACAACTTGGGACACTGTTAAATATGGTTAAAATTAATTTAAACCTATTTAACAATTAAATATTTAAAAATCTGATTGTATAAGTGTGTTAACAATACCCCTAAACACCTTACTGTACTCTCAACTCACTATTTACAACCTCCAATTATAAGAAAAACACAAATGTTTAAAAAAAACTACAATTCCCTACATGTGTGTAATGCAGCTTGATACAAATTAGCATTAAAATTGTAGTTTTTCTAGTTTGCAAAGTAGGGCTGTAAAAACATATATCTACTGAATATATAAACACCTAGTTCAGACAAACTATTAATTATGCTGCATCTAGATGATCTACGTTAAGAAAATGTAAAAAAAGTTTTTTTTTTTTAGATATTTTAGCAGAAACAGTGTTTTTTTGCTAGATGGGATACAGCTACGCAATTTAGGGTTATGTTTGGGGTAGAATTCGGATGGAAACAGCGGATCTGTCTAGATGTGATGCAACTTGTCTTAAATCGCGTGAAATGTTTGGTTTGGGGTTAGGTTTTGGGGATAGGATTTGGATAATAACAGCGCTCATCCGCGAGATTTTGCTGTTGCTGTATCCCTTCTAGCCACAACGCCGAAACAGCAGAACACGCAAACCCCGCCTTCAACACAATGCATTTCCGTAGCCTTCTGCTACCAAAAAACGAATTTCTCAAAATCGAGAATGAGAAATTGTTGAAAATTATCATATTGTTGAGTTATCAAATTTTGTTTTCTGTAGGAAAATGTTAAATGTCATTTAAAAAGAAAACACGTCATGCAGGCTACGTTTCAGTGATAGCAGCCTCATAGCAACCACCATAGCAACGAACTATATAATACTAAAGGTAATATAATGGGAAGAAAAAAGTATTAATCCACATCAACTTAGTTCGGGAGAATTTTAAGACAATATAATGGTTATGTAAGAACCTACTGTATGTGGCAGTCTTGTGGATTATGACTGTAAAATCATTGTATAAGTCATTTATTAAGTTCATCACTATTCATTGACCTCTAAAGTGTGCTGTGACAATAGCTGAAATCATGACTATAACTCATTGTGGAAAACATTTTATTTTTTTACAAACTTTTACAGTATTTGTTTCAAAGGATTCAAGATTCAATACTTTGTCATTTTAACTTAGCTCACAAAAACAAAACACCTTACACACATTGACCACATTTTTACATTACAGTAAATAAGTAACATCACAATGGTAAACACACAATTTTGTCCTCACACAGACTAGTGTGAATATGTGTGCTTAAAAACAGTACCTACGCTTTAAAATAAATCAGACCTAGTAAAACATCATGTTTGCACAAGTAAGGCGAACATTATATTACACCACCATAAAGGTTTCTATGATATGCTGCAACATATACTATACATTTTACATCTTTCTTTTTACAGAATACAATATCAGACTAGAAATTAACAAAAAATCTGTAGTGCTAGTTATCATATTTATCCACATTTTCATCATTATCACTCTTATCATTGTATACCAGTGTCTGTATGCTTGGCATGGGGAGGGCCTGACACAAGTGGGGGTTGTCTGCAGGAACAATGTCCGATAGATGTGGGTGAAACATCACAATGGCTTGATGTAGTTTTCTTTCCAGCTGTTGGAGGTGTTGAATGAGAGCAGCTTTTGCACCAGGCTGCTCAGTGTCTTTGATGTTAGAGCCCAAATGTTAGAGGCCTGCTGCTGATGGGGTGTTCAGTTAGGGGCCAGTCACACCAAAAGCGCTTTAAACGCTTGCAAAAAAAGAGCAGTGCGACGTGGCTTTTCATATTGCTAAGCAACCACCGAGTCAGCTGTCTTGTCAATCAAATATTGAAGCGTGAGCGCTCTTTTGCTGTTAACCGTCATATTAGCAGAAACTTTAAAAAGAGGGCGCTTGCTCTGACCTTGTTTGAGGGTGAGAGGTGCACAAACACGCAGGAGAGAGTGAGCCAGTGGAGTCTGGTTTTTCAAAGCAACTGTAAACTTCACTCACCACAACGTAAGGCCCGGCTCTCCCCTCATTTGATTGGACAATGGAAAGACCCGAATGACGTCGGGCTCTTCTCCGCTCTCAGCGCTCCTTCAAAAACGCGTGCGCGGCAGGCGGCAAAAAAACGCGAGGCGCACATAAACAGCGCGTAAACGCGCCCTGCCTATAGAATATCATTCAAAAAAGGCGCCTGCAACTGCCATAAACGCTTTTGGTGTGACTGGCCCCTTAGACCACTTGGCCACTTTTCCTCAGCTGCCCGAGTCTTCATATGTAAGGCATCAATCCCTCGCCTTTTTAGACTCCTCGAAACATCATCTTCTTCAATCTAGAAGACAAAAGAAAACAAAATGCTATGTTATGTTACCAGGTGGTTTCTAATATGATTTGCAGGTAGTTAGTTTGTCAGATGGTTACTAGAGTGACTGCTGTGTGGTTACTAGGGTTAAGTAACTATACTTACAGTGTCATTAAAGCAGAAGTAGACATGCCAAGAGGGATCACATGATTCCTGAAAATCAATTGGCTACCTGCTTGGAGAGTCTAATGGCAATGGCCTGCCCATCTGAAGCAAAGCTAGGAAACACACATGCAAAATGTATTAGTTTGTATTATAGTCCTTTTTAAGTTCAAACCTATAATGTCATATTGTATCTACTTATCCACTTTTAGCACTATACCTGGATATATTCTTCTCAGGTGGAGGACGACTGCTCTCTCCCTTGATTCAGTTCTAGCCTTACAGTTGGACTCTGAGCTCACGGTCCACATCTTTAAGGGTAGACTGGAAGTTTGAATCAGACTCTTGCCATCTTCTCCCAATACGGTATTTTTCCTCAATGTTCAGCAGAGTCCTCAATTCTACAATGGTTAGCAAATAATTAGTATTAAACGTTATGTACACACTTGATCAGAGAACAGTAACAGACAGATTACTGTTTCACCCTTTTTGTGTGACTCACGAGTCCCATATCTACACATTACAAAAAGTACAGCACAAAAGTTAAGTAGCTAGCAAGCAGAAAGCATTACCGTGGTACACCCAACCAAACATATGTTAAAAGTAAGGCCTTGGTGGTAATAGATTACTAATTACACCACATGAAAATTTGCAATAATACTGCAATACTTTAATTTATAACCACCGGTGACAGTTTCCTTCAAAACTATGCCATTACTATAATCACACGTTGAAGCACATCAGCAACACCGTTTTTCAATATTTTACTACAGAGCTATTCAGATCTTAACCTTGAGGGCCAGAGCACTGCATAGTTAAGCTCCAACCCTGATCAAACACACCTGAGCAAGCTAATCAAGGGTTTCATGATCACTAGAAAATCACAGGTAGTTAATGGTACATGAACTCTGTAGTGCTCCAGGCCTCCAGGGTAAGATTTGAATAGCCCTGTTTTACTATGTTCTTACCACAACTTAGACGAATTATACATACCTCTTTTTTCAATGCGTGCACTTTTAGTCTTTGTACAGCGCCTTGTGAATGTATTAGCGTTTAGCCTAGCCCCATTCATTCATATGGCTCCAAACAGGGATGAATTTAGAAGCCACCAAACACTTCCATGTATTTACACGAGTAAGTATGGTGGCACAAAATAAAACTTTTGTTTGGAGCCATAGAAATGAATGGGGCTAGGCTAAATGCCAACACATTCACGAAGTGCTGAACAAAGACTAAAAGTGCATGCATTGAATAAAGATAGGTATGTATTAATTCATCTAAGTTGAGCTAAGAACATAGTAAAATATTGAAAAACGGTGGTGTTTTCCTTTAAAGACGTCTGTAATTACCAAAGTCTTACATAAAAACATTAAACTCTTACTTGAACTTGTAGAACTGAATCAGTCTGATGATGTAGTCCCTTTTCCATCTACAGACAGTGTCTGAAGAAAAGACGACATTACTACCACTCTAATAAAGTCATTCATTTCATGTTACTTCTTAACATGATTATATTTTATTACTGTACACGGAAGGGTAAGTATTACATTTGCAATATTCTTTGTTAATAGTATTCATGACATTCTTACAGTATTTAAGACTTTAACTTCAGTTCCTTACTTATTGGTTTCTGTTGGGCTAGCTTTTTTCCATCTCTCCATGTCTCCTTCAGAAATCAACACTATACAACAACAATAACAGAAAACAAGACACACATCAATCCTAAATACTCTAGTGCAAAATGCACTTATAAATGGAATGTAATATTCTCCCATCTACAACTAATTATTACCTGCTTCTTATGTGCATTGTTTACCTGGTGCCTCTCTGATGAGATATCTTCTTGAGCAATATTTTCTCTGCTTTGTCTACTCTTTGCAGGAGCTGCACCTCTGAAAAGACAGTTTAATCTACTTATAGTATGCTTACCATTTTTTGTGTGATCGACTTCACTCCAGAAAATATAAAAATGTATAAACAGTGAACCACCAGCACAGAATTTTGAAAGGTTATACAGCAGTAGACACACCTAGGTCAGTTGATTTCCTCCGTCCATAATGCAAAAGGGCATTAGTCAGTAGGTCAAGGCGATGAGATGGAGTCATCTCCTTTGTGACTCTGGCAAATCTTTGGAGGAAAGACCACAGCCTTTTCATTCCTTCCCCGTCTGTGAGCCCAAACCCATCAAGCCATCTGGTACTGTACTTGATCTATGATTAAAGCAAAGTGGTAAAATATCACATAATGTACACAAAGCATGACCCTACTGCTTATAGTGATCTTATGGTATTTTATCTTCTAATTTGTAAAAATAGCAAAGCTGTTCTTTTTATTACTTTATATTAATGTTATTATTATACAAATTAGGTAATATGCATAAAAAGAAACAAAGGAAACCAATTTGGTTATAACAATCCTCTGCTTATAGTGATTAGTTTGACCCAGACAGATTTGACATAAACAGTTTCCACTGGATTGTCTTACACATTGCATCTGAAACAAGTTTAGACAAACGTCAGGTTGGAAAAATGTTAGATTAAAGATTATTTTAGGCCTTTCTGGCTAATTTCAGCTTTGCAGTGCATAGACAGGAAAAATTGAGGCCAAACAGGGAGTGAATGATGTGTGTTATATATCCTGATATCCCTATAAAGTCAATTAATTACCTGGCGGGGCAATTTGTGTCCATAAACATGAAATGCTGGTACGGCCAAGGCAATGTTGTGTGATATGCCCTCCCCTGATTTCTGATTGAACATAGTATGACATAAATAAGTTAAAGGTTTTTTCTTAAAAACAATAATTCAGTTTTACACAAAAAAAAGGGTACTTACCTGCAAATGTGAGGCAACAACACAGGCAATGTAACAGACTACTCGCAGGTGTATGTTCTTTTTCTCACATCTTTGAAGTAGTGCATCAATGACATACAGGGGATAGGCTAATCTATTTCAACACAAAAATGTGAATGACAAAACATTACTGTGGAAATGCATCATCACAGTCTGTGAAAAAAGACCATTATAATACAAAGAACTTTTCAATTGGTAAATGCATGTGTACAAATAAATACCTCTTGATGGTCGATGGTCGACTTACGGTCGAATGGAACGCACCTTGAGTGAGTTGGAGAGTGAGTGAGTGAGTGAGTAGGAGAGCTTTTGCAAGTGATGGCTGTTAAAAGAGCCGTTGGTTTAAATGTTGTGAAGAGTGTAGATGGAGGAGTATGAGATGTATGTGAAGAAACTGCAAGACAAAAAAAATTGTGAATTACAAATTTTGGATTTTTTTTTATTCTTTATTTACTAAACATTGTATGTGTATAACTATTTACAACAAACCCCAAGATCCGCCCACTATCATAAGACTATATAATAAGATAAATAAATAAATAAAACGGCCATAGAATAAAACTGACCAAAAAAAAGAAGGATCTGAATGTCTAAAGATTTCTAAATTGTACATTAAATGTATTAAAAGCATGGTGTTGTTGTTACTGTTTTTTACTATGTATAAAAATGCTGAGCTACTGTGGTAAAAGCATAAGGTTTACTGTTACTGTACTACAAAATACCACAGTAGAAGTAGACTAACTGCGGTAAAAACATGGTACGATTTGTGTACTATAAACACAAAATACCACAGTAGAAGTACATTGGTAGTTAATTCCAAAAATATGAATATAATACAATGATCGAGGGTCTGTCACGTTACGTTAATGGTGAGTAACATAACGTGACTTTTAATCACGCTCTAATCACCCACTACTTGATTATGTGTTGTGTTGAACTTATTGTGAACAAAAAGAATGTAATATAGATGATCAATACAATTCAGACAACATTTAGAAGCCGATCTGGATTAATAAAAAACACATAATGAATTTAATATCGAACAAACAGAAATTTAATGGTATACTCACAAAGATGTGGCGACGGGCGAGGTTTGTAAATTGATGATAAACATCGCGATGATGTGCGAACGAGATTTGGGTCACGGAAGGGGCGTAGCCACGGGTGTGCGGGAGCCACCCACAGTGGCACACCTAATGGATGCAGAATATTTATTTATAGTTTCAATAAAAAAATGTTTACTAAACTTGGGCTGTTGTTGTTTACTTAGAATATATATATATATTTAAAATTAACCATTTCACGCGTAAGTTAAAAATATTTAACTTTAAATATCCGACCCCTTGTGTCCATGGCGACGGGTCATGATTGTCACGTGACACACCGCAACAACAATAATGTATGATATTCCTCTTATTTCGTTTTTACTTTTTTAATTAAAAATATGAACTATGTCAACTATCTGATATTCCGACCCTTAAAGATCTTTATAAATTATCTTGATCTATAACGAGATGAGTCCTGTCCACCGGATTTACAGCACCTGAATTCCCGAGCGTTTCTGCAAAATCGTATGGTATAGTACGATTTAATCTATGCTTTGAATGTATTATGCTCATGACAAACGTAATAGCGCTGCAATAAATTGGCTATATTTATTTTATGTTCAGGACCAATGTATAGCACTGCTTATATTAAGTTAAATACCAACGTAATAGCTTTTACCGCCGCCCACTGTGTGACGTTATTAAACCAGGGAATCCGTAGCTGTGTCTGAAACCGTTCCCTCGTTCACTCATTCACTATTCCCTATATGGGGAATGACAGTTAAGTCCACTATATGGGGATGAAGCAAATGAAAATGAGTGAGCGATTTCGGACACTGACGTAAATATCATGCGTCAGAGAGCTGTCGCAGAGATTAATCAAAAACACCTGTGTGGCTTTATTGATTGTGCTGTGAAATGGTAAAGTTTACTTTCTTACTGTTTTTCACATTTGTCATGTTTATTGTAGGCTATTAGTTGATAATAAAGAGAACAAAACAACTGCTTATAATATTTATTTACTGCTGTTTGTTTATTGTTTAATAAAAATGTGTATTAGATTTAAAATAAAAGATAACGCAATTATTTTTCATTTGTTTATTTTCAAAAAGTAGAAAATAACTGACAACAAGAAAATGTTTGGTGTTTACTGTCAGTATCCTTCAGCTGATTCAAGTTACGCGTTCGTCTCCCGTTGCATCATGGGAAATATGAGTGAACGAGTGTACATCGAATGTACCCTCAAAATCAGAGTGCATTGTGGGTAAAAAGTAGTGAATGAATGTAGGGAATGAAGTTGTTCACTCAGGTTTCGGACACCACTACAAAATGGCCGACACCCGATATAGTGCACTATATAGTGGATAGGGAGCGGTTTCAGACACAGCTCGTGTCACCCACACGACAAAATAGCCTCATTGACTTTGTATGGGTCTTGTTTCCGTGCTGCCGACACGCAATTTCAACACAATCCGTGCCACCACCACGTAATTCGTGGTTAAGAGGTCGTGTTCATTTCACGCATTTCTGTGAGATCAGGTTGCCCTAGCTGTCATTCTCAGGAAATATTCCATGAGCAAGACATGATGGAAGAAGGAATACCAGGTGAATGTGAGAACCCAGAGAAAGATGAGCCAAATGATAATAACAACAAAGATCCTGTAGAGTCACAGTGTAATTTCAATCGGGCAGATATCACCAAAACCTTTGCATTTTTTCAATACCTGGATTTGAAGAGTCTGTCAGAACACAGGGATGTAGTTTCATACAAAAAATGTGAGTTCATATCAAATTTTCAACTAAGGAATTTGCTTTCTTTTTTGTTAGATAAATAATTTTCATGCGTATATGCTTTCCTGGATTTAGCCTGATACTAATTTACAAAATAGGCTTGGTTATAAACGGCATGATTAATTGTAACACACTGATAATTAAAGTGGTAATTATAGCATTAGATAACTCATGTTATGTAATACTTTTACATTATATGATAAAAAAATTATAAAAATGTTATATAATACTTTTTATTAGTTATTAGCCTGTGTGTTTTCAAACAATAAAAGGGGACTGATTTTACAAAAAAATCACTTTATATAGGGTGTATGAACACTGTGTGTCCTGAGCGTGTAAACAACCAGCCTATAATGGTAAAAAAATCTGCTTACTAATTTTTTATAAATCCAAGGCTATGTCTGCAAAAGCACATATTTCAGTTTCAGCTTCTTGACATCCCAATCAACACGTAAGATCATGTGATGTTCACAGTGACATCACACCATTCTCATACAGTGATATTCACTGTGTGAACTATATGGGAGCTCATTGTGACGGTTTCAGCAGTAACAACATAAAACAAGCGGCTGTCGTGGTCCGGACGTAACTTCCGGTAAACTCCGCTAAGAATAAATAACAACAAAGTTCTTTAAACATAGTTTATTTATATAACAAGCAAAAAATAACAACACATACTGTAGATTACCTAGGAAACCAAAACATTTGTTATTTTTGACGAGGCATTTGTTCAAGAGATCAGTTTAGCAACTAGTCAGACCATTAAAAAACCGCAACCGGAAGTAAAGTTCGGATCCAAACGTGTATCGCGCCAGCGCACTTGCATCCGAAGAAACGGTCTATATTATGGGCTCACAGTGAGTGTGCAGTGACCTCATATTGTAACCTTAATATATGAGCACACAGTGAGTGCGCAGTGTGGTTACACTTTTAGATCACTGTGAGTCCCACACATTGTGACAACATTATGAGGACCTTGTGAGCTCATGGTGACTTCACTGAGATCAAATTCTTGACAGGGATTATCGTTGGGGAAAGTTCCGCCCACAACCAGCAACGGTCTGCCCTATTAGCATAGACACAGAAATCAGTGAGAAGTGCAGAGTCCGTCATTTATGTATGTTTGCTAGCTGCTGGAGTTTTAGGTTGGTTTTACACTGCACACGTAAGCAACTCATATTATTTTGGCACCCATGTTAACAAGTTAAACATTCACACTGTACGCGTGAGCAGGCATGCGAGTGACTCAGCCCTCACTTTACTTCATAAGCTTCAGAGAAACAGATATGGGCTTTTCTCTGTATATAAGTCACACTATAAGGACAAGAAAACCTCTTACATTTCTAAAGTATAATAAACGACATGTGGAGTATTTTGAGCAAAAACTTCACATACACATTCAAGGACACCAGAGACTTATTTTACATATTGTAAAAAGGGGCATACTGTAGTTCCCCTTTAAAACATCTTAAGAAAAGAAATCTAAAAAAACATTTAAACTTTTTTCCAGCTGCAGCCGTTTCAGCAGCTTCAGAGTCTGGCTGTAATTCTCAGATAATATTGCCTAACCAAAGCGTGATGGAAGAAGTGATATCCCATGAATGTATGAACACTGAGAAGGATGAGATGAACAGTGACAACAGCGATTCTATATCTGAACCAAATCCAAGCACCCATCTAATGTCAGATGGAAAATTAAAATCTGTAATTGTCACTATGTCAAATGCTAGTGAAAGAGGCAAAAAAACAAGAAATGTCAATATCATGTTGTTACTCAGATGTGTTCTGTTGTTTGTTTTTGTCCTTTTATGTATCCAAGTAGGTGTAAAAATAATGTTATAGTATTATGAAATTTATAAAACTATACCATAAATTATCTAATCTCAAGATTAAACAAGGCATAGTTTAATATTTAATCAGCTGTGGCTTAATGTCTCACCCTCAGGAAGTTGTGGCATGAATTATACAAAATTTACACCGTGTTTGTAACAACAGAGTACCTCTACTGTACGTACTCATAGGTATAAGGGATATAATATGGTAAGGTTTGTTTAATAAAAAGGTAAGAAAATGTAAAATTTCTAAATGTATTTTATATTTTATTTTATTATTATATATTTACTTTACAATAGAACTAAATGTATTTTATAACTACATGGTACCCATTGTAATATTGTGTATGATTTACTGTACTGTAATATATGGGAAAATGGAGATATTATGTATTGATTTTTGTTATAATTTTATTTTGAATTAATTTATATTTGCTATACTTGATTACAGTGTATTGTATACAGCCAATGTCTACAAGCCATGTCAGCAAACGAAATATAAATGCAACTTCTTTCACTTTTCACTTTTAATGTCACAATCCTACTCTGTTCCCTTTCGAGAGAATTCAAAGCTGCGTCATAAAATAGCACTTTGGGGGACAGAGTGTAGCGTTCGCGCATCTAAATAAACGTTCAGTGTGCAGCCTCACATCGTGGGGATTTCAAACGGTGCTTGCTTAGTTGTCTAAGATGGCACCAGACATTTCTATGCACTTGCTGTCTAGTTCCTTTGTGCCCAGCAGGGGTTTGGAAGCTTGAACTGAGGTTTTTTCCTCTCCAACCGGGAACACTATACAATATTCCAGCTCTGATGCTGCGTTTACACCAACCGCGTTTGAGGCGTCAAAATTGCGTCTAGTTTGCCGCATGAACAGTTTGAATGCATTCGCACATCTAGAGTGAAGTAGATGCGCGGAAAAGCAAGCATTTGACGTGCGTCAGAGGCAAAATCCGCTTCTTGTGAGAGGGGCTATGCGGTTGTCTGTTTGCAAGATGGCTGATGTTGATTATGCATTTATTGAGAGAGTTACCAGTTTGTATTTGGTCACCTAACTATAGGGGGGAATAAACGGCGTGGGTCGATAAACGTCACGTGACTCAAAAGTGAAATGTGTATTTACAACTTACCAGGTTGCCAAATGTCCTCACTGAAACTCTTCCAAGCTAGGTCCTTTTTATTCCTGTCTCTATAGAAATAAGAACTTGTGTCATATAGCTCCGGGTTACTGCTTACGGACAATATCAAGCGTTCCTTCATGTTGAATGAGTGACTACAGGCGGGGCTCCTGATTGGTTAACATGGCGCGAAAATACGCCAAAGTTCAAATTTTTCAACTCGGGCGTCAGCAACAAATTCTCGTCAAACCGCAAATGCACAAAAAACACCTTTCACGCGTACTGTGCCAGACGCGCGAATGAGGCGGATTTGCATCTACCACGCCGCGCCAAACACCTCATCCACGCCGCGAGACCTCTAGATGCGCGTCTTCACATTGACTTAACATTGAAATATCTCCCGCTTTACGCCTCTACCACGGCTGGTGTAAAAGAAGTTGGGTGTTGTACTGTAAGAGTACACGAAGAGACACAATCAATCATACACACACTATGTATAAAATGTATACTTACAAGGTAAACATCATATGTTATATTCTTTGGCAGATATTAAACATAATTATCAATTATATAAAATATAAATCAATTTATAAAAAAATTATTATCAATTATAACATGCAACAAAAATTTGCCAAAAAGATCTGCAAGATTTTGCCACAGTAAAATCACAACTTCAATACACTTCAATACTATTTCAATGCAACCATTGAACTGACCAAGAACATTATCAATCAGACATTTAAGGAACCACTCTTGTTATGCAACTGGTTACTGATTTAGCAAAAGATTTAGTTTCCTGCTAAAATGTTTGGGCTCTTGATATCTTTCAGTGCATTAACTTGTGTTGATAAAACAGTATGTTTATTTCAATCTAAGTTGTCCTTACACGGGGCACCAATTAACTTAGTGATTTTCAAATGGGCACCAATTGGGTAGTATGTCATACACAGGACACTAAAGCTGAATTTTTCCTCAAGTGTGTGTGCATGTCAGATGACCCCTCCCTATTTTACCTCAGGGCACCAGCAAAGGAATTTCACCTTAACAAAATAAGAATGATCTAAATTGAACACTTACCAAACCACTTCCAAAATACCATTGTCATTGTTCTGAATACAAAAAGTATAAACATGACAGCAAAATGTTACCATATCCTGCATGCATTCATTTTTATGTTAATAACTGTGATTATTTGAAAAGTTTCATGACACCGAGATTTTTCAAAATGCTAGTGTCTCTAAACAACTATGAATTCAATAGGTGATGGTTTTTATGTCCATTTTGATGTTGGAAGAATGTAAAGATTTGTTCTTTGGTAAGCTACTTGGCATAGCCATGCTGTTTCCTTAAGGAATTTTTACGATCTCCATGGTTTCAGATGAGGGTGAAGGATGATAAGGAGAAATGCTGTGGACCAACCAATATGACCTCTTCTTCTCAGCTTTGGCACTGAGATCGACCTTAAAAGATATTTGCCAGTTGTCCGAGAAGCCTTATCTGATTGAACTGTGCATTTGTTTGTGTTAACCAAAATCCAGTCATACTGTAGAGCACCCTCCTCAAAGGCAGTTGGGGGACACATAAAATGCTTGTTATCTGCTGTTGTTACAGAGGTTGTCACCCAGGCTGTCAAGAGATTAAGGGCCAGATTTACTAACAGCTCGCACCACCACAAAACATCATTTTGTCATTAAATAATTTACTAAACTGATTTACTAAAGACGTGCAGTGTGGATAACATAGAAAATGCATTTTAAATGTGTTTACAGCAAGAAATGAGTTGCCAGTGTGTGTGCAGAAACGTCTTGTTATTATACAAATCCATCTATTGTTCTTTGTGTAATCTCCTTTAAACCACATCAGTCACACAAAACAGGCTGTTGGGGATGCCCTATCAATGTAATTGTCACATTGATTATGCCCCAACCATAACTGCTCACAGGCTTATGAGCGCGTAGTTCAACCTTCTGTCAAAGACACATGCTGTGTACCTACTTTGCATATGGGGAGGGGAACAGAACCTTTCTTTGTATTTAAAGAAACACACATTGGCAAATGTCTGATGTCTGGTTGGACCACTTGAGTTTAAAACGCACAAAATTCAATGTCATCTGTGGCACAGGTAGTAATTTATAAGGTTTGTAGACATGGCTTTTGATGCAATGCCCCTGAATCCACCTTATGCCGATCTCACTATTTTCTCTTTTTCTTTCACATGACCCTAAAAAAACATATATCTTCAATAAAAATGAGCATGACGCGAAACCAAGTAAAGTTTTAAATATTGTTTAAATATTTCTCTTACGAACTCTCAATGATTATTCAGAAGGCCTTTATTTCTCCCCCTGGAGCCATGTAGGTTAGTTTTGTGAAAGAAGGATACATTTTGGCTTAAAAGAAGTAGACCTCATTTTTAATCGTTATAAAGCTTGGAAGAGCTATGACATTTTCTAAAATAATTGAAAATGTGTTCATCTGGAAGATGGTGGACATGTATCTCAGATAGCTTGAGGGTGAGTAAATCATATGGTAATTTTTATTTTGGGGCGAATTATCGCTTTAAGAAACCAATTAGTCATTAATAAATTAAATGTTTGCTATTTGAATTAAATAAAGTCAAGGCCATCACAAAGTAATAAGCTTTTATAATTGTCACAGTGTTAAACTGTGTTCTGTGTGTGTGTGTGATGTTTAGTGTTTCTACCTGGCAGCAGCTCATTAGTCACTGATTAGTCTTAACAGCTGTAGACCACTGGGCACTCATCACCACCTATATTATATATATATATACATATATATATATATATATATATAAATATGGCCTGTCGGTTCAGTTTTTGTCACAGAGTCCTTGTTTAACGTCACACTACTGCCTTTGGAGTTCTGTTCGTGTCTTAGTCTTGGTCTTGGCTCGCACTGGTCTCTGGTTCCGCCTGCGGCACCACCCTGGTCTCCAGTTTCACCTGGGTTTTTGAGACCACCAGCACCACCATGGTTGCCAGCCCCGCCCTGGCCTCTGGACCCTTGGCCACTACACGATCCTGGCCAACCTGCCCTCTCCCCCAGATCCACCTCCATTCCTCCACTCACCTGAACTTTTGCCTCATGGAGTGTCTGGTAGCCACTCCTTTAGGGGAGGTTCTGTCACAGTGTTAAACTGTGTTCTGTGTGTGTGTGTGTGTGTGTGTGTGTGTGTGTGTGTGTGTGTGTGTGTGTGTGTGTGTGTGTGTGTGTGTGTGTGTGTGTGTGTGATGTTTAGTGTTTTCACCTGGCAGCAGCTCATTAGCCACTGACAGCTGTAGACCATTGGGCACTCATCACTATATATATATATATATATATATATATATATATATATATATATATATATATATATATATATATATATATATATATATATATATAGGCAGTGTGACGTTAAACGAACGAGGACTTCGTGAAAAAAACTGAACAGACAGGGTAACAGGGGGGCACTCGGCTTCCAACGGGGGGCACGCAATAGCAACAATAACTTGCAAAAACAAGACATTAAAACAACAAATTCAGCAAACACACACTCATACAACTGGTACAGACTGTCAGCTCATTTCACGTATAAAGTGCAAAAGACCACAAACTATGCGCAAAACTATTGAACTCGACCGCGGCGTGAGCGCAAGCTGAGCTCCGCTGCGCTCGCGCTTTCGACGCAACAACAAACCGCCCTCGCGCGGCGCAAGCCATTAAAATGAATAGGTTTCATAGCGCAGCGTACACCGCGTCCTAGCTTTAAAAAAGCCACTTTACCATAATCACGTCCTAATTCTGTTAACGGTCTATAGCCACACTTCACATTTAAGCTTACGTAATTTAATACAACGCTAACTTACCTTTGAAATAGCTGAAGACGGCGTGTAAGAACATTAAACTTCCTTAAAACAGTGTCCTGTAGATTTGTAAATTCCACCTCAACCTCTAATCTCTGAGTTTGAGCCAGTCTGTGTTTGCATGAAGTCAGATGAAGCAGGCAGTGCTGGTTCGTTCTTAATGTTCTAATATCCAGATTTTACACGATCCATAAAGTGCCGCGAAAAAACACGTTGCTAGTATCAAGTCACAAATATGCTAAAGACGTAAGACGGGTGAGAAGAGGCAATACATCCAATCAGAGAAACTGGTCTATTTTAATTAAAGAAAACATATAGCAATATATTTTCCTCATTTGATTACATTACAAGCCATGAAACATTCAATGTTTAATTTATTTTAATTTTTCTTGATATATATTGAGGTAATAAAAAACTTTGTAGGGGGGGTACAACAACCTGTTCGGGGGGGGGCACTGCCCGCGAATGCCCCCCCTTGACGCCGGCCCTGTATATATATATACACACACACACACACACACCCTGTCTATTCAGTTTTTGTCAGGGCTTAAAAACGAAAAAAATTATCAATCGTTTCACTCCGAGCAGAATCGATATTTTAACGTTTCCGTTTTTACATTCCTCATTGAACATTTACGTTCCGAAAACGGTTTACTTAGAAAAAATACCGGTTAATAACGTTATTTTAATTCAGGCTATACTTTAACAAATACATGCATACAGACTAATTTTCACACAAAAATAATAACATAACACATGATATAACTAAACTTCAACATTTCATTAATTGTTAAAACCACAAAAGAAATACCTGCATTCATTTTAAGTATAAACAGCTGAAAAAAACGACCCGTTTTCAACCATGTCTTTTACTGGTTGAAACTGCAGCATACTCTGCTGGATGTTTGTGTTAAATGTGCCTCTGTAAGTTACCTCAGTGATTCCCGGCTACTGTACTTCTCCCCCACATCCTTCAATATTGCAGACAGACTTGTTAAGACTAACGAATAATAACGAAAAGGAATTTCTTGGTGGCAACCCATCTAAAAAGTAATTGACAGTGGTATAAGTCCCCTGGGTTTTTTAAATTACAGTTTGCATCTTCATATTTCCAAGCAAGTTTTAACTTAAACATACCTCTGAACATTTGATGGGTAGCTTTGTGGTTGTTTAAGACAAATGCTATCGGGCCGGGCATTTCACTCACGCTATGTGTCTGTCAAAGTCACTCACGCTTGATGCGTCAAAGTCACATGTTGTACTGTTCAAATCATGATTGGTCACTGATAAGTACAATATTAAAGAAAACGATAAAATAACGTTATTAACCGGTTAATGGTCATTTTAAATAAACGTTTCTGTTCAGAACGATTAAAATTGATTTCGTTTTAGTTTTCGTTTTTGTTCCTGTTAAAATTTCGTTCGTTTCCGGTTTTCGTTTTCGTTCCTTGAACCGGTTCAGAGCCCTGGTTTTTGTTAGTCCTTGTTTAACGTCACACTGCCTTTGGAGTTCTGTTCTGTTTGCACACATTTTTTTCATGCATATCAGTCTGTCATATTGCTTGATGTTTTCATAAATAGATTATTTGAAGCATGTTGTGTTTTGTTGGGATATTTGATCATGGTTGCTGCGGCAGCATGTATGATAGGGTCAGCAAGAAATACTGTATGGTACTGTCATGTCAAGTTATAAGATTGAATGTCTTCACCAGAGTCTGCCATACGTTGGCTTTAGGTAAATTAACACCACTGCAAAAAAGTGGTTTATCTTGTTTTGCAAGGAAATGAGCCTGGGTTTTCACCCAACACTCCCAAAGAAATGATGAATGCAATGTCTGTCATGTAAACTGTCATGCACATTCTTAAAGGGGTCATATTATGAGATTTTTTCAAGATGTAAAATAAATAGTCGGTGTCCCCAGAGTGCGTATGTAAAGTTTTAGCTCAAAATACCCCAAGATAATTAATTATAGCATGTTAAAATTGCCACTTTGTAGGCCTGAGCAAAAGTTGCCATTTTGGGGTGTTTCCTTTAAAATGCAAATAAGCAGATGAAGTGCATACACTGATCACAATGATGTGGTTTGTTGTAATAAAAACTCAATAGTGCTGTCAATTATTTTTTTTCTCTCTTTCTCTCTGGACTACATGGCAGTGCCGTGGTTGGATAGTGCAGATTAAGGGGCGTTACTGGAATTCACCTTGCTACCTACCTCACAAAACAGCCGAAATCTGAATGACCTAATTTTTCATGCTTGCAGAAAATGGCTTACCAAAACAAAGTTACTGGGTTGATATTTTTAACATTTTCTAGGTTGATAGAAGCACTGGGGACCCAGTTATATCACTTAAACATGGAAAAGGTCCATGCTATGACCCCTTTAAGGTGTATTCTAGTTAACACAGGACTGCGTAGACCACACACATTAATCGACATTACTGTAAATGTGCCATTATTAGCCAGCCGACTTTTTGCAGTTGGTTTTGCTTGTCACAGGTGCATTTTGAGCTTTAATTAAAAAAAATACAAAAAACAATGTTTCATTGAAGTAAAACAAGTGACAACAAGTGTGGGGGGGTTTCACTATGAAATAAATGTTTTTCTGTAATGCACACTGGCCATAATTATTGCCCCACCTTAGAAATTTTCTTAGCACACCAGGGTGACTACACACATGTACATGACTTTACAGGAGAATAAATATGGAGCAAAATAATATGAATATGTGGAGCAAAAGATTATTTAGTTACACAAAGTATATAGTGGCTTTAAGGAAATAGTTAAACCATAGAAACATCTATTACCACAATCAGAGCAATAATGAAGACATTTTATTCAACTGGGAATGTTGCAAATCTACCTGAAAGAGGATTTATGTTTATAGCGTCTTAAAGGAATATTCAATTTTCTTAAAAGAAAAATCCAGATAATTTACTCACCACCATGTCATCCAAAATGTTGATGTCTTTCTTTGTTCAGTCGAGAAGAAATTATGTTTTTTTTTTTTGAGGAAAACATTGCAGGATTTTTCTCATTTTAATGGACTTTAATAGACACCAACACCTAACACTTAACTCAACACTTAACAGTTTTTTTCAACGGAGTTTCAAAGGACTATAAACGATCCCAAACGAGGCATAAGGGTCTTATCTAGCGAAACGATTGTCATTTTTGACAATAAAAATAACAAATATACACTTTTAAAGCACAACTTCTCGTCTAGATCCGGTCCAGCGCGACCTAACTTAAATGCGTAGTGACGTAGGGAGGTCACGTGTTACATATATAAAACGCACATTTGCGGACCATTGTAAACAATACACTGACACAAAGACATTAATTAGTGTCATTCCACATACAACAATGAAGGAACGGTCCTCTTTCTCCACACTTGTAAACACTGGGGCGGAGTTTCGCGTTCGTCCTCTGTGACCTCTTGACGTCATGACGTATTGCGTGGGGTCACGTTGGCGCATCACGACCGGATCTAAACGAGAAGTTGTGCTTTAAAAGTGTATATTTGTTATTTTTATTGTCAAAAATGACAATCGTTTTGCTAGATAAGACCCTTATGCCTCGTTTGGGATCGTTTAGAGTCCTTTGAAACTCCGTTGAAAAAAACTGTTAAGTGTTGAGTTTATTTTATTTACTGTTTGTAGTTTTACAATGTACCCTTTCATGTGGTAAATATATTATTCAATTAAATTATTACTTTTGGCTATTAAATCAAGTTGAAATGATTATCTCTTAACCAAGGACAGCTGATTTTGTAGGCAATGGGCCAGCATATAATCATTAAATTAATAAAAAATAAAAATAAACCTATAAAAGAACCTTAAATATGTGCAAAGGACCCCCTGATTATAACATTGATTCTTTTTCTTCATGAAAATGTTATTAATTTCCAACATAATTAGCACTTTTCTTAGTGGGATATGTTTTTGCCAAAGTTTCAAGAATCAGTGATAGATATGCATGTGCCTTATACATCTGCATGACAGTCTAAATGACAGACATTACATCCATAACTTCTTTTTAAAGATTTGGGAGTGTTGGGTGAAATTCAAGCTCAGTTCCCTGTAGAACAAGATAAACCACTTTTCTGTTTGACAGTAATGATTTCGTTTTATCTGAAGACAAACAGTTCTTGTAAATCAAACCAATAACTTCCTCTTATTTAGTATAAGATAACTGATAGACCTACTTGAGAAACAAACATGAGTTATGGGTGTGTAGCCTAAATAAAAAAATAAATAACTGAAAGAAATTGGGAAATGTCTGCCATAAACATTACCAAAATATTCTTCTGACCCCAGCCAGTTATTATTGTCCTCTGTAAATTCCATTTTGTTTTCAAGGTTAACGATATCAAAGACAACATTTTCTTTCTGCTTATTTCTAATAACATACTGAGGTACTGATTATTGAACCATATAGCTCTAAACAGTCCCACAGCATTTTACCATCTTAGAAATATTTCAAATCTTTGGCACATGCTTTCCTTTTCAGATGCCAAGAAGCTTATTCATGCATTTCATGACTATTTTAAATACTTATTATTGACTATTATTGTAACTCATTGCTGGGTGGGTGTCCTGCAAACCAAGTAAAAAAGCTTCAGCTGGTTCAAAACGCACCAGCTAGAGTGCTTACCAGTACTACTACTAGATCAAAAAAATATGATCACATAAATCGAATTTCATCGTCATAGCACTGGCTGCTTGTTACAGTTTTTCTCAGTCGCTTTGGAGATTTCTCAGATCAGAAATGATATTTTTCTTCAAAACACTTTGTTCAACCTCCACATCATCAAGTCAGTTCTGCACAACATAAAAGCATATTCTCATTGTTTCGCACAAATTGCAAATGCTTTGGTACAATCATGCAAATGTTTATGTACAATTGTCTGCTGGTTTCTGTTGAATAGTCTACACCTTGAAACAATTGTTGACATTTTTTCATAATCTGATACTGTAAATGTAACTGGCTACAAAACAGTTCTCTAATTTCTTTATAATTCTTTTATTTTTCTATTTCATCATTCACATTTTTGTTGTGAACTTCTCAAAACTTCCCATATGCAGTTCCTTTATATTATAATTTATTTCTCTTTGTATTTTGTATGCATTTATGTTCATACTTGAAAAAAACTGTATGGGAACTAGATCTGAAGTATTTGTTGTCATTGGGGCACTTATTGGTGACGCACACGGTGGCGCTGTTGAGCGAGAGAGCTGTTTTGCCTCAGAGCACTGTGTGATGCTGCTGAGGTCAGACCTGTTCATGCTCTCTTGCATCTCTCCCCAGTAATATTGGTATGTTTTAAGTGTAATTTGTTAAAAACAGTTCATGAAATTGTTAAAGCAATACAATCTGTATGTGTTATGTTTAAACTTTGATGGATTGTATGTTTTATATGAGTTATATGGGACTTTGTGTGACGCACGTGTTGCTAACAAGCTGGTGTTGTGTACCCCTAGTGGTGAGCGGGAGAGACTACGTGCATCGTGTTAATTTAATGAAGTGCCCATATTTTGCAGGTATGCAGTTCATAAAATATAAAAAAGGGATCTTTTTCATATAAAATTGATTTAAAATGATAACTATTTACAGATTGATGCATTACTTTTACTCATTTAAAATGTATAAAACCCAGTAAATGATTACAATGATTAATTGAAAACAATATTTGGTTTATAGTGTATACATTGTGTGTTGTTTAGAAACATTGATTGTAATTACGTGATTGCAATGTGTTGATACAATAATTCATAAACTTTTTCATTTTCATGTATAAAGTAGAGCCCGACCGATTTATCGTTTTGCCGATTTTATCGGCCGATATGAGCATGTCGCAGATATATCTGTATCGGCGTATAAGCCGCAGATATGCGCCGATATGAACGTTTGTTACAGAACACATTAAATGCATTTGAAAGATGTAAGTACTTGTTTGTCCAGCAGAGTGCGCCATACTGGTTGCTAATGGCGACCCAGATCACTCACTGTAGTGACACCAGCCAATCCCCCACCCCTTTCACTTCAGTTCAGTCAGTCTCTCAGTTCAGGTGGCATTGAAGCAGTCACGCAGTGTCTTCTTCACAACATTTTTACACCTGGTATTAAGACGCGCTTTGGTCGATTGGATTATAAATGGACAAGAGAGACGCATTCCCGCTTACATTTGGTGTTTTTAATCCGTCTCTTTGTCGACTTGCGAGTTAAAACGCAAGCAGGAGAAATGACGCGAGACGGAGAAATGACACGTTTAAACTACGCGCAGCCGTGCACTTATATATCACTATATAAGATTACTGCTGCTTGTGTTGTTAGTTAGCAATTGATTCAATAAGCTCGCGCAACTCTACACCCTTGCTAAATAAAAGAGGCGGAGCGAAGACGCTTTATTTTTATAAAAGTCTAAAGTTTGCACGGAACCCTGGGTTTGTGTTATAAAAACGTTGTGCACAACATTAAACATAGCGTACATTAGTATGTGCTCCGTCAAGCATTGTCTTCGTAACTGTGAGTGGCTAACTAATTTGTGAAGAACACAACTTACTGTAAAGCTAATATTAATCAATGACTTCATAAGTTTCTCTTTATAACGCTATTCTCGTCAAAACTGCAAATGATGCAAGTTTTATGTATTTTGTTCTCTTTGTGTTTTAAAGTTATTTATAATAAGTCAAGTTTACTGTTTAGTGCACTGATATCCAACTAATTTTGGATAATAAAGTTTATTGTTAACTTCTTGCCTATAGTACATATCTTTGTCACATCAATATAAGTGTTGGATCACCACATTTGTGAGTGATCACCACATATGTGAGTGATCATTGCATTGCATTGTATTTATTCATATACAGTATATTATGTTAAAGTATATAGTGTATTCTATGTACAGTACTTTAGTATAATAGTAGTATATACTGAACTATAATATACACATAAAGAATATCGGCCGATATATCGTTATCGGTCTTTTTTTTACTCCCTAATATCTGTATCGGCATCGGCCCGAAAAAACGCATATCGGTCGGGCTCTAGTATAAAGATATAGTGCATATTACTACAAAAGAACACACAACTGATTCTTTATGGAAAAAAATCTTTATTGAAGGGTTGTAACATGATTTGTTTATACACCGTTGTTGTTATATCATTTGGTGTTATATTGATTATCATATGTTTTTAATTTATTTCCCCATAATGTCATAATTATAGTGATGTAAAAAAACATATACCTTTTGCCTCAGAGCACTGTGTGATGCTGCTGAGGTCAGACCTGTTCATGCTCTCTTGCATCTCTCCCCAGTAATATTGTGGTGAGCGGGAGAGACTACGTGCATCGTGTTAATTTAATGAAGTGCCCATATTTTGCAGAAAATAAAAAGAAGAGATCCCATTCTGTTGTCCTTGGCTTGTGTTCTCGAGAGGAAAAAGCGAGTCTGCTACATAAAACTGGTGCCGTGACCCGGATCCCAGCCGATCAGCCGCAGCCGATCACCGGGTATCAACTGTAAAGAATCAAGCCAAGACAAAGGGACCAACTACAGACTGCCAAAGCTGGTTAATGAATTCTGGTGCTTATATTCAGGTCTTATCTATATTGTGACATTCAGTTCTTATTGATTTTGTATTGACCTATATTAATTCAAATAATTTCATTACTGCTCTACAAAGACAAATAATATGGAAGGTCGTGAATGCAATATGTTCACACCAGTCATGGGTAGGGGTAGAGGTGTACTTAGCCCAGATGGTGCTGTAAGATGTAAGGTGAGAGATCAAGTGCGTGGCGCTAGCCTAAGCCCTTCAAGAGTAGAGGGGGGAGCTGCCTTTGGTGTTTTGTCCTCCACACCTGCCCCTAATAAAGAGAGTTCATACTCACATCTAGCAGAGCTCATAGAGGAGCTGGGCAGCCAAATTGGTGACTCCATTCTCGGTCGACTCCTAGCAGATAAAACCCCTTCCGCCTCCTGTAACCAAACTCTCCCTGAATCAATTAAAACAGATTTGCACAACACAACCCTTGATCTATCCAAAATGAACCTGATTCTTCGATCTGATGCCAGAGAACCCCCTATGTTCCGCGGAGATGGAACAGATAAATACACTATACATGAGTGGATAGAGTTAATGGAGGTGTACTTACAGAAACGGGACTGCCCAAACACAGAGCGTGTAAATGAGATCTTAAACCATCTTCTGGGCAGGGCAAAAAGCATAGTAAGAGTAGGGTTGAAGAGCAGCTCCTGTCCTGATGTAGTTGTTTCCCCTGAGACTGTTTACAAAATGCTCAGACGTTATTTCAGTGAAAGCCCAGAGTCTTGTCTCCCACTGGCAGACTTTTATGCTACATGCCCGTATGCCAATGAAAGTCCAGTCGACTATTGGGTCCGACTCAATAACGCAGCTGAGGCTGCTGACAGCTACCTGCAAAAGCAAGGAAATGGGATGAAAAACATCTCAAATGAGGTTGCTATGATGTTTGTTAGGAACTGTCCTGATGCTGAGCTATGTAGAGTGTTCAGGTACAAACCAATCATGAAATGGACATCTGCAGAGGTTCAAGAAGCCATAGACGAATATCAAAGGGAACTATGTACGAGAAAAGCTGGTAATTTCACTCACACCCTCCAGGTAGCAACTACAGCCGTCAGTAACGTAGACAAGCAAGGGGAAAACACAGCGATGAATGCTGCAGCATGCGTCCCAAACACCCAGAACGTAAAACCTGAAGCCACAATAACAACCAGTAATGACACAAGTGCTCTAGAACGTGTGCTTAATATGCTAGAGAGGGTTCTTGAACGTAATGGACCACAAACGACCCACCCAGGCGGCCCTCATACGCCATCCTGGACTCGTCCACTCCGATGTAGAGTCTGTGGTGAAAAAAATCATTCCACACGATCTCACTGCATGTCTGAAAAAAGATGCCTGAATTGCTTTGAAGTCGGTCACCAGCGCAGAGTATGTCCCAGAACAGCCTCCGAGCTCGAGAACCCCTCCCCATGTCAGGGAAACTGAAGCACCCACACAGAGGAGGGGACAGTGTGGGTGAGGAAATTGAAACCCTCCAAGATGAAGATGCTTTAAACACATACAAGTCAAATGTTAAGTTAATGTCAGGTAATATGGTGTTGTTTCAGAATGTAACAAAGTTAGAGCAAGCAGACAGCCTCTTCTACACAGACGTTCTAGTCAATGACAAAGTTACCCTGCAGGCCTTACTGGACAGTGGTTCGATGGCTTGTACCATCAATGAGGAAGTAGAGCATGTTTTACAGAGCGCTGGCGTTACCTTGGATCTATGTGGGATGCAGCCCAATGTTATGCTGGTTGGATGTGGAGGAGTTCAAGTTGCCCCAAAATGTGCATATCAGCTGAAATTGAGAGTGTACGACTATGAAGTCAGCGTGCCCACGTTAGTCGTACCAGGGCAGCGAGACCAACTAATATTGGGCACCAATGTCATCAAATACGTCTTAAGCCGTCTTAAGCAAAATCCAGACTACTGGCGCATTGTAAATAGGCCTGAATCAACCAGAGAGCCTGTATTTGAACAGTTCCTCAATATGTTGTCCGGTATCAATAGATGGAAAGGAGATGAGATGCCTGATACCATAGGGACCGCTAGACTGGCACAGGCCATCACACTGCTGCCCAGACAGGAACATCTAGTGTGGGCCAGACTGCCCCCCAAGACCCTAGTTTCAGCGGGAAGTGCAGTACTGATTGAACCATCTAGATCGGCAACTCACAAGAAGGATATCATTGTCGGTCGCGTAGTGGCTTCAATGACTGCTGATCGATGGGTACCAGTTAGGATGTTAAACCCATACGAGAAGCCCATAACTCTGAAAAGGAACTCTAAGGTAGCTGATGTGTGTCCTTGTGTGGCCCTAGAGGATCTGGAAATAGAAGCAGAGCAGCCTCTTGAGACTATAAAGATTCAAAGCCAAACCGTACAAGATGGACCCATCGACACTGAATTCCAAAGTGCCTTGAGGAAAATGGAGCTCGGCGATCTGGACATCAATTCTTGTGAAGTCTCTTCATTTTGGAAGGGCCAGTTACTTAAACTAATTCAGAAGTATGAAAGTGTGTTTTCAAAGCATAAGCTAGACTGCGGAAAAGCGAATGATTTTGTGCACCGCATCCACTTATCTGACAGCCGACCCTTTCGATTGCCTTACCGACGTGTTCCGCCAGGACAGTATCAGAAATTGCGGCAAGTTCTGTCAGACATGGAAGAAAGGGACATCATTTGCAAATCTAGCAGTGAGTGGGCATCTCCTCTAGTACTTGTGTGGAAGAAGAGTGGAGACCTGCGAGTTTGTGTTGATTACAGGTGGCTCAATGCACGTACCGTTAAAGATGCCCACCCTCTTCCTCACCAAGCCGATTGTCTTGCTGCCCTGGGAGGAAACGCAATATTCAGTGCAATGGATCTTACATCTGGATTCTATAATATCCCCATGTGTGAAGAGGATAAGAAACTCACAGCATTTACTACCCCAATGGGGTTATTTGAATTCAACCGTCTTCCTCAGGGATTATGCAACAGTCCAGCGAGTTTTATGCGGCTTATGATGAACATATTTGGTGACCAAAATTTCCTTACCCTACTGTGCTATTTGGATGACCTTCTGGTTGTAGCTCCCAATGAAGAAGAGGCTTTAAAGAGGTTAGAGATGGTTCTTGACAGACTGAGCGTTCACGGGCTTAAACTAGCCCCCAAAAAATGCCACCTGCTCAGAAGGAGTGTCAGATTTCTTGGCCACATTGTGGATGAACATGGAGTGGCGACTGACCCTGATAAAGTTGCGGCAATCAGCGCCATCACTGAGAAGGATCTAATGATGGATGATGGAGTCTCACCCTCTCCAAGAAAGATTAAATCCTTTTTGGGCATGGTAATGTATTACCAACGGTTTATCCCAAACTGCTCCAGCATCGCTAAGCCTCTTTTCACATTGACCGCAGCAACCAAGGGTACCAAGGGCTGTTCGAGAGGTAGTGCAGTCTTCAGGAAGCTTAGTCCAAAGGATTGGACCAAAGAATGTGTTGTGTCCTTCGAACGACTAAAGTCAGCACTTTTAACCTCCGTAGTATTGGCTCATCCTGATTTCAGCCAGCCGTTCATCCTTTGTACAGACGCATCGCTTGATGGCTTGGGAGCTGTCCTATCACAAGTCTCTGAAGGAGAGACCAAGGCTCGGCCAGTTGCCTTCGCTAGCAAAGCCCTCACTCGTGCTCAATCCAACTACCCTGCCCATCGCCTAGAGTTTCTCGCCCTCAAGTGGGCTGTCTGTGACAAATTTAGCCACTGGTTAAAGGGGCATCCCTTCACAATTTGGACAGACAATAATCCTCTAACTTACATTCTGACAAAACCAAAATTAGATGCGTGTGAGCAGAGATGGGTGGCTAAGCTAGCTCCGTACAATTTCAATATCCAGTACATACCCGGTACCAAAAATGTAGTTGCCGATGCTTTAAGCCGACGACCATTCATTCCCAGTCGTGTAAGCCAGAGGTTGGTAGCAGAGCCCTACAAACTTCTCCTCGAACAATCTGAACAGATCAAAGAGGGGATGGTTCAGGACGCCTTTAGGCTCAGTGCGAACAGCCAGTGTGTAAGCCATCCATCAGTGATATGTTCCTTGTCCTCCGAGCAGGTTACTGCCATACTTGAAGCCCATACTGAGTGGGATACGGGAACAAAGGAGAGAGTTGTGTCTTGGCTTGCTCAGGATGTCCAACAAGCAGTGTTGCCAGGGAAAGACACTCTCTCAGTTTTCCCCCTTAGAGAGCTCCAAGAAAAGCAGGAAGGTGATCATATCCTGTCAAGGGTTCTTTTTTATGTTCTACGAGGCAGAAGACCATCACGACGGGAAAGGTCAAAAGAGCCGCTCAAAGCTGTGAGAATGCTAAAGCAGTGGGAGAAATTGAGAATGCTGGATGGCATACTATACAGGGTTTGTAAAGATCCACTGACTAAGTCCACACAGTACAAGTTCATAGTCCCTGATTCATTGGTCAGTAAAGTCTTGTGCGGTATCCATGACGAAGCTGGTCATCAAGGCCAAGGCCGAACGTTGTCTCTTGCACGGCAGCGTTTCTCGTGGGTCACCATGGAAAGAGACATTCGTGACTATGTGAGATGTTGCAAACGTTGCGTGGTCAGTAAGACTCCCGAGCCGGAAGGAAGGGCTCCATTAGAATCTATCCGCACCACTCAACCGTTGGAAATGATTTGTATAGACTTCTGGTCGGCCGAAGATTCATCTGGCAAAAGCATTGATGTGTTGGTGGCGACTGACCACTTTACGAAGATGGCTTATGCTTTCCCATGTAAGAACCAATCCGCAGCCCAAGTCGCGCGCCAGTTATGGGACAGGATTTTCTGTGTTTACGGCTTTCCTCAGAGGATCCATTCCGACCAAGGGGCAAATTTTGAAAGTCAATTGATCCATGAGCTACTACAGATTGCTGGGGTGAAAAAGTCAAGGACCACGGCCTATCATCCTATGGGGAACGGCCAGGTTGAAAGGTTCAACCGTACCCTCGGGAATATGATAAGAGCCTTGCCTCCAAGAGCTAAACAGAACTGGCCACAAATGTTGCAAACCTTGACATTTGCTTACAATTGCACAGCCCATGAGTCAACTGGATTTGCCCCTTTCTATCTCATGTATGGGAGGATTCCTAGATTGCCAGTGGACATAATGTTCCAAAGTGTGAGTCAGGACAACAACATCACTGATTACGACCAGTATGTAAAAAAGATGAAAAATGATCTTCGGGAGGCAATGTTGCTTGCTCAGGCCAACACTGCTGCCAGTCAACAGCGGCAAGCAGCGCAATACAACAAGAGGATAAAAGGTCGAGATATTGAGGAGGGAGACCATGTGCTGATCGCCAACAAAGGTGAACGCGGACGTCGAAAGCTGGCTGATAAGTGGGAGTCGACCCCATATGTGGTGTTGTCAGTGGATACCAGGTGCCATACTTACCGCATAAGGAATATTCGGACTGGACAGGAGAAAGTGGTCCACAGGAATTTGCTATTACAGGCCAGCTTCCTGCCCATTGAGGAGAACGATGAATGTTCAGAGCCAGTTTTTGATAATGCGGAACTTGATTATGGGGACTGTGAAGGTTCCACAAGTGACATTTCCTCAATAGATTCAGAGGGTTCTGACCATGTTAATGAAGTTAATGATGCAGCCCTCATATCAACCTGCCCACTGAGCCCATCGAATAGAGAGGATGTCGAAGACTCCAATGTTGAAACAGGATTTAGGCAAGTCGTGGCTGAATCAGAAGGTAACTGTGGCACAGAGGACATTGATCAGACATCTGAGCCAGAAAATAATGATTTGAGCGCTATAGTGAGTGGAAACAATGAAAATGACCCGACAGAATCAGAAAGGGGTCGCAAGGATGTTGATCAACCTACCTTCGAAATAACTCACCAAGTTAAAACAAGGGTTGGCAGAATAGTGAAGCCAGTAAACAGACTGATCCAGAACATGACCCAAAACGTTGTTCTGCGCAGCCCATTCTTTAGCCTTTCGAGACCATGAATATCTTATTTCAGAACAATTAACCCTCCTTAATTAGCTCCTATATGACTCAATGGGGATACTGAAGAAAGGGAAAATCTAGTAGATTTTGTTTAAATTGAGGCAGTGTGTACGGCACTTCCTTTAGCGAGTAGACATTAGAGGGCCTGGCCAGCTTTCCTTTGTCACTTCCCAGTCAAGTGGGTAACATATATGTTGCTGATCAAATGTTTTGAAAAGAACTTTCTCCCTATTATTGAGTTACATGTGCTGGATGAATTTTGTGAAGTTCAGGGGGGAGAATGTAACTGGCTACAAAACAGTTCTCTAATTTCTTTATAATTCTTTTATTTTTCTATTTCATCATTCACATTTTTGTTGTGAACTTCTCAAAACTTCCCATATGCAGTTCCTTTATATTATAATTTATTTCTCTTTGTATTTTGTATGCATTTATGTTCATACTTGAAAAAAACTGTATGGGAACTAGATCTGAAGTATTTGTTGTCATTGGGGCACTTATTGGTGACGCACACGGTGGCGCTGTTGAGCGAGAGAGCTGTTTTGTAGTGATGGGATTTATGGCTCTTTGAGGGGATCCGGATCTTGGCGATCCGTTCCTTTCAAAGAGCCGTTCAAAAGAACGGCTCTTTTGGCTCTTTAAAATATTTAGTCAGTTTTAAGAAGCCAGCTTAGGGGCATCTCAGTTTATCCTGGAAATAATCACTAGGAGGAATGATGAGGTGAGATTTGTAGTCTAATAATTAAGTTCAGATATCACACACCAATATCTGAGTTTAAATTATTCTGAAATATTGATTTTAACCTCATTTGTCATGTGTGGACTATATTCCATAGGGTTGCACAAAATCCCTCTGCTTAGACAGTGACATCACTGTTTTGGATTTACCTTTAGTACAAAATGTCTGTATGTGTAAAGCTACGTTGACTTATGTTATTCATACAATACCTACTCACAAATAAACATTAAAAAAAAATCCGGCTGCAATGAATTTCTGCGCAAAACAGCTTTTACTACAAACTCTTCCACAAATTAGAATAAATAAAATGGAAATAAATGTCTACATACAGTCCACTATTAATACTATTATTACGGTAAACTTTGCAAATAGGACATCTGGGGCACAACGTTTTTTTTCCCACTGGAGTTCTCACGTGAACGATGCGTGCACAACTATCATCATGTGCACCCCTCCCCCTATAACTGTTCTGTCTCGCGGAGGGGCTAATTTGTGTGCATCTGTGTGAAACACGCATAGGAAAAAAGAACGACAGAAAGAACGGCTCCCCTCCAGCCGCGACTCGGCTCCCATCGTTCATGTTAATGAGCCGTTCAAAAGAATCGGTTCGTTCGCGAACGTCACAACTCTACTGTTTTGCCTCAGAGCACTGTGTGATGCTGCTGAGGTCAGACCTGTTCATGCTCTCTTGCATCTCTCCCCAGTAATATTGGTATGTTTTAAGTGTAATTTGTTAAAAACAGTTCATGAAATTGTTAAAGCAATACAATCTGTATGTGTTATGTTTAAACTTTGATGGATTGTATGTTTTATATGAGTTATATGGGACTTTGTGTGACGCACGTGTTGCTAACAAGCTGGTGTTGTGTACCCCTAGTGGTGAGCGGGAGAGACTACGTGCATCGTGTTAATTTAATGAAGTGCCCATATTTTGCAGGTATGCAGTTCATAAAATATAAAAAAGGGATCTTTTTCATATAAAATTGATTTAAAATGATAACTATTTACAGATTGATGCATTACTTTTACTCATTTAAAATGTATAAAACCCAGTAAATGATTACAATGATTAATTGAAAACAATATTTGGTTTATAGTGTATACATTGTGTGTTGTTTAGAAACATTGATTGTAATTACGTGATTGCAATGTGTTGATACAATAATTCATAAACTTTTTCATTTTCATGTATAAAGATATAGTGCATATTACTACAAAAGAACACACAACTGATTCTTTATGGAAAAAAATCTTTATTGAAGGGTTGTAACATGATTTGTTTATACACCGTTGTTGTTATATCATTTGGTGTTATATTGATTATCATATGTTTTTAATTTATTTCCCCATAATGTCATAATTATAGTGATGTAAAAAAACATATACCTTTTGCCTCAGAGCACTGTGTGATGCTGCTGAGGTCAGACCTGTTCATGCTCTCTTGCATCTCTCCCCAGTAATATTGTGGTGAGCGGGAGAGACTACGTGCATCGTGTTAATTTAATGAAGTGCCCATATTTTGCAGAAAATAAAAAGAAGAGATCCCATTCTGTTGTCCTTGGCTTGTGTTCTCGAGAGGAAAAAGCGAGTCTGCTACATAAGCATGGTTTCCATTTAATGGGAACTGAATTGATAAATTGCTGTCAAGTGTATCTTGAAATTTTGACATTTCTAACAGTGTGCCTTTCTAATTGTGTCATTTTTTATTTATACTGTGATTTATACTGTGAAATATGATTTTATCAAAATCACAATGTGTGTAATTTGTTTACAGAATTTTTTTAAAAATGAATTTATCCACAGTTTACATCAGGAAATACTAATTGTGTATATTGGTATATTGACAACATGGCTAAATATTTTTTATGACACATTTTAATGGGACTGACATGTTCACTGACATAAAAATTTACTTTTAAGAGATGAAGGATTTAAAAAAAAGTTACACTCCAATGGCTGGGTTATTTTTGACCCATTAAAAATATTGGACAGAACACGGGTTAAAAATTACCCCGTGCTGGGTTAAAAATTACCCAATGTTAGGTTGTGGTTATACAACCATGGGGAATAATAACCCAGCAGTTGGGTTAAAATAACCCAGCATTTTGTCCATTTTTAACCCAGCACGTGTTCTGTCCAATATTTACCCATTATGGGTCAAAAATAACCTAGTCATTTTTAGAGTGTACAGGCTTTTGCAGGACATCCATGATGTTGTGCAGTTTGTACAAATTGTTCTGGGAAATGCACTCATTATTCTGCAAATTTTAAGAATAATTTAAGAAATGCTCCAAAGCGACTGAGTAAAAACTGTAAGTATAATTTTTGAATACTTTTTACACCCCTGGTTTTACGTTTAGCTTTGATTCAGGGGTGGGGCATGCGAGCTGGAATGCGAAACATCAGCTGTTACTGTAAAACACAAGCTTCTTGATTTTTAAAAATGTATTTAATGTCATATTAAATGCCAAACGAGCTGTGTAGCGCATATGATGTTAAACACACATAAGCCAAAATAAAGATGAACTCCTTTGCGCATATTTTCCAGTTTTCTTCAAAACAATCACATCTTTTAATGATGTAAGCATACTCTGGTATGGATCATAAAGTGTAAAGAGTACAGACGAGCAGGGGAGTGAGGAGGGGGGACAGTCGTACTGGGGTACGGTTTAGGAGCAGGGTCTGCAGATTGAAGCGTAAAGGGCGATTTATAGTCGTGCGTAGGTCCTACGGCGTAGCAGCGACGGCGTAGGTTCCGCGTCGGTTTTCATTTATACTTGTGCGTCGTGTCCGCGTCGACGTGCAAACACACGCGAAACCACTGGTTGGCAGTAATCACGCATGTAACCACAGTAGCAGCAGAAGTCGTCACAGAAGAAGAAGCTAAGCAAGTTAACCCACAAACGAAGACAAAATAGCAACTTGTTGTGTATAATTTGAGAAGACCAGCAATGATGGAAGTAAATAAACAGCGACGTATGTTGCAGTTTGAGTTAAATCACTCCTCAACTTGGCTCATCTTTGTTTTCACCGTCTCAAACGGAAATACCTATGACGCAGTTTTTTTTTACCTGACGGGAGGGGTTCTGGTGGACCAATCACAGCGCTTACGGTCCGCTTAGAGCCGACGCGCTATTAGAAATTTTGTGAGGTGCGCGTCAGGCTACGCAGAGCTACGCACAGGCTACGGATAGCCTACGGCGTAGCAGCGACGGCGTAGGTTCCGCGTCGGTTTTCATTTATACTTGTGCGTCGCCGTCCACGTCGACGTGCAAAGACATGCGAAACCGCTGTTTGGCAGTAATCACGCGTGTAACCACAGTAGCAGCAGAAGTTGTCACAGAAGAAGAAGCTAAGCAAGTTAAACCACAAACGAGGTTTGGACCGTAGGACCTACGCACGACTATAAATCGCCCTTAAGGCAGTCACCGTACCCTGGCATTCAGGCAAAACAGCAGAAATAAACAGTTCATGACAATGCTTATTAAAGATGATTTCAAATAGTAAGATCTGAATATTGGTACGTACGTTCCCAATATTGATAATTTATATATAGGTTTATGTTTGAAGCATGTGGACGCTGCAGGAGCTTTGTTTAGGTTGTTGTTAGAATTATTCAAAAATAAAAATTATGGTGTAATAACAGCAAGTCTTAAAAACTTTGACTTTTAGAATGGGATTTTTCCCCTAAATGTGAAGTTTATAAATTTTAAGGAGGATCTATTGACAAAATAGATAACTATGTTTTCAGTGGTGTGTACAGACCAGCAGAACTGATTTTGTGCAAATTTGCTGCCCTCTGCTGATTAAATACTTAAACACAAGCTTTTTTCATCTTAAACTTCTATTTAGAGTAAAGTCTTTTCTATCCTTTAAAGACTGAAAGAAAGAGTCACAGATTGTTGCATTTTATCCTACCTGGATTACTGTAATTTTCTGTATGCTTCAAACCCAAAATGGTTCAAGATTTTTAAGTGGGGTTCGCAAAAACTAAATGGTCAATTTTTGTTTTGTTTATTTGTGCTAAATTTATAAAATGAACAAATTATTAAAAAGTTTCTCCCTTTCGTTGTTTCTGTTTTGCAAAGGGGTATTTAATACTTTTATTTCATAATTCTTGATTGTTTGCCTATAACAATAAACTATTGAAATAATACATAACAACCCTATGGGTCAGTGTCATTGCATGAATTTATTTCTTGCTTAGCCAGGTCATACCGAAAAGCTGTAATACAGTAATAACATAATTTAGCTGTCTGTTATTTCTAAACTTCAGCATATCAGATCTTGACAGACAGCATGTTTGCATTCAGTGAGTGTGTATACAAGGTTGTGCTATGTCTCCCATGGTTGCACAACCCTGGGAATAGATAGAGGTCAAACTCACAATCAGCAAAACATTATACACAGTAACATTTTGACAATCAAAATTATAGCTGTTTTCATAATGATGCATATTACATTTTGTATAAATGCAATGGTCAGTTACGCACACACACAAAAAACATTATTGCAGCAATATTCCACTTGATTATCTAAAAAAAACTGTGTTCATTTCTATAAACCCCAAATGCATTGAGGTCACTCTGTAATAATACACTCTGTAAATGGGAGTGCTACGTACAACAGCCTTCATAAACAAGCTGCACTCATGTGTTTACAGCATGGTTTTAAAAGCAAGACTCTTACAGATTATATCAAAAAGGCTGGTGATCTCTTAAATGTCTATTTTTAGCCATCAGACTATTATATATGTGTCAGGAATGAGTGTCAGGAATGGGGACGGATGGAGAAAACTAGGAGCAAACAACAGGTAAGGCATACACACATGAAACAATACTAAGATCCAACAATACAGGTGAACAGTCCGGCGTGGCCTTTAGATTGGAGTACAGGACAGACAGATGGCTGGCATGGCCGTGAGGGGATAGTCCACCACATCTTTTTGGACTTGTGTCTAAGTTGGTACAGGAAAGTGGGCTCATGGACGACTTTGGGAAAGACAGTAGGCTCAAAGCTCAGTTTGGGAAGGAGAATGGGCTTGTGACTGTTCTCAGGGAGATGAGCGGATTCAGGAGCAGACTCTATGATGAACTCTGGAACGGACTTAGTGACGAACTTTGTCGTTGATGGAGTGGGGCTGGTGATGAAGTAATCCTCAGTGGAGCAGATGATAAAAGGCGAATAGTTGTTCCCCAGCACCTATCCCACGAATGTGGCAAAATCCTATTCGGGACCGTCCGATGGAAGGCGTGCTTCCAATCGCTCGCTCAGGTCGGTATGGTAGAAAACACAGCAAGCATTCAGATAAGTTAGTAGGCTAAGGCACGCCAGATGTAGGAAGTCCCGGGTGTTGTCCTTCAGTGGATGGCTCCCTGCTCCAGGAGGTAAAGCAGGAATATTCATTTAGGACGGTTCTTCTGTCAGATGGAGATATTCGGATATTAAACAAAAGGCCAATATTATGCCCATTTTTACAAGAGTTAATGTAAGTCTCAAGTGTGCCTAGAATGTGTCTGTGAAGTTTCAGCTCAAAATACCCCACAGATCATTTATTTTCACATGTCCAAAATGCTTTTATTTGGGAGGAAGCAAAACAAGCTGTTTTCGTGTACCTTTAAATACATATAAGCTACTTTTTTGTTTAAAATAGATCTAGGCCTGATTCACAAAACATTTTATCTTAACCCTAACAGTTGCCCAAAAGAATTGTTTGCTAACTATGGTCGTTGAACTCAGTTGGTAACGGCAGAACTTGCGACCATAGTTGCCTTCAGGAAACGCACCCCTGGTTTAGTAGGCATAAAAAAAAGGGGTCGGTGGACTTTTTCATTGTAGGTTAGTTGTGTTCACACACTGCCAACACACATTTATGTCCAAACACAAAAAAGGAGATTTTGCATGAAAACCGAGAAAACATGGGATAAGGCATACTGTACACACATGAAACAAGACCAAGAACCGACAACACAATGGGGAACAGACAGGGATATATAGGGAGATGTTGATGATAGCTGGCAGGTGCAGATGATTTTAGATGAGGAACAGGTGAGGGAGCGTGGAGGATGATGGGTAATGGAGTCAGGAGGGAGATGAATGGAGGAAACAGATAGGGAATGTAACACTGAAAACATACTGTAGATGAAAAAAAGTTCTGATAAACTGCTTGCTGTATTTTTCCTTTTCATATTACACTGATCTCCACACATCTCTGCAATATTAATATATATAAAGCAACAGCAACTTTTTTGAGTTAGGTCATTCAGAACCTACATATTCATAACAAAACATGATGACAATACAAATGTAAATTTTTTTGGCCCACGTTACTTGAATAAAAGTAAAAATATGATCTGTGAACCAGAACCCAGTTTAGTACTTTAATCCTTCTGATGTGCTCCAATCCAACTACGAAATGTAAGTGCAGGCATTTGAGTAACACGACAATGTTACAAATACTTGAAAGCTTATACAAAGGTTTAAACCCAAATATTCTCCCTAAAGTTAAAGATCCCTCTTATTGAATTGTAGCTTTTTTGTAGCCCATACAATATGTTACACAACTATTGCATGTAAACTAAAATGTATAACATCTTATGTACGCAAAGCACACACCTACAGCTTAAAACAATGAATACTTCCATGAAACAATCGTGATATATCACATACAAACTCTGTCTGTTGTTCGCACTTCTTAAAAAAAAATACAATTTCTCTGTTTGAATGTCATAGCATACATTTGATCACATAATTTCTGGATTACACAGATAACCAAAGACCATAAGCATTATCCGAATCTTCTAGATACCCAAGTACACATATTTAAGAGCCAAACCACACAAAATTGGAAAACACTGATACCAGAATAAAGTGCATGATCCAATAAGGTAAATCAATGTCCCGCACCAATGAATTACTAAACCAACATGCTACCATAAAGCAACATGCTGCCAAAGCTGTTCTCTACGCCGACGTCCACAATGCAGTCCGGTCGAGTCAACAAGTTTTAAAAGCTCATTAAGGCCCTGAATCCAAACTGCAGGATCACTTTAATGAGCTCCAGTAAGCATTTGTCTTTTATGTGTTGTCTGCTTAAAATCTTCAGTTCAGCTGCTCAGTCTAAGGTTGACTTTTATGACTGGAATATTTATTTGTTGAAGTTAGAATGTTACAAAGCCGGAATTAGCATGATTATGATTGGGCTAATTCGATTAAACTGATCCATTTCGATGAAGGATTAAGTCTTATATGGCTGACAGATGATTGGTGCCCACATCCAGACCTAGATATCAAAGTGTGCACAGGTGGGTGTCACTGCTGTGCCAACAGGGCACTCCGATTGGCTTTCATCTTCTCAAGTCTCTTCGTAAGGTGGTTGTTGCTTGCTTCCACCTCATCCACACGATCAAGTGCAGCTCTCAGCTTGAGGATATACATAGCAAGTAAACATCAAAAAGCTTGTTACATTATTGATTTAAATTTAGTTGTTGTGCATGTCAGTCTGTACCTCTCTCTGCAGCTTGCGTTTCTCTACTTTAAGGTCGTCTTCTACTTTCTCTGCAGCTTCGGTGGCCGTCTTATAGCGAGTCACCTGACCCTCCAAACGAATAATCTGACACATGACCAAGATTACAACATTTTAACATTTATGCATCACTTTTTACATATACATACTGCATTTAAGTGTTCCCTGAGATCAAACCATTAGCAATGCTCTGATGACATGCAAGTCATTTCTCTCTACATAATGTAAAGAACATTCTGTGAAAATATAACCATGACGTCTTTAATATTGACTAAGGCCATGTCAAAGTTTAAGTTAAATCAAACTTTGATGCTTAAATCTAATTGAGCCTTTAGCCTGGATTCAGACAGTATTTCAGATAATTTCCTGTTGCTTTATTAACTGTGAATACAGAAAGCTAAACACCATAATAAGGATGTTATAAACAACTAAAGAAGATATTGCATGATTCAGAGTCCACAGACATAAATCCTGTGTGCTTTTTTAATCATGACTTACATTTTGCTCAAGTGCTGTGACCTCCTGTTCAGACTTGACCAGTTTAAATTTAAGGTCACTGATCTGCCTGTTTGCATCTCCTGTTAAAACAAAATAATTTCAGAGGACAGCATGGATTGCATGATTTTATAAACTATCCTACACTGACGGCCAACATTTTAGGGTCACTTCAACTCATTATTTATTATTATATTAAAATGTGGAAAAAATATTAAACTCATCAAAATGTGATGTGTCTAGCCAAAATAAAAAATAAACCAAACAATGTTATTTTTTAGCATTTTATTACCCCTGAGATCCTTTTAAAACAATGTTTAAGGAGCTCCCATCTATGCTGGGCTCTTATTGGCTGCTTTCTCTTAATTATTAAGTCTATTATTAAGTCATGCATATTAGGTCAAAAACTTTTTTTATCATATTTTGTTTTCTAATCAAAGAAATGAATATATTGGCACATATTATATTTTTGTCAGAACATTTAAAATTTTAGGTCAAGTGACCCCTAACTTTGACAGAAAGTGTATCAGGACTGATGATGGTAGTAGTGTTTTAAAGGTGTATCTTACTCTGCAGATCTAGTATATGAGGGTCTAGACCGTTCTGTAGATTTTCATCATCTGTGCTTGCTGCCTCTTCTGTCCCATTTCTCTGCTTCTGCTCTGCCATGGCTTTAAACATCCGTACCTGCATGCACAAGGTGCAGAATCACAAACACAAAGCTTAGTAAAATATGCTGACCTTATGACAGAAGTGATAATATCTCGATCTGACAGGGTTACTTCATCACTTTTCTACAATATCAGGTTCAAAGCAACAAAGCATTAAATGATAGGACTTACTTGGTCAAGCAAACTCTCTCTCTCCTCCACCAGCTTCCTCAATCTGACCTCTGCAGGATATAAAAAAACACAATCAATGTAGTCATTAAAACGATGCAACACAAATAATGTACAATGTCCTTTTATACAAAATATCAGCTATATCAGCTTGGGATTTCCAGCTTATTAACTCTTTCCCCGCCATTGACGAGTTATCTCGTCAATTAAGAGAAAACATTTGCGTGAAACAAACGTGTTCCTGATAAGCTTTTATGGTTATGCAGTTACCCAATTTATAAAAAACTGAAGCAAAATTTTTTTTTATTCATTTTACGTGTATGTTTTGATAGTCGTTCTGAATCTGATCTCTAACAAAATTCCTTCACAAAAATTTCTTAAATATTTTTTAAGAAAAATATCCATATTTAAGAGTTTATAAACAGAGAAAAAGTATAGATAGGGTAAAAGTTTTTTTTCCATTTTGTTTGTTTGTTTATTGTTTGTTTGAAAGCAGATGGTCTGTTCTTTCATTTGATATATTTGTATGTTTATAATTTTTAGAAGAAAATTTTCCTGGAAGGCATTTTGTGAAACTTCTGTGAAAATCACAAAAAATGCTGGCTGGCAACTTTAAAAAAAAAAAAAACTGTCAGGGAATGAGTTAAAAAATATGTTACTTATCTCTATTTATGCCAATTTTTAATTTGTATTTATTTTAGCAAAGCATATTGCTTATGCAGTAATGGCATGTAGTTATTCATGGACTATGTATTTTATTTAGTAATATTTACACATAAATGTATGAATATGGTTGAACGTCAGTCAGCGCAAAACTGCTTATAACTCCCTATCACTTTATTTGCAAAAATACAGTTGTTTTAAAGTTTAAGAATCAAGAAATTCAATAATCAATAAATTTTAAGTTTCAAGAATGAAGAAATGTAGAAAATCTGAATGTGTATCATATTTTTCATGTTTTTCCCCCCAGAAAATATGTATGGTGGTAAAATTACAATATTACTGTAACAGGACCTTGAATATGATTTTTGTTACATTTGCTTTTTATTAATGGTAACGATAATATGTAAAAAAATCAAAACACAAAACTATAAAATAAACGAATGTTAGCATAGCTTATTTTATTTGTAGTAAGACAACCATAATCACAAATTTACTATGGTCTCACTACGATAACCATAGTTACCTGTTAACCATAGTATTTATTTGTAAGTAAACTAAACCTCAATTTTTTAAAAATTTTTTTTTTTATAAAATGTGTTCATAATAAAACAAGTTCATATTTATGTATACATATAGTACAGTAGTATTGAGTGTTGATATGGAATAAATAAATTGCTTAATTTATTCCAAAACCTGATATGGCTATTTGCCCACCCCTGATTTAAATGTACATTCTTAATCTTTAGTAATCTAAAATATCACTAAAAGTGTCCAAAAGTCCCTCTTGACGTGATGTTTTTAAGTCATTTCCTAATTTTGGTTAACACTTTACTTGAAGGGTTGTTCATAACATGACACGACATGACACCTTAATCATGACATGGCACGTGTCATGAACATGAAGGAGACTTTATGCACATTTATGACAACTTTTCATTTTTAATGCAAAGATGACATTGTTTGAGATGTCTTTGTTATGACAACTTGACAAAAATGTTAATAATTTCATTTAATTTACATTAAATTAACGTTTTTGCATTGTTATGGACCAAATGCTGCATGGCTTAACCCACCATTGTACAGTTTTTATTTAATTTTAGGTGAATCTGTCTCCAAATGCAATAAAATATAATTGTATCAATTTTAATAAGTATTTATATTATTATTGGATGATTTATTTTAATTCTCTAACACCTGGAGGAAACTAAAAAAAACATTATAAAATTAAGAATATTCACAATGTTGTTATAAAACTATTTGACAAAGTATTAACACTTAATGACATTACTGTAAAAAAAATCAGTAGAAATTACATTGTTACTTGCAGCTGGTTGCCGGTAACGTACCGTAGATTTAAATGTATGTTATTTCCTGGCAACATTTTGTTCAAAGTTAAATGAACATTAAACATTTACAAGTCTTTGTCTTTACAGAGTAAAACTAAAATAACAGCCTCATGCAAAGCATTCTGGGAACCAGAAATAATCATCAACCTTTTTCTGTTTTTTGCTTCAGATTTTGTTTCCCAGAATGCGTTGCTTGATGCTGTTATTTTTACAGTAATTTTAATGACAAGTTTCACTGGTATCACTGGTAAAAAGTGATCAAACACAATTATATTGGCCTCATGACAACAAATGTCAAAACCAACCATGTGACAGTTCACTGTAAAGTCAACCCATAAAGCTAGGTAGTTTCTTAATTTTGATAATTTATCTGCTGTCATGTTTATGAAATATTTATGACAAGCTATGTTATCTTGGTAATGTCAAATTGCCATGACAATTTATGGTGTATTGGTTTATGTCAAGATGTCATCTCTGCATTAAAAATGACATAATTGAGCAAATGACACTTAAAGACAGTGGTCATATGTGCATAAAATCTCCTTCATATTCATGAAATGTGTCATGTCATGATTATGAAGATGTCATGTCAGTCTTATGAACACCCCTTCAAGTAGTGTTACCAAATTTTGTTTAAAAAAACGAACAGCTTCTTAATGTCTATGTAATATTACACCAGTAATGCAGGTTTCAACCAGGAAATAAAAAATATAAAGTCATACATAATAAACATAAGCAAATCAACACAGGTTTTTTTAAAAAAAGTCATGACACAAAGCAGCTGAAGATCCTCTTTAACTTCATCTTGGTCTTTAGTAATGTCTGTGACTTATTTTCTGCAATATGTTCTCCCACACCGACCGTTGTACTGCAGTGCACATCAATTTCATCTGATGCTAAAAGAGCAACATCCAATGCAAAAGCTTCTTCACAACTATCCAGAAGAAATGCAACACCCTTGTACTCTACTGGCATGTTAAATGTATCTAGCACTGATTCTGCATCTGTCTCCTGGTTCTGGGCTTGTGTATTATTGCCTCCTGTCATATTAAAAATACCCTCTTCATTAAAGGCTGTGGGTTCAAAGATCAGATCCTGCGAGATTTTGGTTGCATCAGTGACTCCTATGGGATTCCAATTCTCTGCTTGCCTGGTCTCTGTATTGTACTGTACAGATATTTTTTGACACTGTTTTAATGGTTTCCGTAGCACACTTTGTGAGGTTTCAGTGCTTAAATCAATCTCTGACATGCTTTTTTTGCTCATAACTGTAGTTATTGGATCTTTAACATTAACTGGAGTGCACCTACGGGGTTGTGAAGAGTTTAATCGGCACTCAGTAGACTTTTTAGACATTTCTGAGTAAGAATCCCTCTTTGCATTTAATCTTGTACCAACCACTATTGTGTTTGATTTATCTGGGGGTGTTTCATTCAGTGTTGACTTAAATTTCATTGAATTGTCTTTGTTACAATTTAAAAGATTCCTTTGTGTCCGAATTGCTTCATTTGTAGGTGTTTCTCGTATAGCTTGTGCCCTGAACGTCCTGACTTCATTCTCAGAAGAATGATATATTTCTTGTTCACTGCTTTCTGTCTGATTGTCCTCAGTCGTCACATCCCTTAAACTGTCACTGGGCCCAAGATCATCTATGTCAATGCGCTCTTCTGATGAATTGTCCTTCTCGTTTCTTTCACCATCTTGCATCTGTTGATCTGGTGAACTCTTCTCAAGCACCTGTGTGGTCCCCCACAGATTTCCAGCAATCTCAGTTTGCGTTTTAGGGATGTTGTTATGTTCTGGAGTTCTGCCTGTAATGTTATTGGATGTTGTTATTATGATAAGAGGCCAGATGATAAACAAAACCTTTGATTGTATTGAAATGAGTGGAGCAAATCAATTAAGCCTCCATGAAAATAGAAAGACAGAAAGATTGATTGGATTGTCATGGGATTGGTTAAATTCTTCTTGCCAGATTTCTTGATTGATTTAAGGGCTGATCAGCGAAGAGAGGATTCCAACAGAGATGCCATCGGATGTAGAAAAACAAATTATTGTTATTTTGTGGTTGACACACTGTATAAATATGCAGATACAAAAAAAGCTTTTATTTAAAATCTATAGGTGTTCTGTGCTAAAAAAAAGGCCATTGGAAACAATTTATTTTAATTGATTACCGTTCGATCTTTTATAACATAATCATATGAATCACATATGCAATAAAATACATGCCAAGTGTACTGCAAGGCAATAACACAAAAGCAAAACAATACAAATCCACACCCTTTTACTGTAATTTAGTTATCTACATTAGCTGATTTATTGACATTAAAGGTTCTTTGGGAATCTTGCTGTATTTCTTTTATGGGCGAATTTCAGTGCAGGAAGTATAGTGGAAGTCCTTATACTATGTGCACTTTAAGTTGAATAGCGCACACACACACACACCAACCAAGAGCTGACACGAAATCAACATCAGCAAATATGTGTGTTGTTGTTTGTGCGGGAAATTTGAGCTTGTGAAAAAACCCAGCCTCATGGAAACAATGCATATAGTTTGTTTACCCAGGGGTGCGTTTCCCGAACAACAACGTAACTCGCTGCTGAACCAACATAGTACGATGCATAGTTGGAGAAACGAACTACCTTGTCACGACTGTTTCCAGAAAGCATAGTAATTTTGTTGCACATTTGTAGTTTGAACCATGTTGGTTTAACAACAAAGTTGATGATGTCACGTGGGAGGTGAAGTACAAATTAATCTGTGCAAATCGATTTAATGTCCGATTATTGCTGTAAATAACATATATTGCATCGGAAGCTTGTTTTTTATATTGTGATTTAAATATCTGTTGTTTATTTTCATTCATGTGCAAGTTCCCTCTTACATCATTCCTCCCAGGGATTCCCCAGGGTCTTAAAGCTCATAGGACTGTGCACATGCGCAGTTTTCAAATGGGGCGCTTTAATTCTGTTTACAAAATTAAAGACGTAAAATAAAATGTTTATATATTTAGAATGATGGATATAGAATGTACTACATGTTTTTTGCTTATTTTATTCAAAAGCATGATCAACGATAGTCTAATAACAAGGAACAATGCTTCTAACGACAGGCGAAGAGCTGTGATTCAAAGTTTGCGGTGCAGCTTGTGAATGTTAGTTTGAATTATGCTTTTGGGAAACACCAAATCCTTGACCTTCGTCAGTAACGACGTAACTTACGACAGTAGTTGGCTAACAATGCTTTTGGGTTACTTTTACCTTTCCACTATACATGACAAATGACGGCCAAAAAACAGGAAAAAGAGTCAGAAAAGGGCTGCGTGGGATGTGAACCATCTGCAGGTGCATAATTATCTGATCCAATTTGAGCTTTGGATGCATAAAAAAATTATAAACTTGTGTGACAACACGCATGTGATATGCCGACCGGAAGTGATGTATTTCAGGGTGTTCCAATCCAAACATTGTGGGAGGGCCGCAAATGGCCCGTGGGCCGGGAGTTTTGAGACCACTGATGTTTAGCGTTATTTAATGTTTTTCTATATAACATGTTGCTGCTCTACGTGCATATTGGTGTGCATGTTTTTGAGGGCATGGTTTTAAAGAAGCATGCGTGTCTACATCAGTAGTTAAGTCTAGTAGATATTATAGAATCCGTAACATCACATACAGCCCCTTCAAAATGAAATCTCATAAAAAAAATGTTGTCTTACCTAATATACCTTCTCCGCTCATGGTAGGCGTGTGAGCATCTTGGATCGATCGGGAGGCTGGTTCTGCACTTACATGGCCATCAATCGACCCGTCTGCTACTTCCCCATTGGTCGTCACCTTAGATCCCAGAACTATTCCATGTTTCTGTGCATCAATGCAATAAGATGTCAGTCTCTTTCATTTTAATGGTCTTTTGATGCTAAATGTATACTTTTATACCCTGGCTGATTCCTAAGATTCCTTCTATTGTACATGACTACCTTTAGAGCATCCCTAAGGCGGGAAATCTCCTCCCTGAGTGTGTCCCGTTCGTCATGGATAATGTCTGAATACTCCTTCTGCCTCTCTAAGGCCTTAGTGCAGTCATCCACAATGTGAAAAGGCAGGACAGAGAAGAAGAGGTGTAGAGGAAAGACTTAAGGTTATGTTACAGAAAGGTGATATAAAGCGACAAGTTGATATGTTAAAAAGTTTAATAAAGGAAAGATTCAGGAAATTACTAAAAAGATAAACTATAAGGAGATTGTTATTAAAGGTGCACTCAGTATTTTTGGCCATATTCCACTGGACACAACATCTTGTACTGACACCTAGTGGTGTGGATGCATTAATATTTTGTTTTTAATTTATAATTTTCAGTCAGTCTCAAAAAAAGATATGTCACAAGACCAACAGGCGTATCAAATCAAAGCATTGGAAGAATGATTTGAAAGCATACAGACCAGTCTACCCTTATGAAAATTATGGTTACTGTAGTTACCACAAAATAACCATGGTTTTGCTAATAATAATCAGTAAACCAAAAATGCTTACACATGCTTACTACACTTTTACCACAAAAAAAACATGGTCAATTTTCATAAGGGTGCTCACACTGGGTACTGTCATGTCACACACCTATCGGACATCTGATCTCATGTCTGATCATGATGTGACTCGCTCCACATAAGAAATTGCTGAATTTTGACACATGTCTCTATGGTTTTTAATACATTTTCCAAATGTTTTTTCTTACATATGTAAGCTTTAATTGGTGGAAAATTACTAAGAGCACCTTTAAGTGTTAAAATCTAATGTTTTGATGTGATATAATTAAAATAAATGGCTATGAAAAGTAATTGTACCCGGATCTTTTTATCTTTCCATTCCAATGTTTCTTGCAGGTCAGAGATCTCTCTAATGTAATCCTTCTGCTTCCCATGCGACTGTTGGGCTTCCTGAGCCCCGGCAATAAGGGAAAGCAGTGGAAACATACAGATAGGGAGAGGAATATTAAGCAGAAAGTGTAGGAGAGAAAACAGTGAACAGAAATGTGACAGAATCCATCTATGCCAGGAAAACATAAGAGGTTTGACTACTAGAAAGCACCGTTTGAATCTATGCTCATGATCCCCATCATTTTGCAGTAACAAGCAATGCTCACCGTCAATAGCTCTTCACTCTGCTTCAGTGTTTCCTTCATCTCCTCAAATTGGACTTTCAGGACACTGTGAGCATGATGTTCTCGCTCATATGCCTGCCAAAGATTTTAATAAAATTCCATTATCTACTTTAAGACATTGAAATCTGTAAATATTCGTTATGTACACTATCACGAAAAAATTGTCAAAATATGTACATCAGCTGTCACTAGGGCTTTACCCTTTCAAATAGTACAGCTTTGAACCTAAAGAGGTATATTTTGGTACCAAATGTATATATATCTGTACCTTATGGTAAATATTAAGACCTTTTAAAAGGGTACTGTCCCTATGACAACTGGGTTACATAATTTAACAATTTTTTCAAAAAGTGTAAGCAAGCATGTGGAATTGGGTTTTACCCTGGTTTTCTCTTCACACTCTCTGCGTGTCTCACACAGAAGTTCCTCCATTTCCATCAGAGTTTCTCTCAGTGTGTCCACCTGATACATCAGGTTGGTCTTCTCATTGTCCAGCTGAGCATTGGACACCATAGCCTTACGATATTTCTCTTCCACCTCCACCAGGGAGTCCTGAGGGAAGACACGTCCAATATCTTTATATTGTTATTTGTTATCTTTTTACACTTACCATATTATTCCCATTAAAATAAAAAACACAAACCTGTCTGAACATTGGTGACATTTATTAACACAATGCAATTTTTGGGTAATACTTTATTTTACAGTGTCTTTGTTGACATATAATAACTATAGTAATAACAGTAAATTATGCATAATTACATGCAACTAACCCTAAACCAAACACTAATCCTTACCCTATAGTAAATAAATGTTGTTTATCATTATATCACAATACTTAAATAAATAGTGTTTTATTAATGATCATTCATTATATACTTATTTAATATTTCTATGTATTCAAGTTACATTTTAAGCATTTGTATTAATCAGAACCTATTTGCTAATTGTGTTTAATTAATACATTTAAAAATAATTGCTATTTTGACAACCCTTACATTTATTAACAATGATTTAGGAATGAGTTTACATTTCAGATGCATTTCTTTAATTGAGATCCAATTACTAGATGCATCATTCCAATTTAAGTGAACTAAACTTAAATCTGATCTATATGCATAATTTTACCAAGAATATAATGAATAACAGACATCGATAACAGTTTTAGTAAAAATAAGGTAACAGCTCCGGCAAGATTCCTTTATGGGGAATAATAATAGATGGTCTCTTGTCATAATCAGTAATAATTAGGGGTGTAACAATACATCGATATGGATTGACACATCAATTTCATTTCTAACGATCCGATGCATTGATGCCACAAGTAAAAATCGATTTGAGGTACCTTTATTTTGACACTATTCGCTTGACTGTTAGATCTGATATTGTGTGACAGATCAAATGCCTAAGTTTAACAGCTTTATTTTTTATATTAATTTATTTTCTGCTTAATAATTTTTTTTCTATAACTACCTCAGTGATTGTCACTATTGCACATTTGGCACAAAATACTGAACGACTATTACTGTTGCCATTGATTTTGTGACATTTTGCCCCTCATTTTTCATTTTTCTTTCTTTAAAACATTTTTCTTTCATTTTTGTGAGTTGTTTGTTGTAAATGTTCCGATTCAGATTGTGCCATTTTCAAAGAGTTTAATTAAATGTCCATGTTATATATTTTGGCTGCATTTGTAAGTAAAAATTTAACTGCTTAATGTAATATAAAATTATCTATCAATTAATCAGATTGAATCGTAATCGCATCGAAGAAGTGTTTAATGTATCGGCAAGAATCACACCCCAGACGGAAAAAATAGATTATGTTTCGAATTGTAATGAGCTGTCCAACTTACACCCCTAGTAATAATCCACCAATATTACCTTCATTTCTCGTATGGACGCCTCAGTGTCAGCAGAAACCGAGGTATCACAGCTGCCTCTTCGTGATGACCCTCCACCCAGAGATGCTAGAGTTGCGGCAGAGAGCGTTGAAGCTGTCCTGGAGCCCTGATGATGCCATTTAAATATTAACATCGGATAATAGATCACTTTGTTGTGGTATTATTCATTATGCTGGAAAATCTAGCAAAATCTATATTATAAGATTACAAAACGTGGATGATTCTACTGACCTTCTCCAGGAAGTCTGATCTTTCCTCCACCTGTACAAAAATGGCATTAATTTATTTAATTTCTCAAAGTATTTGTTGAAAATGTAATGGGAGATTGTTTATATTACCACTCATTTAACAAGAAATACTGAAACAATAAATATCTGATAAAGATCTAATGCAATACTGCAACCAGATTGTATCCATCCATGAAGGCCATATAGAAATATGTTCCATGTTTTATCCACTAGAGGGAGCACTAAACAAATATGATTCATGCTTATTCTACACATTTGGACAATTCTGCATTAGAAACAGCTAATGCAAAGGAGAAGCATATCCCTCATTTGCTGTGAATCTCTATATGTTACACAAATTGACTTTGAACCTGGACTAAAGACTGTTCTGCAGGTTGAGGGCAGGGATGAAAAGCAAAGCTCACCACAGGGCTGGCACGAGCTGAACTGGCCCTAGATGAGGCCCTCGAACCAGAGCCAAGAAAGCCATTGTAGTCTGAAGGCTGACCAGAAAAGCAGACGAATAGAAATAAACAGAATAAGAGTAATGGAAACCAGATGTTAGTAAGAATTGAGTTACTCATGAGCATCATAGGAAAATATTTGAATTAGCAGGTAGAAGGGAGTTTAAAAATCAAGCAATAACATATGAAACCATACCCAGTACACACACTGACGCACAGAGACACAACCTGAGTGGATTTATGGGCAAAGGTTGTCAGATCTTTCAAATAGAAACTTGTTTGGCTAACGATTAAATGCATGCTTTTTCAATCAGAAACAAGCATCCTTGTTCTCTTTCCGTCTTTTTCCTTTACTGTTGGCATTCAAACACAAAAGTGGGTAAAATAGAAAGTTCAGGCTGACTGGTGACAATACCCAAACATTCCTCAGAAAAACATCATGAAACAAAGAGGCAAACAGCACCTAGTCAAGCCTGTGATCTGAAACCAGACCCATGCAACGAGCTTCACAAGCTCAGACAGACATCGGGCAACAGGCCATGCCCCTGTTAGAGAAAAGGTAATGATAGGGCCTTACGACTCTTGTGCTGGACCCACTGAAACGCCTAGAGCCAGAATATGAACTCTCTTCATACAGTGAGCCCTGTAGACAGAACAGAGCTGTTCACTGTACACCTCACACACAGTCAAGAGCCACTTTCAAACATGGAACCTGGTAAATTGTAGTAAAAAAAACCTGCCATATGCACATGCAATGACATCTGTCTTGTATTGCCACAGTTCACACATCAGCACATTACTGGTAAATCTCTGTAATTTTACTTGACAAAAATGAAATTGAAATAACTGCAAAGCTAATTATTTTATTAAAAGACATTTAATGTTTTGAATTTATTTTTATACCTGTATTTTATTTACTACTGCCAACTAATTTCTCTTGAATGGACATAAGCTTGGATCTATCAAACTAATAAAAGGCAGATACAGGCCATAGAGAATTAAAATTGCACTTGATGAGATATTGTCTAAACGATAAGCGGCCTCTCCTTATCCATGTTTGATTATTAATATTCATAATGCACAGTATTTCCATGGATTGAGATCTCTGTGTAGGTGGAGCAGTCAGTTGTGATTTCGCTAAAATAGAAAAATTTTATCCACTGTTGCTTGTCATGGTGCAGCTGGTTAGGGCACGGTTTAGCAACTCATAATGTAATACGTATTACAATGTAATTGTAACTAAATTTTCATAAGGTAATAATTTTTTTCAAAATGTAAATAAATCTTGAGCTCTTAATGAAATGTTTTTAATGTAATAACAATTTTTCACATAATGTAATAGGTTAATGTATTGAGAAATTACACTGTGGAAACTTATAATAAGGTAATACCAGCAAATAATTTAAAACAACATTCACAACATAATTATATAATATAATAATTATTTTTCAGTATAAATAAACAAATGTTACATTGCACCATGTTCTGTTTTGCCAGTTGGTCATGAACTTAATAATACTTAAAGTTTCTTTCCCAAATCCACACAGTCTCACCGTTCAATTTCCAACATGATCTCACAAAGTTCCGTGGGATAGTCACGGAATTTCGTGCTCATTTTTCCGTGGCATTCTCACGGATCTCCGCATTTTTCCGTGGCCCTGCTACGGACTGTCTTTTTCCGTGGCATTCTCACGGATTGGTTACTCAACTGCTTTTTCTTATTTTCAAACCATTTTCGCTTCGGTTTAGGGTTAGATTTGGTGTTTGCGTTAGTATGTCACTTTAACTATTGGTTTATACTATTTTTTCTGATTTATTCTTTTATATTTTCTAAACTTTAAACAATTGTCACCTGGCGTTGGGGTTAGAGTTGGGTTTGGGTAGGGATGTCATTTCATGTAAATCTAACCCTAAACCGAAGCGAAAATGGTAAGAAAATAGGACAAAACAGTTGAGTAACCAATCCTTGAGAATGCCACAGAAAAGGACAGTCCGTAGCAGGGCCACGGAAAAATGCGGAGATCCGTGAGAATGCCACGGAAAAATGAGCACAAAATTCCGTGACTATGCCACGGAAATTCGTGAGATCAGGTTGTCAATTTCGCAGGTTTAATTTCTTGTCAGTCATTTTTAGTCCCTGTTTTCATATTTCTTAGCACTAAAAGCTCATAATCATAGGGGAACCATTTTTAGTGCTATATAGCACATATAAAGCATCTATGAAGAACCATCTGGGGGTGATGTAGCAACACACCAGATATGGTTCTAAATAGCACAATATGGTTTTACACAGGTGCTACACAGGTACTAGGTTCTATATGGCACTTAAAATGGTTCCACCATGATTACAAGCCAGTGAACCTCTTTTAGTGCTATTAAACACTGTTTGTTTTTAGAGTGTATGGGGGTAGAATATAAATAAAAAATTAAATATTTTGTTGTGTCTAGATAGATTGTGAACTGGATGGTGACGGTGAGAAATTGAACAGCAAATTTTTAATTTGTCAACGAATTATCCCTTTAAATTTACAGAAAAGACTGCATGTGTGAAAGTGCATACTTCTCAGACCTAAACAGACTGCACAAAACAAACAGTTTAAAAGAAGAAAAAAACAATGACCCTTTCTGAATGTAAAACGGTTCACCACTGTGAAATGTGAGCTAAAAGACAATAAAAACACAATATGGAGAGTGTTTAATAGCACAATAGCCATTCATTTTAATGCCCTCTGATGTTGTCTGAGCACTAATGGAATGACTCAAACAACACTGATTGTCGATTTAGGCTATAGTAGCCATACACTCTAAAAATGCCTGGGTTATTTTTGACCCATAATGGGTAAATATTGGACAGAACACACTGCTTGGTTAAAAATGACCCAATGTTGGGTTGTTTTTATGCAACAGTGAGTTACAATAACCCAGCAGTTGGATTAAAACAACCCAGCATTTTGTCAATTTTAACCCAGCAGTGTGTTCTGTCCAATATTTACCCATTATGGGTCAAAAATAACCCAGCCATTTTTATAGAGTGTAGCTATTCTAAAATTTTTCTAAATCCAAGAAATTCAGTGAATTTTCTTACTGAACAGCATGGTATCTTTGCAGATGATGGATTGATCAATGTATGCAGTGTTCGAATTGAAGGGGGTCTGGGGGGGTCCCGGACCTCCTATAAGCCTTAAGGGACCCCCCATAAAGCACAAAAATATAAATTAGGGGGGTCCCCTGGTTTTTATTAAAATTAAAATACTACATAAATTTAAAATCCTCATTTTGCGTGTCACAAAGCGATACTGTCCATTATTTGTCCCAATTTCGCAATAAAATAATTCAAATGACTTCTGTCCGAAATAAAGAAACTCGCAAGTGCGCCTCATGCTGTTTTCTGGAGGAATTGACAGACGAGTGTCTCTATCTGCATGTGGAGTATTTTTTACCTCAGTTGCGGTGAGAATCTTTAGTAATCTTTAGGTTTAAGGGTTTTTTTAAAAATCTTCTCAAACAATTATTTCATAACAGTGGCAAAGCTATCCACTCAGACTGACGGCTGGTCAACCCAGTCACACAAAATATTTTATTAGGAAAGCAGAAGAAATCACGCTTAAATGATAATAAATGATAGTCTCCTTAATACTTAGCCTGTCACTCAACTACGCATCTTTCAGAAATAAATTATTTGTAGAAAGTATCTTTTGCATGTGTTTTTTTAAACCTTGGAAAAATGTAACATGCAGGGCCGAAGTGGGACTCATTTTCAGCCCTGGGGTTTCATGTCTTAGACCGGCCCACTTTAGTTCACCACTGACTATATTAGAATAATATAATTAAATCCTCAGTGCACTATTCTTTGCAGCCTTGCAATTAATATATTTTCCAAAAATATCGTTTCCAATTCAATGCAAATAGTCTAAAAACAGTTATGTTTTTGCCATAATCATGCAGCCCTACCATAAGGTATTTTAATATTATTCAATTAAACTTATTCAAAAACTGCTAAAAAGGATCAAATGTTTTCCCCTATATTTTTTCCCCTAGCGTTTTGCATGAAATAGATGAAGAATAACTATTAATAGATTAATCATTGTTACATATATAACTTACCGGTAGATATAAAAAATACGACATTTACCTTTTATCAAGTTATCAACTGCTGAAAAGGAACAAATGTTTTCCCCTATATTTTTTCCCCTAGCGTTTGCATGAAATAGATGAAGAATAACTATTAATAGATTAATCATTGTTACATATATAACTTACCGGTAGATTTTTACCTTTTTTTTTACATTTACCTTTTATCAAGGTATCAAGTTGCGCTCAAGTTTATTTTAAATCTAAACGTGCAGCAAGTGCACTCAAATAGACGCGTCTAAAACAAAACTCGTGTTCACAGGCGACCGCTTTGAAAAGCAGAAGGCAGCGGCGCGTCATGCGTTGTACATGCGTTTTAAATGAATATGGACCCTAATTATGATTATGAACACAAGAATTACTTCGTGGTCGGAAGTTGGGGCACAATCAACTTGGTCATAAAGCGGTGGGGACGTATACCACCCGCAAATTACGTGAATGGGGCTGCTGTGAGTGCTGGGGACAGAGACCTTCAACCTGGTGGCATGATAACTATCTTTAAAATTATGTATCTTTAAAAAGATTAATTATATGTAATTTATACAGTGAAGAAGACAGTGTTATTATTCATTTGATTCTATTTATGTACCTAAATACTACTGTTAGATCTTGCTTTATTTGTAACTTTGTTCTTTTCTATTTTTATATGCAGTTTTGCTGATCCGAAAATTATTCAATCTATGACTCAAAAAACGCAATGTAATCATTCATTTTACCACTACTATATAGTAAAATTATGTAATTTAAGAATGAGTCCACCCTATTTCACCCCTATTCTGTTTTAAAGTTCTGCCCTTGCCAGTGTTTCACACTAATTTGAGGGGTAAACTTTTTTTAGAGTTTGAGATAAGGGTAATTTGGGGTTTCTTTGATTAAAACCAGGATCAGATGATTGTTGATCAAGGACGATCACATCTTACGTGTGAATTGTGAAATCACAGCGACCCTATAATGAGGGGGGTGGAGCTTGGCCGGGGGGTGGGGCTTAGCTAGGGGACCCCCCCATAAGCTTTGACATAATTCGAACACTGAATGTATGCCATCTACTGTATGCACAAGTGAATGGACAGCCTGCATGTCAGGCTCCATGCAGATGATGTAAATCTAGCTGTGTCAAAAATCACAGATATTATAAGAGCTGGAAACAAACCCTGTGACTTCTTGATCGAGGATTTTCACTAAAAAGTGCAGAGGGCTACAGACACACAAACACATACACAGAAAGAAGAAAAATATATGCATATATCTATAACGCACACCCTCAAAAGCACACATTCTTAATCGAGACTATCTCTGGCAGTCAAGTTAATAAATCTCTAATTTTATAAATCATGCCATCAGATCAATGAGGCACTACCATCAAGTCTTGCAAACAAAAAGTAGTAATTTTTTTAATTATGCATATTAATGCTTGAATAAATAAACTGTTGGTCCCAAGAAGCAATTAGAATAATGGGGCATACACACCAAACGTGAGTTAAACGATTTACGAGAGTAGATTATATACAAAGTCAATGCAAAGAATTGATCAGACGTGCCTCGTGCGGGTGATGCGAATGATGTGAATTGGGCAATTAATTGAAAATATGCGCTTTTTGCCTCAAACGCGCCATCACGCAAGTTGAAAATATTAAACTCAAGCAAAATGTTCGCATGACACAAAGTTAAATCCTGCAAGTAACCTAGAGGGAGCTATGCCATGCTATGCGTTTGGTATGTACGTAGCATAAAGGGCTCGTTATAGCTGCGTGTAGGTCCTACGGCGTAGCCGCGGCGGCGTAGGTTCCACGTCGGTTTTCATTTATACTTTTGTGTCGTCGTCCGCGTCGACGTGCAAACACTCGCGCAAACCACTGGTAGGCAGTATCCACGTGTGTAACCACAGTAGCAGCGCGACCGTCAGAGAAGAAGAAGCTTGGCAAGTTAACCCACAAACGAAGAAGAAACAGCAACTTGTTGTGTATGATTTAAGACCAGCAGACCAGTTAAATCACTCCTCAACTTGGCTCATCTTTGTTTTCACCGTCGCAAACAGAAATACCTATGACGCAGTTTTTTTTACCTGACTGGAGGGGTTCTGGTGGACCAATCACAGCGCTTGCAGTCCGCGTAGAACTGACGCGCTGTTAAAAATTTTGCGAGGTGCACGTCAGGCTTCGCAGAGCTACGCACAGGCTACGGCGTAGAACTTACGCACGACTATAAATCGGGTTTAAGTCTGCATCACTACTCTTCAGCTAGCAAGTTGGTTTGCACTGATTCCAGGCTCAACTATTTTAAAAGTGCATACTTTTGAGTGCATAGCAAAAAAAAAAATTTACTAGTTATGTCAACTTTTTTTAAGCCAAAACTTAAAATAGCATGTTGAATTGACTTGCAAAACCAAGTTGTTTTAACTTCGTGCTGCATTTTTTTATACAGTATAGTGTAGGGATTGTGATACACATTAACGCAAAAAAAAGATTTTGAAGGGTTTTTCCTGCTGGAAACCGTTTCATTGTTTGGTCAGAAGTTTTGACATAAAGGTTCTTCTATGATGATTATAAAGTAAAAAAAAAAAAATGTAATGCCAAGAAAATGAAAGCGATAAAATGAAATTGTGAGGGATTTTGAGAGCAACACACCCGTCCATTTTGTAGTCTGGCTGAAGGCAGACTGCTGGTGCTGCTGTAGAGGTCTGTGTGGTTGCCCTACAGTAAGCAGAGGAGGACAAAAGCACAATGTAAGGATGAGAAAGAAAAACAAGAAAACAACTTTGGGGACAGAGACAAGAGTGATTTAGCAAGAATGAATAAATGCAAAAGTAAGCAGTGACAGCTATAGTAGAGCTCTGTGTGCAGATGGCAGCCATGAGACCCAAGGCTGTGTATGACCTTCAGGTTTTACAGTTTTGTGCTCGAGTTAGCTAAACAATGGATTGTTTTAGACTGCTGATTGAGGCAGACCAGATAGAGGTAGGGGTACTGTATTTACAGTTAGGCGTATTAGGCAATTATTTAATTATGATCTCAATGGTGGGCATGGCCCTGCATGAGAAAATGGGTGTGTGGCGTGAGAGTGAGAATGGGGTCAGTTGTGTTAGTAGTTGGCAGCCCTGGTTAAACTAAACTATACTTTTAGAACTTCCCAGTAGATTATGTCAGAACCCTGGTCTATTAGTTTTTTTGTTCATATAAAATATGAGAAAAGACTTATGCCAAAAGGCAAATATTGACTATTATGATTGGTCATGCAAGGGAATCATGCCTGACAATTTAAAGGAATGCATTCAAAATGACTGCCCTACTTGTGGAAGGGGATGGAATGAAAATATATGGGGCAATTGCTGAAAATCACCCCCAATGTAGCACTGGCCTTGTTTAAAGGGATAGTTCACCCCAAAATGAAAATTCTGTCATCATTTACTCACTCTTATATTGTTACAAACCCACATAAATTTATTTGTTCTGATAAACACAAAGGAAGATATTTTAAGGCATGTTTGTAACCAAACCGCTTGTGGACCCCATTTACCTCTATAGTAAGAAAAAGAATACTATGGAAGTAAATGGGGTCCACAAATGGTTTGGTTTCAAACATTTATTAAATTATCTTCCTTTGTGCTCATCAGAACAATGAAATTTATACAGGTTTGTAACAACATGAGAGTGAGTAAATGATGACAGAATGTTCATTTTTGGGTGAACTATCCCTTTAAAAGGGAAAACTATACCAAGCCCAATGTAGGCCAACAGGAGGTGCTTAGCTGATTAATTATAATTTCACAAATGCCAGTTAATCCACATCACACTTACTATAAGGTCAAAGCCCATGGAGCAGTCTGGAATTAAATGGGCACTAGATGGTACAGTATTCATTATAATGGGCAAAAATATCCCAATTCTCTGATCTGTGATTTAAACCTTGCAGTCAAATTACTAACCACCAAACAAAAAATTATACTACCCCATATTTGATGGCAGAACTTGAAAGCTTCTGCATATTGCACCTTTTTTTCTTTTTATTTGTAAGCAGGGCTTGACATTAACTATTTGCTCACCAGCCACAGTGGCTAGTGGTTTTTCAAAGTCACTAGTAGCCACTCAGCATTTCCACTGGCCAGAGAGTGTCCACACACTTAAAATGTCTTTAATGCATGCAATCGCTTATCTTTCCCCTTGTTCAAAGTGTGCTTATGTGCACTCCCTTGCATTCACAAATCCATCAGTGCCCGAGCTTTCTATGCTAAATAACCTCTACGTTGTGCTGGGTGCAGGGAGTGCACATGGGAGTTATAGTTTCGTCATATGTTTATTATTTTACATGACTTTTAAGAAAATTACAAACAAATTTATTCAACCCGCCAAAGTGGTTAGTGGGAGTGGCTGTCTTAAGCCTGAAGTATAGTTCAGTTTTTAAGCACACAGTCAGATTTTTGTAACCGTATGTACTTTGTACACGTAGGTCATGTATGCGCGCACAGGAGTAAGTAGTATAAAGGCCAGGATAGGTATTGCAATGTGTCACAATGCGCATGCGTTGAATGTCTGTGTAAGCGGACGAGTCAAATAAACTATGCTTTGCAAGGCTGTATGTCTACGCTCGAGCATGCATAAAAAACAGACTATACTTCAGGCTTTACCCGTCACAGCTGGAATCTACCTGCATTTGGCTTAATGTCAAGCCCTGTTTGTAAGTATGATCCAAATAGAGTCATCCACATAATATTTTATACAAAGGTTTAGAGAAAGAATGTAAGATGTACTAACCCTCAAACTGCCTCGACTGCCAACAGACATGCGCTCCTCATCATCTGATATCTGAAACCAAAAGACAGAGAAAACAGGCAGTTTAGAATTTTGTTTCACCATTTTTCATGTTCATCTGAGTTTCTTTAGCAGCTATAACAAGCTGTACTACATTTGTCTTTTTTACAATGTTGTCATTTAATAAACCCACATAAAAATCTCAAATCATATAGCAAAATTATACTTCTTTAATTCCATTACATAATCACATAGATATCAAATGGGAAAAAATAGATATTAGAACTAGAAGAATTAGGAAACTAACCCACGGATTCACAGACAAGGCTTAAGACTTGTCATAGACTAAAACATGTTTGAGCTGCCTTAACTGAAAATAACTTGCACTGACAGATTTTAAAATATGCCAGTGCCATTCAACTGATACACACCAGTGATGTCTTTTTCTAAGGCATGTTTATAAAAGATGCCTGAACATCTTAATTTAACTAAGCCCTAGTCCTGGCTTTAGCTAAGCATTGTCTTTGAAACCTGACCTAGAAGTTTTAAAGCAACACTATGTAGTTTCCATGTAAAAATGACTTACAGCTCCCCCATGTGGTTAAAAAGCACAACAGTGCCTGGTATCAGACACTCTTCTGCAGGCAGGGGGAGGGGCGGGGCTGTGTGCTCTTCCCTCCACCGCCACTTTCAGAGTGTGCTTGTAGCAGCTAGGAGGCTGCTCAGGTTGCAGCAACAGTACAATTTGTCCAGTTAAAAGTTGTTCTATCACTGAGATAATTTTAGAGACATTATTTAAAGGTAAAAAAACTACATAGTGTTGCTTTAATACAAACTCTCTTCAAATATAAAAAGCAAGCTAAATGTGTAATGAATTGTTTATAGACACCTTATGTAAGAAATTTGTGGAATGTAGGATAAAAATGTAGCATTTTATGTGATAAAATCAAGAAAAAATGTGATGCGACAAATTGATTCCAGGATTAATATTCAAGATGGTGCATATTTCATGGACTGTTAAAGCACCACTGAAGTGCACTAAAATATATGCACTCTCTTACAAATTTTTGGTGTTATGCTGTTTAAGACATTGGGCACTATCATACACCTGGCGCAATAGACCTTTCTCACAACTTCCGTATTTATGACCGGAACTACGCAATCGTCGCGGAAATCTACTTCCTCCGCAGTCAAGGCAATGTAAAAAGCCGTATCTGTTCCATCAATTCCCTGTTGATGGTGAAGGTATACAGAAGTGGATTCAGGCTATCCGGCGAGACTTATAATGTGTCGTTTTAGTTAACAGTTCAGTAACAGTTATACTCGCTCTCTACTTACCTAGATATTTATTGACAAATTCTTCATGGAAAAAGTTTTCCTCCATTAGTCGTGTCACATCAGCAAATGTAATATTTGGCAAGTCCGTTAACGAAGTTTTGTAGACTCTTTGATCCATTTTAAACTTGCCCGGGTTTATGTTTTTCTAGTGTGTTGACGCTTGACAGGAACTCCGCTTACACGACGATTACGTATTTCCGGTTACTGTGAGAAAGGTCTATGCAGTGCAATGCGTGATGCAACTATTTTTTTTGCTAGTTTCAGCCCTACGCAGTTATAGTTTTAACGTTGTTTGCATAGCAAATGCCTTTGCGCACATTTGTGCACCCATGGGCGCGCTGGCCTGAAAACGAGGTGTGTTCAGGTGCATTGTTGGTGCGTTGCTAAAGTCAATGGCGCAATATTATTGTTTTTATTATTTAAAGAGCACGTTAGTATTATGTGCCTATAAGCGGAGAGAGAAAGAGACAGGACAAAATAATTGACAGCACAATTGAGTTTCAATTGCAACAAACCACCATCACTGTGATCAGTCTTTGCATTTCATTCGCTCATTTGCATTTTAAAGGACACAACCAAAAACGGCACATTTTTGCTCAGGCCTACAAACTGGCAATTTAAACATGCTATAAATAAATTATCTGTGGGGTATTTTAAACTAAAACTTTAACATACGAACTCTGGGGGCACCAAATATTTATTTTACATCTTTAAAAAATCTCATAATATGACCCCTTTAAATATAAAAAATTAAAGAATTAAAATGCAAACGATTACATTAAAAAAAAAATTACTTGGTCCGGACCAAAGCAAGTGAACTAGCGGACATTCCTGGTGTGAATACACCCCAAGTAATATTTTTAAAAACACTAGGTGCTGTACCAGCACTAAAATGGCTTTCCACACATTTATAAATCTCCTGTTTGTTACAAAAAAATATTTTTTACTTATGCAAACCTTTTTGCATATTTGTAAATTATTCTTAGAAAAACTTTTTGAGATTACAGTGATCATACATCATACTTTATCAGCAATTGTAACACTGCTTATTTCACTTATTACTTATTATTTTGACTTTTAAAGAGAACCAAAGCTTTTATTAAAAAAATAACCATTTCAATAAATAAAACACAATGCATTTTTATATCAATCATAAATTGGTGGTCTTTTCCCTCTGCGTACTGTTCTCTGCACCTGTGCCAGGTGCACAGACCATTTTTCCTGTCATTAAACTAGCAAAAGTGGATTTGGACACGCCTTAAATGCGCTTGCGCATTATGTTGTTCCAATAATAACACAGAGATGTTCTCTCAAAACTAACACCGATTGTGTTGTTTTAATATATCCGTTTTTAGATCCATTGGTGTAATTTCCACTTTTCACTAGCCAATAATGTTTAGTTTACATCACAACCTGGAGTGCAGAATGATGTAGAAATCCTTGAACCGTATTGGCAGGAGTGAGAGTTTGTATGCTATTATCTCCTAAATGCACATTATGTCACTGTTTTGGAGCACACTGGTTTATATATATCTTAATACTAACATATTTATATTAAACAATAAGGGGCCTTCTGCAGAAGGGAATGAAGCAGAGAGGAATGCAAAGCAGTATAATGAAGAGGAAAAACAGAAAGGAGTTGGACTGAAAAAAGAAAATGTGTTAAAAAGATCAAGAGAGCAGGAATAATTTAAATAACAGACCATATAATAAAGCAATTGACCACAAGGGGAAGTCTCGAGTGGCTTACTGCTTTTATATAATAGAAATAATAATAAGTTATATTACTAATTATTCTGCCAAGAAAAATAGATCTTAACCTAACTTTAGGATGTTGCCAAAAATCTGGTGCATTAATAAAAAATGTCTTTGCTTTGAAAACTGCACAACCTATCAAAATGTACAGGTAAGCAACCTAAATAAAGCTAGAGCTCTGATGAATAAAACAGAAAGGAAAAAGCTGAGGACAGATACAGACCGAAGTGTGTCTCCGAGTGTGGCGAGAATACCGCTCACTGTCTTCCTGGAAAACAGAGCAGGAAAAGAGGAAAAAAGCAGGACATCTGAGGTCAAGGGGCCCACACAGTCATTAAACACTCAAACATACAAATAAAACCTAAAAGCATGCACTGAGATTAGGCTGTCTGTCATATCACGACTTATTATGGGGGTCAGGCTAAGACAGGGCATCTGTCTGGAGTGGTGGGGTTTAGTGTTTTAAGATGTGGGTCACGCGACTGCCCTATAATCCTACTTTCTGTTATGAGCACCTCTTCAAAGCCCCCAACATGTCAGATTGGTCTTCTGAAAGCCCCTCAACACCTCCCACCCACTGCGCCAGTAAAGCCTGTGAAATGCGGATCAGACACAGTCTGCCTAAGAGGCACATGCAACATGCAACACTGGCCAATCACATGTCATCTCTGAAGGATACTGGAAGGACACAACCACAGTTACTGAATGGGCCCGAAAGTGCCTGTTTTTATCAAACGAATTCTAGCTTGGGCAGTCTACTGCATGCGACAGTGTGATTTAATGACAGGTCATACCATCCACTGTTCAATATGGCCCCATTTGTTGTCCAGCCCATAGTATTTCTGGTGCAGAGAGGAGGAGAGCAAGATGATCACATGAGGAGGGGTGTTGATAGTATGGTGAAAATACAGGAAATTTTTTAAAACAATAAGAAGAAGTCACAGACTTATCCTTTTGTTTCACAAACTTTTGATATAATTTTGTAACCTTCTGGTCATAAAATTCAGCTTCTTATATTCTTAATGGAAAGTTATTTTGAAGACTGAATGTAAGGGGTGGGTAGAAAAGAATCAAGTGGATGGAGGGACAGATCTTACCTTGTGTGCATGATATATCTAATGAACCAGGGGGGAAGACAGGATGGAAAAGAGGAAGAGAGAGAGAAATTGAGAGAGGTGTTGAGAGTTTTATCCAAGAAAATAACAAGGCATGCAAAATGATAAAGAGTAGTGGTATCATTTAAAAATAGTTGTTGAAGATAGAAAACACCCGGTATATATCATATTATTTACATCAAAACTTCACACTATTACTGCAATCAAAATTCCCCAAATCTCTTAAACTGGTAATGTTTAAAAATTGTCGTTTTCACACTTTTCATAAAAACAACACAACCAAGGAAACCTGTTCCTATTTTTGACTATCATTGTCATAAACCCTTTAATTTATAAAGAACTGAGACATTTAATGACATATAAATTGTTTGAGGTTCATAGCAAAACGCCATAAAAAATAAGAAAATTACTAACTAACTAAAAATATTTAACCACATCATAAGCCGGCCATCACATATATGTACACAAAATTATGCCGTCTGTTAAACATAATCTGTCTAACTACTGTATGCATTAATGCATTTTGAGACCAGTTTAAAAAATTTCAATTGTACACAACAGTTCTCACTGTAATCCTGAGGTGGCTTATGAGATAACTTTTCTAAGTACTGTTGTAAACTAATATACAAAGTACCATTATAAGTGAACACCATTTTTTAGCAATGCAAAAACTTTGGAAAGTGGGTAGAACAGAATTTTGTTGATTTTATCAGATATTTTTATTTAATGATGTAACCACCAATTAAAAAGTACTTTCTTTGCACATAATGTAATTGTATTATTAGCCAAATCATTATCATGTAATTTTTTAACTCTTCAAAAATGTTCTTTCTGTTTGCTCTGTATATGGTTGTGTTGTCCACAACAAACAGAAGGGCTACTTGCAATATGATTATGCTATGCTGATACTTATTTGGTAAACAAATGTTTTTCCAACTATTATTAATATTTACGAGCGAAACTGAATAACTTAAAAAACAAATACTTTATAAATACCAAAATAATATAAGCAGCACCAGTGTGGATGAAATCCTGACCTCTTTTTGTTGCCTCTCCAGTTCCTTCATACGGATTTCTCGAGCTTCTGCCCGGGCAGCCCGTTTAGCTGCTAGTCTGGCCTCCGCCTGGAAAAGAGACACAAAGAAAGACAGAGAGAGAGAGTTAGCGTCAGAACCTTTAGAGAGATAACAATTTCATTGGTTTATTCACATGACTAGATATCAGTACATCAAACAAACTGCGTTAAAACATTGACATTAAGTTACCTTTATACAGAGGAAAATCAAGACTATTTACCAGTTTGTGAAATAGGCAAATCAGAGCAGACTTCTCTGCTTCAGTCCTTTTTATGCAAGCACAAAGCTCAAACTCGTGAAATGTAATCTACTTTAGGCTATTTACAAGAATTTAATGATTAATCCAGCGGAGTTTTAATCTCATCATTGACTTTAACTGTTTGAGCAATGCAATGATGCTTTATGGAAATGACCACTATAGCAGCACTATAATATAAGAGACTCTTTCCTTTATCATAAACATATTTAACCTATAGGCTATATGAACAACAAAAATTAACATAACTCTTTAGGAAACATATAATTTGGTATATATTTAAAAGTTTACACTATTAACTAAATTCCTCATTCAAAGACTGCAAGCTGTAAAACCAATATTAAAATGCAATTATAGGAACAATATAATATCTTGAGTTATTCCTCACCTGAAATTGAGATGTTACAGAAATATTTATTGCCCTTGTGCATTACTTTATCTAGTATTTCTTCAATTGACAATATTCTGACCCATGCCATTGTTTCTAGAGAAAACAATAGTTTGTTTTTAGAGCCAAGGCAACAGCTGATGTCACTGTAACTACACTAAAGTTAACCATTACCAAGATTAACTCTCTGAAAGTCCTAGTTACACAAAACACAGTAAAGTACATAGAAAATCATTCTTGACTTTTTTATTTATAGCTACTAAACAGATAATCTAAACAGATTTTACCTACAGTACTACATAAAGACTGTGGAGGGCAGTATTTTCAATATGTTAATCTAACAAAATAGGGAATGACTCAAGCACTTTCCCTTCAACTGGTTTCTTTAATAAACAAACAAATGCATAAATACATATCATACCTTTACCCCACCAGTCATACTGTAAATAATGCTAGGATTAACAGTAACAATGGAATCACTTAAACCCATACAATTACTCATCGAAAGGAGAATTAAATTTAATGAATGTGTACAGTAGTTTTCATTAATATCCGTAAGCCAAATTGTTTAATAAAAACAGAATGCCAATTCATCGTGCTCTTAAGAATTTCAACGGGTTTACAAAAATGACGGTTTTATATTTCAGGTTACAAAGGGGTCTGCATGTTGTAAACATTGCATGAAAGACTTTCATATTTTGTTCATTACAAACCCCCATCTATCAGTAGTGAAGTTTAAAGCCATTGCGTTTCTGAAAAAAATTCTTATGAGAAATCGACCCATCAATCTGCAGGTTAGCATTGCTAACAGGTTAAATTATTATAAAATACTTTTTTAGAGCATATTGGGAAATAGTTTTTTTTTACATTTTATAATTACTTTTTATAATATATGTTTTTAACAATAGTTTGCAGTTACACAGTAGCTCCGGATAAATCTCTGACAAACTGGTAATAATAAGCTTGCCAAGCGACACACACAGACTGTTACAAAGCAACTCTGGCTCTTTTGTCTGAATGAGTCACTACTCATTGAACGGGAGGCTTCAGACAAGCCTGTGTCCTAGATCCAGCCAAGCACATCCACCAGCCTGTCAACAACATGCAGGGAGCTAGAGAACTTACAGACAGCTCAATGGTGCAATTCTCACAAACAACTGCATGTGCCAGAGGACTAAAACAAAAGATATAACAGAAAATGTAGTGGATCAGTCTATAAATAGTGATACAAATTCCTGATGTGTTGCATGCACAGTTTTAATTCAGGTTTTAGCCCATTTTTATTACACAGACAAATCTATAGAATGCTTGATTCTGATTGGTTGCATTAATTCTAATAAAACTAATGATATACAACACTCAACATGGTATTGGGTCATCTTGATTGGTACTGTATATGTTAAATATATCACTCTGCTGTCTCTTTACTCATGCCAATATAAATTAGATACAAAAGAGCTAATAAAATATTTCTAATCAATATTTAGTGTCCATGTGGCAAATAGCTGTGTAATAATAATAATAATAAGTGGTATAGACATCCAGCCAGTTGTTATGGCAAAATAAACCCAGAAAGGTTGATCACTATTGTATTGTTGATTTTAAGATAAATGATGTAATTACATGAAAAGAGACTACAGAGTAATAGAATAGCTTATAATACAGAAATATTTTACTGCAGCCAGCGTGTCACGATAAATAATCATCAAGTAGCCTAACTTTAAAACATATAATTGTATTTACCAGTTCAGCAGTACTGTATAACTGTAAGATATTTTTACAAGATGTAATATAACTCTCAGGTGTGCCTAGAATGTGACTGTAATTTTTTTTTAGCTCAAAATGAACAGATTATTTGTATAGCATATTAGCATGTCCAAGATGCCCCTATTTGGGTGGGAGCAAAAGCACATTTGTGTACCTTTAGGACAGTATTTAGTTGCATTTGTGCTACAATGCTACCAAACACATTTAGAAAAGCTTTTGGGTAAAATTAGCAGTTGGTCAGTTGCCATGGGTGGGGCTTTGTTTGTGTGACATCACATTAAAAAGAGAATCAAAACAGCATGTCTAATGAGACTGCTTTGGTTTAATGGGGATTAAAAAAGGAGAGGGTTGATTTTTTTCATTGTAGGGTTGTATGAACTCACGCGATGAACACATCGCAACAGACAGCCTTGACGCGATGAATGAAGGGAAAACGTTAAGCGCATGTAATAAACGTTTGACCTTTCACGTTTAGTCCTGAAGACATGGTTCATGCTATTAGGCCAATCAGGGGAACCCCCAAGTAAGCTACGCTCAGATTGATTTGGAGGTGTCAGTTGCGACGCTGTGCCTGTTAGCAAAAACGATGGGAGAGGAAAGAGAGAAGAGTGAGGAAAATGTGTTGTCAGACGAAGACCTTGTGGTGAAAAGGAACAGCACTTCAGCTATATCATGGAATTATTTTGGATTTAGGAGAGATGACGCTGCAAACACAGGTACTGTGGAAGCAGTGATTCACATATTGCGTCTATTGCGCGCTCAAGTTCATTATTTCAAATGTATGTGCGCTCTGGAAGTGCCGCGGTCACGACTTGCACGCGATGTGACGCGCTCGTTTTTTCCAGGTATTTCAAAAACATTTTAACTTTTTTGAATGATACAAGTGCAGCGTGCAGGTCATGTGACAATAACCTACGTGTCTAGCGTTTTCCATGCGTTTTTAGGCGCGACATGTGAATGGCCCCTGAAACATGGAAAAATATCAAATATTTATCGCAACTCACATCGTCATCGCAACATTAAACAATGTCATCGCACATCGCAACTTTCCTCACATCGTGCAGCCCTAGTTGTAGCCATATCACCCTATGGCCCAAGACAGCTTGCCCACTGAAGCTAAGCAGGGCTGAGCCTGGTCAGTACTTGGATGGGAGACCACCTGGAAAAACAAGGTTGCTGCTGGTAAGGGTGTTAGTGAGACCAGCAGGGGGTGCTCACCCTGTCGTCTGTGTGGGTCGTAACACCCCAGTATAGTGATGGAGACACTATACTGTCAAAAAGCAGATTCCTTCGGATGAGACGTTAAACTGAGGTCCTAACTCTCTGTGGTCATTAAAAATCCCAGGATGTCTTTTGAAAAAGAGTAGGGGTGTGCCCCGCCATCCTGGCCAAACTTGCCCGTTGGCCTACTAATCCTCGCCTCATACTAATTGGCGATATCACTCAGTCTCCTCTCCACTAATAAGCTGGTGTGTTGTGGGTGTTCTGGTGCAATATGGCTGACGTCGCATCATCCAGGTGGATGCTGCACATTGGTGGTGGTTGAGGAGAATCCCCCTTTCAAATGTAAAGTGCTGCAGAAAAGCGCTATATAAATGTAACGTATTATTATTATTATTATTACACTGCCAACACACATTTATGACCAAACACTTTGTAAAAGTGGATTTTGCATAATATGTGCCCTTTAACCAGCTTTCAGAACCATCTGTCATTTTTTTATTTTATTTATTTACTTTTTAATGACACTGTTACTGTAAGAAGTGGAAACTGGTTATTATAAACCTCTGTATGACAAAAATCTATAGATGGTTAGTCATTATATGTCTTTATAACGGCAATATTATAAGACAACAGGTTAAAAATGAAACAGCAGCAGATCACAACCACATCCTGGAAAAGCGTCCTTCTAAAATTTCCATGGAGTAATGTCTGCTAAAATACAGCACCAGTAAAGTATAGTTACAGCATAAATACATTCACATGTCAGTAAACTCCACAGGACCAAAACCCTTTGATCATGTGACTCAGCATGAGATACATGTGTATGCGATAAACTGCCTTATCAGTAAACCCAGCACTGTCTACATTCTCTGGTTTAAACTGGTGCGTTTTGTTAGTTCTATGTGCCAGGTTGGGAACCGAGTGCAGTAAATGTTGTCCCTGGTGAAATAACGTTATTACTGTTAATTTAAAATTCATAGTCTGCATCTTTAAATATAAAACGTTCCAAGCTTCACTCATGGTCACAGCTGTCGTCCCTGCATGCTTTCCAAAGCCTACAATTTCACACAAATATGCGCTACCGAAAAGAAGAAAGAAATCTGTGCAAACAATCTGTGTTTACTTCTTTGGCCGGCGGCAGGCATTGGTGGAGCTGTATTTTGAGCTTTAATGTTCAGTTTCTGGTTTCCATAAACACCACTCTGTAAAAACAGACTACTAGTCGCTGCTATTAGAGGGATTTGGGGTTCTGAGAGGAGAAGGCAGAGTGCCTGTCCCAGATCAGACATAAGCATGGCTGAATCTGGCAGATGTTTCTCTCCTCAGCAGTGTCAGGACCTCACAGGCCTCCCTATGGAACCATAAGGAACTGGATTCTTTCAGTGCCAGGAAAAAGATCAAATCTCCAAAACCACATTTAGGAGCTAGGGACAGCTCAGTCCTATACTGCAAATGGTTTAGCATGGAAGACTTCGTAAAAGATAAAATGTTGGATTTCTAAGTGGGACACATGATTTTGGGATGCCACTGTACTACAGTTGACACATTGCTGATTAATCATCTTATGCTATGTGAGGCAAAACGTCTGTGATAATTCTACATTCCACATTAAAATATTCAGATATTTGAATAGTTTTAGATTAAGGAACAATGCCTAGAATCTGTACTTTAAGGGATGTACTGTAAGAGGTGTTTGTTTCTTTTTGTGTCTATTTGTATGGGTAAGTGTTACCCTCTTCCAAATATTCACAGAGGTCCAAGTAGGGAGAGAGTTCATACTGTTCAAGAGCTCCTAAACATCAGAGCTCAAACTCAGGCTTTAGCAACTGCCTGTGAATTAACTTTACAACCCACTCCTCAGAGAAAATACTTTTTAATTAGACAGTATCATAACAATTTCACATATACTTGATATATTCTGGATATCAAGAACTTCTTTCATGAAAACATTAAGAAAGACAGAGGGCGGAAATTAACTGAAAGACAGATTTTTATGTTAAAATACTTTCTCATTTCGCAACCTAAATTACAACTTTTTGTAAGCCACTGTAGTAGATTAAATTCTCTATAAGGAATACTGTAACACTATAATAAAATGCTTTGTTTCAGAATCCCATTCAGCCCGAGAAAACAATGATGGCTGATTCAAAGGAACAAGTTTGGGGTAGGGAGATCTATTTATCTTGCTTATAGAAGACTTACGGACAACTATGGATATGTGTTTAAAAACAATCATTATTTTCACAATTCTCCTTCTCAATGCTATATAGAAAAATGAAAATGAGAATATTTTCAAAAAAAGTGGAGTGTCCCTTTAATGGTTCAAGCCCAGCTTTAAACTACAGGGCTTTCATACTTAAGAAAGTTAACCCCAGGCAAATACCTTGTCGAAAATAACACATGTTTTGGTTTCCTAGCTAATCTATGCGTTGTTTATTTGACTTGTTATATAACTACTTTAAAATAGATTTTGTTGTTATTTCTTAGCGCAGTTTACGGGAAGTTGCGTGTTTTTCACGAAAGCCGCTTGTTTATGTTGTTACTGCTGAAACCATCTATAACATCTAAGAAGTATCGGCCAGGCATAGGCAAATATCTTCAGTCAGTCAACTCTGTTTCCTAGCTCATTAAAAATATCTTTTACACCGGCTTTGGGTTTCCCCAAAAACGGAGGCCGATGTCCTGCTTATCTGTTTGCATGTGCTTGATTGTAAGATTATTTGCGACTTTCACATGAATCACATCCAGGCTCGGACTGGTAATCTGTACAACCGGGCAAATGCCCGGTGGGCTGCTCGACATGTGGGCCGGTGGCCTCCGAGATTTTTTTTTTTCATGCCAAAATGTTTAAGTTATTTATTTTCGGCCCGTCATGTATAAATGCAGTTGCATTTGGCTTTGGGGGCGGGTGATAGGAAAATATTTTCGGCTTCTTCATGACAGGTTCAGTGTGTGTTACGATCGCGCACCCATGCCCCACCCCTCAAATGGATTTGTCCAAGCAGCCGCTGGGTTTATGTGGAAATATACAGTGATGATAGCGCATCATTTAGCCTTGCACTTAAGAAAAATCATTATGGACAACAGAGGCTCCAAAAAGAAGAAATGGGGAGCGGAGAAGATCCGCGAGAAAAAGTCGCCCAGGTATATTAACAACCGCCCAAATATATCTGGCATAACTTTTTTTTGTTCTTCCGTGATAATGACACTATTTGATAATGACATTTGAGTGCGAGCAAGTGTCTCTTCCAACGAGTTCTGTATGTGTTCGCGTGCTCTCTGTTTCTCTATGAATTGGCTGTGAGCCGAGGCAAGCTCAGTGTCGTTGTGTCCATGTTTCTGAACTTGAGCAGAGTTGTATGCATTAGAGGTCTTCACAGAGGACCCGTACAGTTCCGGGTCTATGTTTTAAAGGGGCAGTTGGGTCTCGGTCGGTCCCAGTTTAATTATGCTACTTCGGGTCCTGGGTCTGATCGACCAGTCGGCGCTAATGCGTTAAAGCTCTGGTTTCTATGGCTATAACAACTGGCTCTTGTTTTGAAAGTCACAATGCACTTTCTTTCTTATATTTTTATAAATATTATTAATTAACCATCTTTGCTTTCTGAGCAAACATTTTAGATATAAGAGATGGTAATCTTTTAATCTGCAAGAGAGAAATAGAAAGAGAGGCACTTTTACTGCTTCTGCTCTATCTAAAGTGAAGAAAGCTACATAAACCATTATAACACCGGTCACATTTATAATCTATAGACCTATTTATAATCTATAGACCTGCACTGTCTATCATTAATATACTTTACATATTATTGTATTCAATAGAGTTTGATAAAAGGGGTCATCTACACAAGTATTGCTTCATATAACAGTGCAAAAATAGTAAAGTGTTTTTGTGGTGCTTCGACAAACAGTGTCAGCTTTGTTCATGGCAAAGAGAGTTTGAGGTGGTTGAATTTTAACTATACTGTGAAATTAATATAAATGTTTAATAAATCAAAGCATTGGGTTAGAGGGGCGATTTTGGTATCGGTGGGCTTGTGTGTGGAGTGGGGGGGGGGGGGTGTCGTCGGTCCAGTGGTGGGCCGTTCCACGAGGAAATTGCCAGGGCCGAATTTTGTTCCCAGTCCGACCCTGATCACATCTATGTGATTTGTGAAATGATCGTATGATCAAAGGTTAGGATGCTTTCTACACATCATTTTATACATGAATTCTATCCTGAATTTGCAAATGTTCTGTAAATGACGTGAATCAATGTTGCCCTAATAGTCTGGTAAGATACTGCATGTTTCAAACTTAGCCATACGTGCTAATGCACGGTTGAGTATACTTTGAAAGCTGTGGGAACACGTCTGTGTGGGAGACCGAGACGCTACGGACACAGAAAGTGAAGTTTACCTGGGCAATTAAGGGTGAAGAACAACATGAGGGTGCATAATATGACAACATTTTTAGTCTTTTAGCAGTGACGGAAAAATCTGAAAGCCATCTGTCATTTTGAAAGACTTTGAAAACTTGTAAATGTAATTCCCAGCCCTGTCCATTTGAGGACAAATGCGTATTTGACGTAATGTAGCACTGGGCAGAATGATCTAGGTGAAGTTCTGTCAGAGAGCTATTAAATTATAATAAAAGTTAATAATTATAATTATAATTATAAATTGACAGATAATAATTGATTATGACGGAATTTTTACGACCCTGTACGTCAAAATGAAAGCAGGTTTCCCGCAGCACTTTGCAGTTCAGGCGGCCCGCCTAAGCTGGGAAACCCTACCGCCTTAACTAGGTTGTCCAAAAAAAGCAAAATATTTGCTGCTCAAAGGGCCGTCAAGTGCAACTCGGAGAATAGCGCTGATGCGCTTTACTCCACGAGCAGGCAGGCGCGCCACACAGCCGAAATGAGAAAGACGTGGTCCAGACCGTCACTGTCTGTAAGGATGTACTATCATCGTTCGCCAGACGTTCTACAACATCTGCTTCAGTTTGTGTTTATTAACCCTTTAGTTTCATTTCATCACGCAGTTATTCCCGTTAGAGGTAAAAACATTTAATTCATTAATAATCTAGTATGTGTTCATTTTATATCATAGTTTTTCCACAATTAAGTTTTATTTGAGTGTTTTAAATAAAAATATTTTAATTTTCATCATGACGCGTAGGACCCGCCCAATTGATTACCACGTCCCCTGGCCACAACCACCCGCCCAACTCTACCACCTTAAATAACAAATTTTCTGCGGGAAACCCTGGACAGGTGAGGATAAAGTCTAACGCAGCCTCTTGGATAAAATAAGGGGGCGTGCACACCAAAACTTTTACGCCGGCGTATGTTTTCAATTGTTTCCAATGAAAGAGCAGCACTTTTCAAAAAAGCCAGCTGCTGTCGTTGTTTTCCACGCTGAGCGTCGACGCTCGGGAGTTTTTCCGCACTCAGGGCAAAGAGTTGAAAAATATTCAACTTTTGGTAAAAAGCTCACCTCGTCAATGTCAGTTCTCACACAGCTGTCCAATCACAGTGGGGGAGGGCAGGATAAACATCACAACAACCAACAGGCGTATCGTTTAACGGCTGATAAACAAAGCAGAAGTATCATAGCAACCAAAGCGCTCAGCTGAAACAAAGCTGGCACCCGGCAACCACCTGGCGTTTTCAGCCACGTTTAAAAGCTTTGGTGTGCAGTGCACACCCCTAACCCTTTAGGTGCAGTGTAAAATACCCTTATAATGAATGTCTTTGGAGACCAGGATCACAGATTCACTGAAGACAATTTCACATATTATGTGGCTAAGAATGAACTTTGCAAAAGAACATACCTAGAGAACATAAGACAAGTGTTCCAACTTAAATATCCTGTATGCTGACTCACACATGTGTGGGCTAGAAATGGAGTGAGTCAGCAATTTAGACTGTAACACTGTAAGTGAAATGTGTTATGAAAGCACAAAGAGATCATAACCATCATCATGTGACATTGGTCTTATAAACTTGCATTACAGTGATTCAGAAAAAAATGTACTGTAATGCTTGCTAATAGGCAAGTTGTTTTCTAGGTGACACAGCACGGATGATTACAGGATCATGGGGGGCAGAGCGCTGCGGACTAATCTTTCTTAGAGTGCAGGGCAGGCACGTATCGCATCACTTCCTGTCTGCACCTCAACTCACTCTACCCAGCAACTTAATCATAGCTTACTGCAGCCTGATCACACACAGACACGCAAAGACCTACAGACAGCAGTTTCACCTCCCACAGCATTACCAAAAGCAGAATAAGGGGTCTTTTATATGATAACAACAAAACTACACTCCTACAACTTCTGGATGTTTTTCTGTGATACTCTCATCAGTAGCCCTTAAAAGGGAGACAGAATATCTCATATGTGATACTTAACTGAAAGCAGGATGGACTGCCAAAATGATGCACAGTTGTGTGGCTCCAAAGGGGGCGATTAACACAGGATGTTGTGGAGAAGCTTAAAGGATGCAGGTCAGTGGGTGGTGCTAGCCAGTTTGTGACTACAGTGGGGCAAGGGATAAGTGCTTTACTATTACACCATATGGAAGACTGTTTAGCAAACCTGCATAGTAGCCTCACTTAAAGGGCCAATATTCTGTTGCTTAAAAGAACATTATTTTGTGTATTTTGTGTAACGCAATGTGTTCTCGTGGTTTATGGTTAAAAAAAACGCATTATTTTCCACATACCGTACATTATTGTTGCTCCTCTATTAGGGATTCTGAATCGATTCCACAAATGTCAAGAATCGATTCTTAAATGTTAGTTTACAAAATAATAATGTGCCGTTATCAGAACCAAAAGGCAGAACTCAACTGGGGGAGCGGTCCTGCCCATGGACAGCTTAAGAGTGCGCGCTCTGCACGAGCAGTAGAGAAAGAAATAAACAAATACATCTAGTACAGCCTTGTTTGACTAATTCTAAACTGCAAGAAAACAAGATACTCTTTGGGATGGTCTTCCTCTGCAATTTCTCTGTTTAGTGAGTGGCAGGGAGAAACCGCGCATTTAATTTACTGACTGATCTGACTGTGCTAATAGCGTTTCCCTAAACCATCCGCTGACTGTTTAGATGAATATACTTCTGTAAAAATATGCACATACTGTAGTTTGTTATTCATGATGCTAGACGCTTAACCTTAGTCAGTTTGTGGAAGTTAATGCCAGTTAACATATAGAATTAATATGTCACGTTTAATTAAAATTTTTTACTGGTTTAAATGTCTTACAACAGAAACAGGACATATATGTATTTAAGAATGACATTATTGATCACTTAGTATCATTAAAGTACAGTATATGACAGTTCAGAGACTAGTAGCAAAAGCGCAAACATTAACCTGGCTTTGAGAGCAAATGTGAGGTAATGACGTCACAAATACGCTAATTAGTATGTCAAGAATCGATTCTGAATCGAATCGGGACCCTAAGAATCGATTCTGAATCGATTCATGAGGGTCCAAGTGATTCCCACCCCTATCCTCTATGCACCGACTTTCTATAACACGTTGATTGTACAAAGCTCATTATTCGGTGAAAGCACGGTGTGCTCCGATTGGCCAGCTATCCAATGTGTGTGTGATTGGAATATTTCAAGTACGTAAGCGGACATGTGATGCTCCTAACCATGTTTCGAAGATCAGCTGCCAAAGCAATAGTTTAAGAAGATAAAATTATCTTTACTACCTTAACAATGCACCCTGACATCTGATCGAAAAATTGCATAAACCAAGCTAGCTGACCGGTCAACTTTGCCAGCGTAACTTGAGCAGAACAGATCGGTAAGGATACTAACCCAGGTGAAAAAAAATTCTATTAAAAATATACTTTAAAAAAGTGTACTAAGTATATTTTCTAGATTTTGTACTATTTTCGTCAAATCCAAGTATAGTTAAGTGTACTCAATTATGTATTAACTTCAACTTAACACCTATTTGATTACACTTCAAGTGTAAATAGTATGCTAAAATGGAACAACTTTTTTTAAACTTCAAGTGCACTAAAATACACTCCTGAAAATCAAGATTTATGAGTAATTAAGCACACTTACAGTACAATTGCATTGTATTGCAATTTTAATGGAAATACACTTAAAAAGCCATTGCAGCACAAATTATAGTTGTGTTTAAGTACATTTTGTGCATACTGCTATCATACTTATAATTAGTATAAACTATGTTAATTTAGTATGCCTCTGTAATATTTCAAGTGCTCTACAAATGCACTTCCTAACTATTTTTAGTGCTTTTAAAGTGTCCCACTATGACAATAATAATGTTTTTAAAGTGAATTTCAATTATAACCTAAACATCATAGACACGTACTTTCAGTGCAATATTATTATAGTGTATTTTTTATATTTTAAGTATATTTAATTTGTACTTTTATCCCCATTTTGTTATACTTAAGCATGAATATTGCTGTTACACTACAAGTGTATAATATAACAATTCAGTTCAAATGCACACAAACAGATTACAAACTGCATTTCAAAAAATGATCTTTATTAATGACACAAAAGTAACACACAAAACAGATATTGGCAAAATGGGGAACCTTAAACAGTCGACTTTCTTTGAAATGCCGGGAAGAGAACAATTGCGAACAACTTGTACTATATGGACATCTAGCTCTGATTTGAACTACTGGAGGCCTTGTAACTGGCATTGTTGCACTTCCTCCGTAGAAGGTCCCGGATCTCTGCCACCTCGATGTTGGGGAATCACTCCCTCACTGCATCTGTAAAACAGGAAAGAGACATTTCAATTTCAATTTTATTTATATAGCGCTTTTCACAATTTGTAGTTGTTTCAAAGCAGCTTTACATTAAAAGAAGCAGGGGAAACAGAAAAATCGACAGACAATATAAGTAGCAAAATACAGCGGCTATGAATAAACTTTACAAGTGAGCAAATTAATAATGTCTCGTATACAAGAGGGTGCTAAGTTAAGCCAATGTTGCTTGACTCCCCGGGGTTAAAAAAACCCTAGGAGAAAAACCTCAGGGAGGAACAAAAAGTCCTAGGAGGAAAAGATATACACATATATATATATGGGATGTAAACGGATAAGGAGATTTAACGGGTTCCGTCTAGGGCTGCACGATAAATCGCATGTGTTTGTCAGGCGCATCTCCTCAGTAATGCCGGTTCCTTGATTAGTATTAAATCGCCATCAGCTGTTTTCAGATGGAGCAGCTTTAACTACAGAGCCGTAGTTCCCTGACAAGCTGGGCCATATCGCATACATATCGCAGCCGATACGTCCGCGATAATTAATGCGAAATTGCCCCGATTGTCAGTGAACTACGGCTCTGTGTAGTTAAAGCTGCTACATCTGAAAACAGCTGATGGCGATTTAATACTAATCAAGGAACCGGCATTACTGAGGAGATGCGCCTGACAAACACATGCGACTTATCGTGCAGCCCTAGTTCCGTCGGTGGTCAGGCATCGGCTGGGCATCACGTTGAAGGGCAGCCAGTAGATCAGTGGTGTGTTGACCTCCACGGCAGCCAGAACTGGTCTGTTTGTCTCAATGTCCTCGGGTTTGAGGACGAGACAGGGAGAGAGAAACAAAATCCTATTAGCGTAGGGGCCATTCACATGTAATGCAGTGTCACACAGTGTTGTGTTTTAATATCTGCTCGGTTCCAGACAGGCTAGCTATTGCGGCATTAGTAAATTACCCAGACGAGTTATGTGAATGCTTTGTTCCGTACAAGCTAACTTTTGCGAGATAAGTATAATTTACTAGACAAATTATGTGAATGCTTTGTTAAAGAAAAAAAGTCTTAAAGAATAATTCCGGTATTAAACACTTTGAGTCTCATTTCTGGTTTGTTTTGGATGAACTACAGTGATGGTCACTGAAATTTTGACAATGGGTCGTGTCTTGACTTTTTAACTTGTTTAGAAGCGTCTCTTGACTGCTTCAGAATGGAAGTCAAGGGCCATGCACAAACATGTCATTAAAACAACACTTAACGTTCATTTTCAAAACTGTGCTACTCACAGAGTGGTTTGTGGTGTTCGTTGATGATTAAAAACAAATATATCAGAGCAATGTATGATTTCAATCCGTGTTATTTGCTATAGTGGATCTATTTTTTCAGACACCTCACAACCACGTATATACTTCCGCTCTATATTTGAGTCTGAAGCGTTAGCACACTCTTGACCACTTGATGGCGACAACCACTTTGCCTAACAAGGATGCTGAACGGAACTTGGTGTCTAGCGTATAGACAGTCACAATCGAGCTCAAATTCAAACCTAAGGCTGGTCACTGAGCCATCAAATATGGGAAAAATTTGTTCCCTACTCCGAGGGCACAGTTGCTCTGCTCATGCTAGCCTTTTGAGAGAAACCGAGCGAAAAAACTACAACCAGATGTAAACAGACCCTTTTCCATTTCCGGCGGCAGAGTGATATATCAGCGAGCAATGAGTCTTCCAAGAGAAGTCAATGGAATTTTACAAAATGCCAAATAAAACACCACAGAAACTGTATTTCGCTACACTACTTGTTTTTAATCATCAACGAACACCAAGAACCACTCGGTGAGTAGCACCCCTTACGAAAATTAACCATGGTTTTACTACAGTTAAGACCAAAAAAACCATGGTTACTGTAGTAAAACCATAGCTACCACAAAATAACAATGGTTTTGACAACCATGGTTTTCAAAAACCATAGTTAAACCATGGTTAGTGTAGTAAAACCATGGTTTTGCTCATAGTAATCAATTGACCAAAAAAAACATGGTTACTACACTTTTACCACAATAAAACCATGGTTAATATTCGTAAGGGACAGTTTTGAAAATGAAGGTTAAGTGTTGTTTTAATGACATGTTTGTGCATGACCCTTGACTTCCACTCTGAAGCAGTGAAGAGACGCTTCTAAACGAGTCAAAAAAAGACACGACCCATTGTCAAAATTACAGTGTCCATCACTGTAATTCATCCAAAACAAACCAGAAATAAGACTCAAAGTGTTAAATACCAGAATTATCCTTTAATGGAGCATTTCACCTGTAGAAACATTAATCTTTATTGAAAGTGTCTCATATTTGTAGTGGAAATGTAACATACATTTCGAATTTGGTGCCTATTTGACTAAAAAAGGGGTGTTTGTAGTCTCACCACCTCAACAAAGATATTGGACTTCCTTCTTTCAATGATGCAAAATTATAATTTTTTACATCATTGAAAGAAGGAAGTGCAACACTGAAATCTGTATTTCTCCTGTCTCAGGAAATGATGCATGACCATTCAAAAACATGACTGGGGTTCTAAAGATACAAAGCTTAATACAAATGGGTGAAGTGTCCCTTTAGATTTAAAGTGATTGACTGTGTCTGATTCACAGATACCAGTTGGCAAATCATTTCAGAGCTTAGACACTTTTGATATTCTAGGGAAAATTAAGAGACCAGAATTTTGCGACCGCAGTGTACGTGTTGGATTGTATTCTGATATTAATTCTCTAAGATACGAAGGTGCTGGGCCTTTTAAGGTTTTATTGGTGATTAATAGTATTTTTAATTGTATGCGATATTTGACTGGTAGCCAGCATGACATGGGCATGAATTAAAACAATATTAAATTAAAAGATTAAACTTAACTTACATCATTTTTACACAGAAACCTCTTCAGCGTCAGCAAGGTCGACCACATGGTACATGACCTCTGTAAACACAAACATGGATAGACATCATATTAAAAAAGAAGACAATCATACAACTTTAAAATATATTTTGACTCCAAGCTTCTTTACAACAACATCTAACGTTAGTTTATCTTAAACTTAAAGTGAAGCTGGCTTGGTTACTAAACAGAATAAAGCTATTAAAACAGGCTTGCAAAATAAGCAGCATCTATCAGAACTTACCTACAGCAATGAGCTTTTAAACAACAGAAATCGTCTAAGGTTATCGTTTAAAATAGCAGAAAGAGCCATTTGCTACAGTTAGCTGAACATCTCCAACACAAGTAATCTTGCCGTTTTATTTTTAAAGTTTTAAACATCGAATTGATTCGTTTATCAGGCATTTTGCATGTTACTTTGCTCACTGAAAAACCGCATGTTCAAGTTCCTAACGTTACTGTGTACAGTGTATAACTTACTCTTAATGTTTCCTGTGTGTGCTTTAAATTAAAACACTTCTCGCATAAAGACAAAAATAATCACAGTGAAGAACAAAATAGGAACAAATATGGAACAGATCTGCGCGATGTAAAGGAATGAAAGTCAAACTTACCTCAGCCGTACTGTTTAGCATGAAAACGAGTCAGTAGCGGTTTGAAAAATGCCGTTGATCCTGATTGGTGGGAATGAATGGGTGGGTGCAGGTGCATTCTGGGAATTTGAGTCTTTTGCCCTGGCGTTGGTACTGCTTTAGCATGCTGCTGTAGATGTATTTTGACTACAATTTCCAAGTTGCATTGGATGTTTTTTTTTTTTTTCATTATTTTGGATCCTCTGCTGGCACTTTATTTACTTTTTATAATCTGCGTTTTCACACTGATTTGTTCTTTATACTTTATCAATAATAAAAATATTAAATATTTTTATAAAATGTATAACGTTTACAAAACATGTTTAGTTGACAAACATGTTGACAGTTATTTTGAGTGATGCTCAGATTTTCTTAAATAAAAAAAACCTTTATCAATTAAATTACATTAGCATAATAATACATGTATTTAGTAAACACACTTGTAGATATATAATGTTTTTATGTTATGTGCTGCCTTGAACCCCCCACCCAGCTTTGAAAACAGAGACAGCAACTCTGTCATTAACCCTTCACACCTCACAACCAGCACTCCTTACAACCAGCTGTGAGGATTCCTAGAAACTTCCACCAGTATACATCCATATACACAAGGTTTCTGGATGTTTCACGAGTTTACTTCTGAGTATTACGTTTCCAAGCACTCTGCCTCATTTATCTGGCAAACCTAAAGTTTAGCAGGGATTTCCCATCCGTATTTGTCTGGATACAGCTCTTTTCATGCAGTGTATAGCCTACATTTTATTATTCTAACGTATTTTATGAAAGTACTCTGATATGCAACTAAAAATACACTTATTTTATAGTGTACTGTATAAAGTGTACAGAAGTCACACTTCTAATGAAGTGAGATCCTAGTATGCTAAAAAAGTAAATTAACAATTAATTTCCAAAAAATATACTTCCCATAAGTATATTGAATTGTCACTCTAAGTATGTCAAATTTAATACACTTAAAAAAAATAAACTTCTATACAATTTAAAATACATTGACAACAAAGTACACTTTCAAAAAGTACATTTAAAAAATATTTTAATTACTGGTAAATTAGTATACTTATTTTTTGGACTCTTAAGTTGAACTTAATTACATCTTTTTTTAAGTATACTTTCAAAAAGTACATTTAAAAGATAATTGAATTACTGGTAAATTCATTATACTTATTTTTTGGACTCTTAAGTTGAACTTAATTACATATTTTTTGAAGTATACTTTCAAAAAGTACATTTAAAAGATAATTGAATTACTGGTAAATTAGTATACTTATTTTTTGGACTCTTAAGTTGAACTTAATTACATATTTTTTGAAGTATACTTTCAAAAAGTACATTTAAAAGATAATTGAATTACTGGTAAATTAGTATACTTATTTTTTGGACTGTTAAGTTGAACTTAATTATATCTTTTTGGAAGTATACTTTTAAAAAGTACATATTAAATACTCTTTAAATTAAGTACAACAAGTAGAAGCATACTTGTTTTATACTTCATGTACTTCAATCATATTTCTAATACACTAAAGTATACTACTTTTTTACCTGGGAAAACATAAAAACCATGTCTGCATTTGTAACTCGAGTTTTGTCAGTAGGATTTTTTTAAATATGAAAACATAGGCTACTTACAAGATGTGAATCAGAAGAGCCAGAGTGTACTTGCAAAAGTTTGCTCCACTTTTTAGACAAAGCCTTTGTGTACATCCTGCCTTGTACTCTTCAGTGGCAGTTGGTGACTTCTTTTTTCGAGGGCGCTAGATGCAAAGTTCGTCACAACATGTATGTAGCCCGTCAAGTGTGTGGTAGCTTTTGTCATATTTTTCAAAATATGTGTTCTGCACATCGAGAGATCCAGGGGCGTTGCACAAGATCTTGGGCCCTATGCATACGCAGTCCTGATGGGCCCCCATGCCCCACCCCCATAATATATTCCAGACTTTTCAAGGGCCCTCTCTTCCTTTGGGGCCCTGGTAATCAGTACTGGTTTTACCCCCAGTCCGACGCCCCTGGAGAGACATGACGCAACAAACACATATTTTGAAAACGCAAGCAACACACACGAGACTCTGAACACTTATTTTGAATTAGCGCCCCTCGGATGAGCCGTCACGAGCTGCCACTGGTAGTCTCCAGTGTCCATTAAATAAAACTTAACCATTGATTTCTTATTGTTTCCTCTACTGCAGAGGTCTTCAACCTTTTTCAGTCCAAGGACCCCTTATTGGATAAAGAGGAAGACCATGGACCCCCAATACATGTATCATATAAAAACTGGATTTATATATTTTTTACGATGTTTACATTACAAATATATAAAATAATTTTTCTTGTATACATAGACACATACTGTTAACATACTTTTAAATTTGTATTTAAAATTACATTTAAAAAAACTACATATTAGGGAACCTTTATTTTAGTAAAGTATTATATTATATATGGGAACATTCATTTCAATCAAGTTTTTTTATCATTTGTGTTATTAGTTTATTAATGCATTTTTCATTCATGTCTAATTTCATTTTTTTATTGAATTCAAATAATATTTGGGGGACCCCCAGTAATACCACCACGGACCCCCTGTTGAAGACCCATGCTCTACTGGAAGGCCGAACAAAGTAGTTTGACTGTTGCAACGAAAAACACAGCGTCTCCATGACATGGCGATGGCAAAAATACTACAGTGCGAATGAAAGTGAGACCTTCATTATTTGAACATCCACCTTATTTTTTATGTAAATGTGGGCGCCGCCATCTTGGAGCTCCTTTGTGTAAGACGTCTGAGGAACCACTAAAGCTAATGGCAGTCAAATTGTGAGGGACACTAGTGTGCCGTTTTGACTGGCTTTTTAATGTTTATTATAAAATCCAGGAAGACCAGCATCATTTGTGCAGTTAGGGGTTGCCATAATAGCTGGTACAAATGCAGTAAATCTCCACAAAACATTTGGTTTAACCATAATACACGCACAAGAAATGAATGTGTATGTGGCGCACGTGCACCCATACTGTAATCTGTATTCACAAATCCATCCAGTAAAACCTTTCATAGAAACTGCCAGTAAACAATAAATACAATAATTGTTTTAAAACAACTAATATTATGCTAATAAAAATATGCTGATTTATTTATTCTGCTACTATATATTATTACAAAAATGTGATTACAGTACAGAATATTATATATTATTACAAAAATGCGATTACAGTAGAAAATATATACGACATAATCTGCTTAGTTAATGTTTATAATAGTTCTTCTTAATGTGTTTGCGAGTACTTTTGTTATGTTTTAAATGAAAAAGCTAACAATTTTAAAATAAGCAAATAATTTCACAGCTCATGTCTCCATCTAGTGCGTAAGAAGCGATGTAATAATATTTTCATAAAACGATAACAATACTCAATACATGTAATAGTTTACAATACATGTACAATTAAAGTTTACAATACATGTGTCGCCATAAAAACTCAAACAAGTCCATTAAAAATTGCCAGAGGGACAGTTGTGACATTTTAATTCAATGCCTGAAAAGGTTAAAAACACAAAATCTTGGTCTATTACATGTACAAACACTCGACTGACTTTCCCATTGTAAAGATACTGGTATGTCTCTGTCCTTTTATATTTGCGCATTGAAGACCAGTCACCGTCCCAACCAACAACACAAAATTATTGAATATATCTTCATATAATATATCAGACCACTTCTTAATTTTATCCTCCCAGTGTACATGGCAGGTGTAGTCAATTTAACTGTTTAAGTCATGTTTTATGCGTGCTCGCACTACACTGTTTTCTACCGGCTGGCTATTGAAGTGGACATCTCGCACAAAGAAGGGAAATACGTCACATCACTTACTTTGCATTCAAAGATAAGGTGGATACATTAGGGCTGTGTTATGCAAATGTTCCCTGCAGTATGAAGTCCAACTGTAGTGGTGTGTTTGAAAAAGCCGTTTTAGGAAGGCGTGGATGAGGCTTCACTTTTAAAAAGATCTCTTGGGGTTTTAAATTTTTATATTTCCAACTTTACAGATCTTCTATGTGCACAAACACCTTTAAACACTCTAAAGACAAAGGAACACATGAAATCAAATCATGACTGCTTTAAAAAATTTTAATGGGTGTAAACCCTACCTCTTCCTCCACCCTATCTGCATGAGTGCCCTTCAAATACCTGCACTAAGTACAGCCTTAACAGCTTTTTACTTCTGCCTCAGGAGCTGGAAAATTAAAGGGCAGAGAGGGGAAAATAAGACGAACATGAATGGAATCCAAAGTTCCAATGAGCTCCACATGGTTTGAGTATCATGAGACATTTCAAAAGACTTTATTAAGATGTCAAATAAATCCTTGGCGTCCCCAGAGTACATATGTAAAGTTCTAGTTCACAAAAGCATATAGATAATTTATTATAGCATGTTAAAATTGCCACTTTGTAGGTGTGAGCAAAAGTTTGCAATTTTTGTGTGTGGCCTTTAAAATGCAAATGAGCTGATCTCTGCACTAAATTGCAGTGCTGTGGTTGGATAGTGCAGATTAAGGGACGGTATTATCCCTTTCTGACATCACAACGGGAGCCAAATTTTAAATACCTATTTTTTCACATGCTTGCAGAAAATGGTTTAATAAAACTAAGTTAATGGGTTGTTCTTTTTCACATTTTCTAGGTTGATAGAAGCACTGGGGACCCAATTATAGCACCTTAACATGGAAAAAGTCAGATTTTTGTGATATGTCTTCTTTAAAGGACAAAGGAGAATGCCGATTAATAATAAGCTACATTATTTTATTAAGACTATGGATCAGGGATTCATAAATAAAAGATCCCATGCCATTTCATTTGCCTGAAGTACAGTAAACTACAGCAGCAGTTACATCTTACATAAGCCTACTGGAGCCATTCTAACTGTTTGCTATTGTGATGCCTATTAAGTCTTTCATTTTGCTTTAAAATGTATGATGCAAGATATGACTGACATTACTGACATGTGGAAGCCATAAATTCATTAACACAACATAACAGTCGTTGTTTAGCAGCCCCCCCCCCCCAAAAAAAAAATCACAAAATCAAATAAGATGTGAATGTCTGTGTGGTTATGAAATGGCTGGGAAAGGCTTTTAATGTACTTTCACATGATTCTTACTAAGAACAAGCTCTGTTCCAATGTCTGTTCCAGTGAAACAAAGTGTGTACACAACTGCCACTGCAAACAAACAGAAGAATAAAAAATGATTGCGTTTTTCCTTGGCTTAGCTGTTCCTGGTGTTCAATGTATAAAAACAGCTGACAGAGATATTTATTATATTCAATAACGATGAATCACTAGAAGACCAACGTAGTTCCATGATTGGCCTTGCAGCCTACTGATGACTTTAGTGCACACCAGTAATCCATGCCTGCTTAAAATTTTGTCTTGTAACTTTGCCTCTCCAGTCCAATATAAAGTTTTTAACTTAAACATTGGCTCAGCTCTTTCTGCCTTTGGGCACTGCAGCTAATTGTGGAGTTTCCATGAGAAAGCAGAAGAAAAACCATGTAAAAAACTTTTTGAGGACATAAAGGTTAATGTCGTCTTCAGGGACTGAGTCATCCTGTAAGAGGGATGGTAAGCTTAATAAAGGGTGGAGAGTTTTAGAGGGCACAGACATGTAAAAGAAGACAAAGATCACAGTGCAATGGATGTTTTTTAAACTATAGGCAATTCTGCAGGCAAATCCTTTAATAAAACTCCCTTAATAATACACATATTATGATGGAGCATCATATTAGGAATTAGGTTCTGGGTCAGGGACATATTTTAGACTTAATTGTCTATACAGAAATAGATTACAACACCAATAACATGTGAAGGCATGTAAAATCTTTTCATTTTGAGAGAATCAACCCAAGGACATAGTCCGTAGCTGAACACATCCAAACAGTTAACAGCAAAACATCAAGATGAAGTCATGGTCTGTTATAAGAAAGAACTGTGTTCTTGTGCTGCCAAACAAAAAAAAATAGACAAGGACAGTCTATGTGTGAAGTCTGCAGTGAGGAAATCCTTTCCAGATGTGCTCTGTTGATCCAAAAGGTCACGGAGCATCAGAGCATCGTGTCTCCTAACATCTGGACCACGAGTTCCTTATATAGACAACAGTGATCTATGAAAACAATGATCAACTGCAGAAGCTATAGCCCTATTCGGACGGGATTAGTTTTACAGGGGGACCTCTGAGAAAATCGTGCTTCTCAGAGGTCCTCTGTGTTTTTAATCCCGTCCGAATCGGCCATGTCTGTGTTTTTCTCTGACGACCTCAGTAAAAATTCCAGAGCAATTTACCTACTGTTTTTCGCCGAACTCAGAGGTCCTCTGAGAAATTTAATCCCGTCCGGATGCAAATGTCTGTGTTTGCCCGCAATATCTTTTGAAAACGCGGTTCATTTCGTGTTTTGGCCAACTTGATCTGCCGTAAGGTCTTACTAATGCGCGTATATTGTATTTCCTGAGTCCCATTCATTCAGATATGAATGTTTTTTCGCATTCGGCAAAATAAAGTAATTAAATCAAGACGAGCTGAATATCATACACTGTTAAGACTAAACACTGATATATCATTAACATTATAAGAAACTCCGTTCAAAGTTGTTCAACTCCGGAATGGTAATGTTAATTAATAAAGATATAAAATTGTATTAATCATTATTTCTTCATTATTTTGTGTTTGTTATAAGCAGACAGTTATATAAAACACGTAGGCTAATGTTACTTTAGTAGGATTTGTATATTTTATTTTGATTTGTTAAAATTAAATTAATAAATTACATGTTCTGTCATGATTTTACATTTAAAGCAAAATATTAAACATTACAAACACGCGTATCCAGAGCACGTGCTACTGCAACGCCCAAATGCATGAAACAGACACTCCCATCTCTGGAATAGCCTGCATCATTTTAATCCCGTCCGAATCGGTACATAAAATCACAGACGTCCTGGGGGACACGCTGAAACTCAAACGTCGTTTGGAAAACTAATCCCGTCCGAATAGTGCTTATGACTATTTTTATAACATATAACTAAACCACTGCATGTATTATTTATGGAAGAATCACGTCCTTCTTCTAAGAAAGCAATCCATATAGCAGAGGATTTACGTGACCGCCTCCTATGAGTTCTGTGTACTTTAAATAACCAGAATCTCTGGGTGTGTGAAGTGCCGCATCACAGCGGTTTCTGACGTCATAGTCTGTAAGCTTTTTCGTTTGATCTTTGCGTACTGACGTCACACAGCTGTGCAGGTATAAAGATGCGGACGCGGCTGCATGCATACAGAGAGAAATGCATCGCTCTGATGATGCAGTTTACGATTACAATTAACCCATTTCAATTGTGTTTATGTAATAAAGCATTGTTTTGTTATGCAAATCACGTAGGCTAGTTCATTAGCAACAACATCTCTTGATTCATCCTGCGACAAATAATGGTTTTGTGTTTCACAGAGGGTGTGGGGATCAAAATTCCCTATACAATTAAAAGACAACCGTCACCAAATCCACTTTCTTTCCATGACAGAATGTAGGAAACGAGCAGCCAAATAAGCAGAATATAGGAAAATAAATGGGCCACCCATAAACGCCAACGTTAACATAATTATTATGCAAATAACAACACATTAAATGAATAAAATCTCCGGTCTTACCTCTCTGGCTATTTGACTCAGAGCATCATCCTCCGCAGACAGTTTCTCTCGGTTAGGAATTCTTTTCCTTCCCGTTAATTGATTTGCCATTTTAAATTCCCGTATGCTAGCACTCTACTAAAATACCTTCGGGTCACTAAAGTGCTATATTGATCAAAGATCACAGTGTGATGGTGTCATGGTCAGAAGCGGACTATCCTTCAGATCAACCATCATCAGCAATACATAATGTAGAATAGGATCCATCCTCCTTCTGATGCCTCATCGTCTCCATAAATCGCATGAATATGCGTCAGGAGCCTGTTGCACAGTCACACGAAACCCCGATGTGTCACAACATCACGGCTGGGAAGAAAATGACAGTTTGCTGATACACCATAAGCAAGATTATAGGCACTCCAGAGAAAATATAGCCGGTCATCCATCAGTATTCCTTCCTACGTTTTCTGAATCTGTTGGATAATTCGTTGGAAGGTCAAACAAGAAAAATAAATTAAATGATCTGTCCAGATCTGCATTTATTTCTAATGAGAAGCGGTGTTGATGAGCGGCCCTGTGATGAGATGGTCGGATTTTACAACGCTCGGCTCACAGTGGAGTGGGCGGGGCCGAAGGGCGGAGTCTGTTTGTTACCTATCAATACATTTCGTCTTCTCATCTACGACATGTTCGTAAAATCTGAATCTTTACAGAATTTTTGTGTACAATGGGATTTAAACGATCTGTGTGTCTGTCTGTCTGTGCAAGCCCACACGAATCTATTTAATACAATGAAATGCGTGTTACAGTGTGCTTTACAGTGGTACAATAGTTCCACCAAGAGGTTGTTTCAGACCACTGCAAGAAATTAACTCATGCATGTGATAAATAGGCTATGTCCGATATTACTGCAGTCACGATTAACGATTTGATGAAAGGAGTACCATTTCTGTCCATAATAAATAGTAATATCTAAATTGCACTAGAGAAATAAATAAAAAAGGTACTAGATATAAAAGTACTGCAACAGAACACACTCACTCTAGTGAGATAACAGGCATCACACCAAATGGGATGTCCTTAACATTACTTGGCAGTGATGATTATCCTATGATTACAGTTGGAAAATAACTATAGCCTATCAAAATGTGTCAACAAACGTATCTAAATGAAATTTAACGAAGCTGGAAATTTCCAATATTAAATGAAATAAGATGAACCTTTTTCTACCAGACGTCACTTATAGAAAAAAAGAACAATTAAAGAAATCTTCACTATTTTGATTCAGTGTACAAGGGCAAAAGCAATAGTTAAAAAAAATTATTTATGTATATGGGAGGAATTATTGCTGTAATATATGGCAGAGAGGTATTGGATGTCTGAGGGATGATCAGAAAAGTGAAAGGGAAATATGATATATGGACCATTAAAACAGCAAAACAAAGCAGATAAAGCAGAGATTGTGGCACAAGAAACAGCTAAATGAGAAAGGAACAATACACACTCTATTGCACTTAATACACACGTAACAGCTCTTAAAACTATGTTATGCGATAGTCTATAGGTATACCTTTCAACATAAGAAGAATTCTCCAAAATATGAAAATTCTCTCATAATTTACTCACCCTTATGCCATCCCAGATATGAGTTCCTATATTCATTTAAACACAATATTTACTGGCCACAGAATACACGACTCAAAGGGATATTTCATTTTTACAGATTGACACATAAGGACTGTGCTTACACAACATAATCTGACTATTCTGGAATGTTATGCCAATGAAAAGGAGAGGAAAAAATGTTAAAGCTTAAATGAACGTTAAAAACACAAATGGGGCCAGTGCCCATGCAGGGGCCCTTGACCAGGGGGAGCCCTGGGCTTCAAGAATGCAAACCCAACAACAATGAAAACAAATGTTTATATGTTTAAAACTCTATATGGGTCCCAATGACAAGGCATAGACTAGACACTTCGTATTTGAGGACTCATGTCACTACTGTGCCCTGTGAATTTTCTAACTGTTAAATCTCACACACTTTAAACCAGTTGGTTGAAAGTCCAATAATTTACACTTGTACACTCACAGTGGTCCATTCACAAGCCAGACTATTGACACTGAAATGTTAGCCATGTCTGTTTGTATATACACTGATCATCCATGCCATTATGACCACTTGTAGGTCCCCCTTTTGCCACCAATACAGCCGAGGTATGGACTCCACTAGACCTATCTATCAGAACCATCATTCACTTTTTGAGCAATTTCAGCAACAGTAGTTTGTCTGTTGGATTGGACCACACGGGCCAGCCTTCGCTCCCCACTGGCATTAATGAGTCTTGGTCACCCATGACCCTGTCGCCGGTTCACCGCTTTTCCTTCTTGGACCACTTTTGATAGGTACTGATCACTGCAGACTGGGAATACCCCACAAGAGCTCCAGTTTTGAAGATGCTCTGAACCAGTCGTCTAGCCATCACAGTTTGGCCCTTGTCAAAGTCGCTCAGTCACTGTGTTAGAAGCAGGGAAAATAGGCAAGCGTATAAGCATCTGAGTGACTTTGACAAGGTGCATCCCAAATTACACAGCTGTGCACTATTCTACACCATTAAGTACCCGGATGATGGACTCATTCAACCGATAATTTGAAGTGTACAAAGCTGGACACTTCACGCACTCAACGGTCACATTTTTCCTTACATGACAGAAGAGTTCACCTGCAGAGACGGATACACTTCAGTCTGACAGTGCTTGAGGTTACATTGAACTAAATAGATAACACTGACATTAAAAAAGCTATTGATTTTCAATTACTTTTATTCCACTATTTGACATCATTTGCCCTCGTCTAAGAAACTGTTAAGTGTTCAATTTTGGATGATACTACACTTCTAAAATGTATACACTAGATGGTTGAGTACAAAGTGCATAGTTTGTCATTTGGGACAGCTGTAGTGTTGGTGTGCCACCAGGAACAGAGAAACACTGCCTACACCCTTTATCCTTTCAATGCCATCACTCTGGAGGGTAAATCTTCAAAATGATTAACTTCTTAGCTAAAACTGAAATCCAGTCTGCCTACATTAAAACATTAAGGGGCAGTTTCCAAGGTTAAGATTAATCCAGGACTAGGTCTAGTTAAATTGGGGCATTTAAGTAGTTTTAACAACGTGGACATCACATTTTTTGTTGTTTGCACCATAATACTTAATTCTGTGTAACTGGATCCTGTTGTACACAAACATGGACACTTACACTGCTTCAGGTTTAAATAAAATTTTGGTTATTATATTTATTGGTTCTTCCTAACCCCAATAGCTGGAAGAAATCTAAAATGCAAGCCAAACTAAAGCTCAGGTCTTAAGAGGTAAAAAAACATTACTGGTTTGCATCTGATATATGTTTAGATGTGTCAGTTCAGTTCAAGATAAAAAAATTAGGCAGCTCAAATGTGAATTTTAGTCTGGAACAAGATAAGCCCTGTCCAAGCCTAAATGTATTGTGATCATTTCAAGAATTGTTCATTAGTTAAGATATTGTATGTAATAGGAATGACGAAACTCTTATGGTGGCTATATCATAAGACAAATTAAAATAAAAAAAATGTGAAACTGCAGGATGCAAGCTTAGAATTAACATAATCATATGTTGGTGTGGATGCTAATATGCTTATTGTTATAGTTATCTTTGTCATTCTTGGTGTCATTCTGGCCTTTACACTTTACAGTTCAGGTTTAAATATGGATTAGCATTATTTTAACCACTAGAGGGCAGCAACCCTGTATCTTCAAATGCTGACTAATAAACTACACATCACTACACTGGTGCTAAATAGCACTAAAAGTGATTGACTGGCTCGTAATCACAGGGGAACCATCTTTAGTGCTAAACAGCATCTGTGTAGAACCAAATTGTGCTATGTCGAACTATAAGTGGTGCTACAGTATGTTCATGCTTTCTACAAGATGTGCTAGGTATAGCGCTAAAATGGTTCTGAATCTGATTACAAGCTTTTAGTACTATTTAGCACCATTTTAGCACAGTACAAAAAACACCATGTACCATTGGGAAAAAAATATTTGTCATGCCTGCTATTATTCACATAAAATTAAGTTGCAAGTTAAGACGTAAAGTAAAAGACCTCATCCAAAGTTAATTCTTATATATTTATAGTGCCCTACAAAGCCAAAGTGCAGTAACTACGCATTTGATCAAAATTGAGTTAAGGGTTGAAATGCGCTTTGTGAGATCTGTTGTGTCTTGTGACAAAGTCTCTGGTTCAATTTTGTCCTATTTCAGAGAAACATGCCCACTAAACACTGGACTGGACGTCAGATAGACGTGCATATCATGTCTATATTGGGTCCGTCGGTCCATGACTAATTCTGGACATCTATTCGAGGTCAACATTTGACCTTAAACTGAGTCATTTTTTTGGACATCATTTGGATGTCTATGACAGGTCTATGTGATCAGGCCTATATGTGTTTATTTACAAATAATCAACATTGTTGTATCAACATGATTAATACATATGAATAGCCTATATTATTTATACAGTATTTTTTCTGTTTTCATGAATTACATAAAAATTCATCTTAATTTACAATTTAAAAAATCTGTAATTAGTTTGTTATAATAAAAGTATATGATTGACCATACTAACAATTTAACATGAAAAAACACAAATTTATACATTTATTTTAAAAAGTGTATAGTGTCTAAGATGTAATAGTCATCCATTTAAGATATTGGTGGCCTAGGGGATAGAGAGGCTTGTTTGTGACCCAGAGGTTGCTGGTTTGATTCCCACAGCGTGCAGAAAGTGATTGAAGTTTTTCGGTGTTGTAGTGATAGTTGCCCAGTGTGTGTTCATGGCTTGCAGTGGATGGGTGAAATGCAGAGACAATCATGTCTCTTTCACTTTATACCCTATTTACACGGAGGTCCCACAGACGTGAATATTAGACGTGCAGTAGACATCAAAAAAGACGACACCTGGCGTTACAAAACAAGCCCTTCGATGGACCGAATTTGGACGTCCAAAAATAACCTGAAAAAGACGTCACTCTGACGTCACATTGTGCAGTGGGTGTGTGCAAAAATTGCAGTAACATGTTTGACTGGCTGGTAATAAACTTTAAGGGTATTTTTCTCGGTTTCAGTGTTTACGTACACTGTAAAAAAATTCGTAGAAATTACAATGTTATTGCAGCTGGGTTGCCGGAAATTTACCGTAGATTTACGTTTATGTTATTTACTAGCAAGAGTTTGTTCAAAGTAAAATACATTTTAAATATTAACAAGTCTTTATCTTTACAGAACAAAACTATACAATAACAGCCTCATGCAAAGCATTCTGGGAACCAGAAATCATCATCAACCTTTTTCTGTTTTTGCTTCAGATTTTGTTTTCCAGAATGTTTTGCTTGATACTGTTTTTTTTTTTAGTTTTACTCTGTAAAGACAAAGACTTGTAAATGTTTAATGTTCATTTAACTTTGAACAAACTCTTGCCAGTAAATAACATAAATGTAAATCTACGGTAAATTACCTGGCAACCCAGCTGCAATTTCTACTGATTTTTTTTACAGTGTAGTTACTGCACTTAACCTTTGTAGGGCAGTATATAGTTGAATCTCTTTGGTTTTAAAACTAAGCAAGTTTACTAAGTAGAATTTACACAAGACAAAGTGCATGCTATAGGTAAGTGCCAAAACATCTGAATCTTAAAATGGTAGGTGGATCAAATTTTGTGGACAGGTTGCCACAGACACAGTCAGTTATCCTCACAATGTAGTTATAAGCAAGACATATATAATTTTAAAGATCTGCATAATAAACTTATTGACAGAGATCTACTGTAAGTTACATTTGTTTATTGAAGCAGTGTGTTATTCTTAGATTTGTAAATTTATCCAAGTTGCAAGAACGAGAATAATCTATATAATGATTCTTAAGCATTCTGAGTCATCATATTATTTATCAATATGTCTTTGTTTTCAACTGAATAAAGTCACTTATACATCTTTAGAACAACATGAAGGTTAGTAAATGACAGAATTTTGACGTTTGGGTCAACTATCCCTTAAAGGCACACAAGGCAAGTCTGAGTATTATTTGTCTACTAGCTCCCCCTAGTGTCTGGGAGTAAATGCGTTCTATATCTAAGACTATACGAGACTGAAGGACACCGGGTCGGATACAGCGAACTTGCAAGTGGGGTATTCTTCCTACAGACGGTAGGGGCGGGCGAGAGAGTCTTCATTCGTCATGTAATGAGTCATTTAACCATATACCGACTTACGAAGATGATTTATTAACATAAAAATGCTGCCTTGTGTCCCTTTAAAGGCAGTGGTTTCTAACTCCAGTCCTATGAATGCACAGCACTACTGTAAATGTTGTATGTATTCCTTAGTTAACAAACTTGACCAATTGTTCATCACTTAATCAGGACTAAACTGAGGATAGATGTACAAGAAAGGTAACTTGTTTAATTGTTTATTAACAGAAATATATGTCTGTCTTATGGAATCATATCAATCATGTAAACATGGTATTTGCTGATGTTCAAAGCATCATAGGAAAAAATATGATTTAGGTTCATTTGAACATGGCATAGTTGAAATACTTAAACCAAGGGGGTCTGCTGGTCACACACAAAACACTGAATACATTGCCTGGTTCCACTATGACATTTAGATTTCAGAATTTGGCATTAACAACATGGACATGTCACCAAATATCTATCCCATATACCACATTTGGAATGGGGTGAAACAGCAGCCAACCAACTGTTCCACATCTGTGGTGTTATTATCAAAATATGGACAAGGCAGATCAGAAGGCAAAACAGTCATACAACTCAGTACCAGCAGGTAAGTATGTTCTGGTATGTATGTTCTGGACTAAATTTATATTCCTGTATGAATAAAGCAGCAAATGCATGGATAAATAAAATGCTATTCAATGCATAGCAACAGAAAGTTAAAGTGCCATCCTGCTTAAAAATGCACTCTGTTTGAAGGAATGTCTTGGGAAAACTTCCTTTTTTGTTGGAAACTCAGTGCCTGAAATCCACAAAAAAACAATGATTAATTATTTTGCCATTTTTATTTAGATTATTCATTTGTTTGATTCACTTCACCTTTTTCTTGGCTCTATCAATTGACAGTCCTTTAACACTAAGAGCGGCTATCTTGTTCTCAATGTCAGAGACCTGATTCAGTGAACAAACAAACAATTAAACGAACAAACATATGAATTAATAAACAAATAAATATTTCACTGAATCAATAGATATCCTGACCTACACAAACTAGCTTTGGAAATGTAGCTTACCTCACTCTCTGTGCTTTGAACTTTGGCAGCTGCCAAAGCAACTTGGTCCTCCAGTCCAGAGAGTTCAGAATCAGTTAGCGGGCCAAAGTAGTGATTCTTAGCATTCTGCTCAATCATTTGCAACTTCCTTGCCATATCGAAGGACTTCCCCGAAGTTATATATACCTGTATTGAAAGAGGACAAACATGCAGACCTCTGATCAAAAATTTTATGAACTTAGTAGTGATACAGTGTACAAAAGGCACAAAACCGCTTTGTGATTCAGTGTGCCTGATCTATCTATTTCTTAAAAAGTAAAACAAGTAAATAATATCTATAATAATCTTACATTTTCCTCAATGTCTCTGTAAGCATCATCAGCCTGCTTAACATCTGTGCCCTCTAACTGAAGTCTGTCATTAGCGTTTGATGGGGCCAATTCATTCATAGCGTTTTCAGTGGCATTAATAGTTCTTAGTATCTCGGTTGTGATGTCACAAAGGGCCGCCGCAGAGGATCTCTGAAAGCCATGTAAAGGGAACAGTAATTAACCGAGAGGATAGAAACCTCATCAGCATTAAAAACTATTGTAGTGATTTATTAGCCTTGCTAATGTTATAGCTAAATGAAGCACAAAGTGTTGCTAATGCTTTTTAACCCTTTATCAGTGCACGGGGACCCCACTGGACTTTTACTTCATTTTTTAAAAGTGTTACTTTCACACCAGGGACATGAAACTCTGTGACTTTTCCTAAATAATCTATCTAAACATGCACAAAACAACTGGGCTTGATTTGGTCGTTCGAGGTGTAATGTGTGTAATATTCTGATAGACCCCAAACTTTTAAAGAGCATAAGGAAATATAAAAAAATGTATATGGAAAACTATATGTTATTTTTTATTTACTCCTCAACTATACATTTATGCTGTGTTTTTGATGAATTTTTACTGGACAGTTACTTAACTAGGTCATAAAATGGCTCATGAAAAAAGGTTTTTTAAAGAAAAAAATCACTAAAACGTTGATCTTAATTAAATCTAAATTTTTTTGGACATTCATTGCTCTATGTGTTAGGGTTTGCTGGTTTGTGGAAAAACTTTAGAAATTATAATTAAAGAAAGAACGTGCAATGACCACATAAATCCAATAGAGGTCCATAGGGACTCATTTCATTTTCACTTATGACCCGTTTGAGGTGAAAATGACCCCACATTGAAAATGAAATTTTTTGTCAAAAAAATTACAAATTAAAAGTAAATCCATTATAAATCTGAAAATTTCTAGATATAAACCAAGGTCTGGTCCTGGAGCATAAATAAAAAGTGGAACGAACTTTCTATCTCATAAACACACACAAAATACAGATTTTTTTATGTATTTCAGAATGTTTAAATATATATTCACAAAATATATATCATAAAGTTGTGAGGAGTTGAAGCATCAAGAAAAATATATTGAAAATGAAATGAGTCCCTATGGACCTCTATTGGATATATGTGGTCATTGCACGTTCTTTCTTTAATTATAATTTCTAAAGTTTTTCCACAAACCAGCAGATGTCAGTATTCTATCCCTAACACACAGTGCAATATCCAAAAACAATTTATATTTAATTAAGATCGACATTTAAGTGATTTTTACTTTATACAAATCATATTTCATGAGCCAAATCATGGCCTAATTAAGAAATTGTGCAGTAAATAGGTACCGTACAAAACTTCAAAATGTCCACAAAAACACAGCATAAATGTATAATTGAGAAAATGATATATAGTTTTACATATAAAAAATTATATTTCCTTATGCAATCGCTCTTTAAAAGTTTGGGGTCTATCAGACGTTATCCTTTTTTAACACTGATCAAGGGTTAAGATAAACGAGGAGATTTTTTTTTGTTTTAGATTGGGCAAAGTTATGAAAATGAAAATACTATAACTAATGGGAACTATACATTTATATTTTTTAATGAGAAAAATACTTTTGATAAAACTTGTTTTCATGTTATTAAGAGTGTAGTAATAATTTACGCAGACCAGTTTGTCATTCCTGATTAAGTGGAAAGATCTATGTGACCAGAAATATTCTATAAAATGCCTGAATCTCCCTTTATTCTTTTAAATAAAATTCAATAATGGTAGACATTTTTACTTGTATGCATTTGGCAGATCCTTGATCCAAAGTGACTTACATATAGTTTTTATATATTTTTTTTCAGTATCTCTTCCCTTGGGTTGAACCCATGACTCTAACCTTACCTTGGAAAAAGCCCAGTGTGAGTTTGACTTTTATGGTCCTGTGTTTGGCGTGTGTGCTCACCTTTTGTTCTTCGGTAAGCATCTCATCACTGGAGGAGCTCATGGGTTCTTGAGGGCCAAGAGCCATTGGTGCCTGGTCTCCATGTGAGGCATTTCTCACAATGGATCCTTTCGACTGAGGAGTTTTCTTTGGCACATCCTCATCAGAGGAAAGTGCCCTGTCACTCATTAGCTCGTCTAGCTTTTTCTTGAGCTTCTCCTCCTCCAGTTGCATTGCTGAGGGCTGGACAGACTGCAGACATACAAAAAGCAGTAGATGTCAAATCAAAAGAAACGTAATTGAAACTTTTCCGAAAAAGGATCAGAAAAATAGCTGCTTAGCATGTTTCTGTTTTGAGCTTTCTTTATACCCGTTCAGTAGGCAAAGTCATTTTTTCTTCCAGTCGATTCAAGAGACTCTCAATGGCAGACATTCTTTTGCTCAGCTCATTGATCTACACAAAAATCAATAAAACATTTTTTTTATATGATTTGATGTGTTTTATTAATTAAGTATATTAAAAAGCCAAACTCTAGGCTTTTTAGTCTGGTCCACATTATATTTTACTCTTGCCCAGGACCACCCACTTAGACTGGCATACACAGCCTCATTGACATATAGATCAGCCAAACACATTTTTAAACATGACAGGGTAAAGTACATCTGAAATAAATCACAAAATATTACAGCAGTTTGAATTTTGATAGAGACCACATCCATACGAGTTTTACAGTGTTAAAGTAATCATACCGGTGGTGCTCCGTGATGAATGTTTTCTTGAGATGATGCCCGACTGCGGCGGCGTGGGGGCAGCTGGTAGACGGGGTAACGGAATATGTCCTCCTCATCTGAAGTGTCCAGGTAGGGCTGACGTGGTAGCAGGGAGGAGTTGATTTTAGAAAGAGAGCGAGCACGTACAATTCTGTTTTCAGAGTACAGGCCATCATCTAAAACAAGGTAAAGGGGAACAATCTGTTTTGCTATGTAACTGGATATAAAAACGAGATCAGAATCATAGAGTTTCTTTATTTTTTTTTTACTTTACATGCGATACAGTATGTTACTAATATAGATATTATAACAATAGATTTACAATACACTATACTTTACAATACATTATAACAATGAATTTTTCTGTGTTACCTTGCTCATCATTAGTCTTGTAAAGGTGCTGTTTACTTAGTGATATCAAATATGGTTGAATATGTTCTAAAAAGCCACCATATGTATCCTTTTATTGTATTTTAAGAAATTATTTTTATTTTAAACCATTACACTGTAAAAAAAACTTTGCTGCCTTAAATTTTTTTGTTAAATCAACTCAGATTTAAGAGTCATGTCAACAGAAATTAGTTGTCACAACTTTTAAAATATAGGTGAGAAAAGTCAACTTAAATTTATAAGTTATAACAACTCACCTGTAGTTATAACAACTCATCTCTAGTCAAAATAAATAAAAGTAAGTTGAAATGACTTGTAACAGTAAGTTGAAAAGTATTTTTTACAGTGTAGGTATTGGGCATTATTATTAAATAGACATGAGCAAGAGGGACCTTTATACATTTTCGCTTTGGGTGAATTTCCATTTTAAGTAAAAAGATAGAAGAAAAATAAATGAAAGCTGAAATGTTTCAAGCAATATATACTGGTTTTGCTCACCTGGCCGCAAAAACCTGTCGAGGCTCTTTCTGCGGTTCATACGCTGAAGATGGAGATGGTGCATATCAGTGTTGTATTCTACATCATTCCTCTGATCTCCTCTATCCTCCTGGATGTACTGGAGATGAGAGAGAAATGTCTATAATACCCAAGCACCCATTTTAAGTTTGGATGTTGTTGATAACACTAACACGATCCTCTCAATACCTGGACAGACTGTCTGCGTGAGTTAGGAGCATAGTCGTCCATGTCGAGATCCATGTGGTGCACAGAGAGTAGACGCTTGGTCTTTCGGATCTGTAAGGAACAATTTTTATATATTTTCTTTTTTGTATTTATTTATTTATCATAGGTAGATAGGTAGGTTGATAGATCTATACATGAATTGTATAATGTACCTGTTTATAACGTTGAGCTTCACTCGCATCAATATGTTCATCATCATGACCATTATACACATCTAAAATGAACAATATATAACGTTTCAATATCAGTTTTGATACAAATACATGTTGACAGTGCTTGTGCATCTGCCTACAGCTTTGCTCTGAGTCAAACAGCAGCTATTTTTTCCTATGTTTTCTTGGCAACACAATGAATGTGTTTGTGCAATGTGTACTCACTGCGGACATCAGGCATGCTCTGTGTGTCATCATCACGGTGCCCTGTGGAAACAAAAGGCAATGATGTTAATCCTCATGTGCATTATGAGGACATAGGCCTATTTTAACAAACACACAATCTGACATTTGCTATTCACATTCTAAACAGAGAGATTTTAACTCCTTAGTGCCTTTTAGACAAAATGGGTAGAATTGTATAAGTTAAACTGATTCATTCTGCATTGTAGGTTTTGTATTTAATAATATAGTGCAATTAAAAAGAATAGAAAAAGATTTTTTTTACATAACAGTACACAATAAACTGCAATAAACAGCATGTATTGCTTTAAACCAAAGACAGATGTCACACTTCAGTCAGCTTTAACCCCACGTCCCTTGCATTCAGCCAAGGTCTCTCATTTTTCTTGTAACATGTCCCATCATGCAAGGCTATAAACAACATCAGCAGCCAAACAAACCATATGACCCAGTTATGGTCACATCAGTGAGTACACAGCCTCTAGACAAATTTTGTTTTAATTCAGCAGACAGATTAATAAACCCTGAACACACACACAGTCTGATAGTAACATGTTGGTCGAAGCATTCTTGTACTCACCTGAGAAAAGGTAACATGCTGTTAAACTATACTACAGTATATTATACTGATCAGTGGCGCTATGTGTGTGCAAGAATTGTTTTCAGTGTAAGAATATGGGCATATAAAAAATCAACTTGATGTATTGTGTACTCATTTTTCACTACATATTTATAGTTATACGTGCCTCAATGTCTCTTCATAACACTCGCTTGCACAACCACTTGAAATGGTAGGTGATACACTGAACCAGTATGATGATGTGACAGCTTATTCAGACACATTGAAGGTTATCAGGAGGCTTTAAATAGCACCCACCCTCTCCATTTAATCTCTTGTACAATGACCTCATCACCTTAGCACTGCCGAAACGCTTAAAGCGAGAGCGCACGTTGTCATGGTACCATCCCAAAGATCCAATTTTAAGGACCCTACGCAGAAAAACAAGTGTTATGTAGTATATTTCAAATTATGTATTTGTTGCTCACATAAAATTGTATTTTATTCAGTTGTATAGGCTGTAAACTAAGAAAACATTATTCTTCTAACCTGGCCATGCGGCAGGGGTCGCATACCCAGCCGCGTTCTTTCTTGTTATAGCGGCTGCAGGTCTTGCAGGTGTAGAGTTTACAGTCTACGCACTGGCGTTTGCTGTTCACCAGGAACTTAAAGGGCTGCAGACAGCGGATACAGTGAGTGTTCACCAGGTTTGACTGAGATGATAGAAGTTCCCTCTTGGTTTCCTCTTTCTCTATCTTGGATTTGAGCTCACTGCGGTGTAATACAAATACACAGCATTTAAGAATGTCTCTACATACATAGTTATGTGACTAATGCAGGTTGAAAGTTAGATCTATATTATTTAGCATACATCATTTAAAGGTGACATAGAATGATTGAACGTGGTATTTATCCTTGTTCTGTGATGTGATTTTTTTTTTTTTTGGGTCTGTAATACCTTAGAAGCTTCCTAAAAACCTCTCTCAGATAGCTCTATTAGGGTGGGGGATTTTAAACAAGTGGTTTTGCACCTATTTGGCTCCCCCTACTGGCTTAACTTGCAATCTCATTACTGATTGGCTGACTTTGCTGCCACTCAAAAAATGTAGCCAATTATTTTAAAGTGCAGGGGCAGTTAGATGCCTGTGATGTCATAAGCATCAGTTTTTTCAGATTGGGCCGTTTTCTGGCTGACATTTCTAAAAGAGGAATTTCTATGAGACTGAGATGTTTAGCATGTTTAGCACTTTTTGTATGTTCGTGAATGCGGGTAGACTACCATTATTCAACAAAGACAAGGTAAAAATGGTTTTTCATTCTCTGTCCCCTTTAATTAAATGACAGTGCCGATATATTTCAGTATGCCTGACACATGCTTGGATATTACATTTTAAAGGAAATACTGCATCTTAATACATATTTTCCAGTATAGTACACTCTTAAATAAAGTTGTTTGTTGGGTTGTAAGATTCCATAAAAAAACGATTGGGCCTCAGTGGCGGCTGGTCACTTCTTTTTTTGACATGGAGCATGATGCACATGATTCACATGCAGTTTGTTAAAAGTAAAAAAAAAAACATTTATTTTAAAAAGTTTGAAAGTTTCTTTGGGAACCAGAATTCGTTATTCTATACTTTCACTGTGAAGATTATTTAGCACCTTTATTTTTAAAGTGTAGGTTGAGTACATATGTGCTTTAAAATATTAAACAAGAATTCCACTTAAAATCAGTCCATTTATCGTTTACTGTATCTCAAAACAGAGACCATACACTGATGCTAAACCCATAGACCTTTTAAACGATGTATAGTAATGTTAATATTATTAATGTTTGTAGACAGTATACAGTATGTGACAAAAAAGAACTGACATATCGTCCAACATAAGCAAATAACAATTCAGTAACCAAACAGAGAGCTCCTTGTACCAACAGAACAGGGCTCTGGGGCATCTTTTTCCCAGCTGGGGGAATGGTGTGATCAGGCCTTGTGACTATGCCATGATCACAGTGGTCTTTTCACAACAGTGGTCTTTCACACATAGTGCCTTTTCCATAACCCTGTTGCATGGCTGTGTTTATAATGAACTATATAGAGAAATATCAAAGAGATTATACATACCAAGGGACTGTATATGTAAAATAATTAAAAAGTCCTCACCCGAGCCTCTCTTCCTCTTTTTTCCTAAGGACAACATCTCTCTGAATGACCTCCCATACGTGCTTGGCCTCCTCTTCTGATAGTCTAGACAGGTCCAATTTCTTGTCCATGCTTGGATTCCTCCTAACAATGATGATAGTAAGCATGACTTAACTGTAAGAATAATCTATTTCTTTGATAATTCCACCTCTCACCCTCAAAAGATGACGTTTCCAGTGTCAAGTGTAACACTAGGACAACAAATGTATTGTCAATGATATATACACTGTAAAAGGTAAAAGTTGGATCAATGACATTTTCCATTGAAGTGAAAATTTAAGTTGAAAAAATGTCAGAATTTAGGCGTTACCAATCGAATATATTTTTTCAGTGGATCCTACAGTATATATGACTTTTTACAGTGCATGTGTATATATATGTGTGTGTGTGTGTGTGTGTGTGTGTGTGTGTGTGTGTGTGTGTGTGTGTGTGTGTGTGTGTGTGTGTGTGTGTGTGTGTGTGTGTGTGTGTGTGTGTATACAGCGTTTATCTGCTCATCCATTTCTTAAAAAATGAAAAATGAAAAAATTGTAATAAGAGAAATTAATATGTAATATACAATTTAAATTTTACAAAACTTATCTAAACATTCCCGTCTTTAATCAAAAATATATTCTAAGGTTTTATATGATCATTAGAAACCTTTTAATAAAGTAACATTTATCTTTGTAACAGTTATAACTGTGTAGTTAATGTGTAATTCAAATATTTAACAAGCAAAATTTTATAATGAAGATTTTATTTACCTTGCTTGCAAGCTTGCATGTGCTCTTGCCAAGTCCCTCAGAATGAGGCAGATACTGTGAGAAAAGTCAGAGGTATGGCAATCTTAAATCACATGTCCAGTTATACAAAAAGGGGGAAAGAGAGAGAGAAAAACACCACCCTTTCTATGCTTGAATGAATAGGGTGATTTTTATTCAAAGTCAGGAATGGAGTATAAAATAAAACTTTGTTCCTTGACACAGTGTCTTAATAAAAAAAAAATATATACATAGTTTATTATTGTTTTATATAATTAGTAATTTTTTAAGAATTGTAAAGAAATTATTGATTTAAATGTTTGCCCTCAAGAACCTATGATCACATGATAACCTATAGCGTTAAGCTATAGTAGTTTTCTTTATAATATATTCATATATAATTATTTCTGGTTCTCACATGTTTATATAAATAGGACATCTGGTGCTTATAATGACCTGTTTTACATTACATTAAGGACTGGCAGAGCACCTTATTGCAGTCCCAATAAGATTGGCAAGGTGACAGCGCAAATGTTTCTATTTACTGTACGACCATCTACAGTCAATGTTTGCTGTGGCTAAAAATGAATCTGGGATAGTTTTACACATAGCAGCTCACAGTCTTAGATCTGCACCCTGCAACATTCAAAAGTCTATAATGTTTCACGGTTATACATTTTGCAGTGAAATTATAAAATGACACCCACATTAGTGGCTTTCAAAAATTTAACAAGTCTTTTTAATTCTTTGATTCAGCGATGGGTGTGTCTTAGTGACCAACACAATAGTCCCCCTCTAGCTGGGGTTTAGGCAAAAGACTTCCCCAAACTCCTGCTACAGAAGTGAAGGTTAAAAGAGAGGATGCCCTTTGCTGTGTAAGGACTAGACTAAGGACAAGCTGATTCATGATTCTAAAATTAGCTTCAATATGCTGCCATGACTCTGGGTGCGGGCTAGGGGAAGTCCTGAACTTAGTTAAGAAAAGATTGTGCTTTTCTTTTCTCGTCTCTTCTCTATAATGTGCTTGAAACAGATGAATCTTTCACTGAATTGACACCTGTTTCACTGCTGATCTATTCAAAGGAAACAGCATGACTACACTATGTGCTGGTTGAGCTCAAACCAGCATAAACCAGCTTGGACCAACATGATGTGCATGTTGGTCCTTTAGCATAGTGTTTCCCAATCCTGGTCCTCGAGGACCCCCTCCCAGAATGTTTAGAGTTCTCCTTATTCAACACACCTGATTTAACTCATCAGCTTGATTTAGGATACATGTTTACCATTTCAAAGGAGGCTAATAAGTTGAATTAGGTGTTTTAAATTAGGAGACATCTAAAACTTTCTGCTTTCTGGGAGGCGGTCCTCGAGGACCAGGATTGGGAAACACTGCTTTAGCAGAGCTCTAAATGTATCAGTTTAAAGTTAGCTGGTTGGATATGAAAAAATTCTTATCGGAACTAGTCTGAACAATCACCTTTAAAATAATTTGTTTACTTTCCATGTTGTGAAGAAAGGTTTTATCTATAGTGTGCATGCACTCATTACATCCCATGCCAGTTCAGCATGTAAGAAACATGTAAGCTGAGCTTCAAACTAAACAGTTAAATATATGTGACAGACATGCACAATACTATTCACGGCAGCTCAGGCCTACATACTTGAAGAGTTTGAAATCAACAGGTCAAGAGTGTGAACAGCTGTTATATTGTGTTGGTGTTGTAACTAACATTGCATTAATCATGTCTTATCGGTTATTTTATTTTCTCATATCACTATATCTCTAAATAAGTTAAATGGAAAGATTTGTTCACAGAGATACATACTAATATCTTTGTTAATTCAGACACTAGAGCTGACAGCTTCTCATATTGTATTGCATGTGGGTGTAAGATCTTGTCAACATGGCACAGGGTTCACAACAGTATTTGAGTAAAATACTAGTTTGTTTAGATCTTTTTTTAAGTTTTTTGTAACCTAACAAATATTTAATGACTTTTCAGGTTGATTTAATTATATTAAATAATATTTGAACCTTGCTCTTAACTTAGATGTGCCAAATTTGCTAGGTCAACAAAACATTTTTATTTTACTTATTTATTTATTTTGAGAACGAAACATTGCAAACAAAAAACATTATGGGTTATTTTCAAATTGATCATTTACTCACCCTCATGTTGTTCTAAACGTGATGTTTTTTTTTATGCTGTTAAACACAAAAGAAGATATTTTGATAAATGATGATAAGCACACAGTTGACTGTACCCACTGTCACATTGAGTATTTGTTTTTCCTTCCATGGAAGTCAATGTGTACAATTGTGTTGTTACCATAATTTTTCTAAATATCTTATTTTGTTTTCAACAGAAGAAAAAAACTCATACAGATTTAGAACAACACGAGGGAGTGTGTAAATGATGACTGAATTAAAATTTTTGTGTGAACTATCCCATTAAGTCAATGGCTGCGTTTGTACTTTCTTAACCCAACACTGGGATATAAGAATATAACCCAACATTTTTTAAAGTGTAATTATAAATGGACTGAAAAAGATGAATGAAAGTTGGACTTACAGGTATGACTTCTCAACCCAGTCTCACAGAGTTGCGTATAAATAGAAGTGTGAAAATCGTGCAATACATACACCAAATTCCAATTTAGCATGCATATGATATGCCAGTCCTTCCCATTCACTTAAACAGCACATCTTTTTTTGTCATTTTATTTATTGGTTTCTCAATTTTTTGCTATTTTTAACCAATGTTGCTTGAGACTTCAAGAAACCATGGCTTAAAAATAGACAAAAACATGAAGAAACCTGTATATTAAATAACCCTCTTTAAGCAAATCTCAAATCTAACCCTAAAAAAAAGAAAGACCAATAAATAAAATGACAAAAAAAGATGTGCCGTTTAAGTGAATGGGAAAGACTGGCGTACCATATGCAGACTGGGACTTAAACATGGCACTGGACTTTTTTTTAACCCAGAGTGGCTTCTTTTATTTGATTGATCAACATTTTGACATTGACCAGTGCCATTAGACCGCTGCACTTATAACAACAGCTTTATATCTGCTTATTACACGGCTCTCTGGAATGCTTGATTCTGATTGGTCAGTTGAGACATTTGCAGGTTCGTTCTTTTCGAATAATAACCGCTCCAAAATAATAACGCATAGCCGGACTACTTGAACAAGTAAAATCGTTCCGCGCCAATAAAGATCAATAAAGATTACTGTCTGTTTGGCGCCATCTTGTGACAAACACTCGACAACCACGACAAGACACAGAGAGCTTACTGAGACTGAACTTGACAAAATAGAGCATGACAGCTACGAAGCCAACACACAAAAAATACAGAATGGGCATTAAAACTTCTCAAAGACTGGCTAAAAGAGAAAAAATGGAGACAAGTATGAAGCAGAGGATCTTAATAAGGTATTACGATCATTTTATGCATCTGTGCAAAGTTTCGCGGAAGGATAAAAATGTTAATTTAAAACAAATATGCCAATAAAATGTTTCAAATTCATATTCATGTCCAGTTTTTTTTCTTATGTGGCAAGTAGCCGTGTAATAAGCGGGATAATGTAGAGGCAGCCGGTAGTTATTGGGAAATAAGCCCCTTCAGTGTGATACAAGACCCTCCGCTTCGCGTCGGGTCCTGATCACACTGTCGGGGCTTATTTCCCAATAACTACCGGCTGCCTCTACATTATCCCTTACATAACAGCGAGCCGGATTGCCCACATTTCCCAGTGGCCGTCTGAAAAAAACTCCTGGTGCTTCAGATGGCCTCTCATTGATCATAAATTGAATTGCCTACCCCTTAACCCTACATCACTTGGACGAAATCAGATTGTATTAAAACTCCACCTCTTAAAATAGTAGTAAGTTTGCAGTAAACATTGAGCAATCTACAGTATATTCTTTGCTTAATGGTCATTTTTAAAAGACCCTTTGGCAGACAACAGCCCAGTTTAGCATCTGACTACTTTGTATATATGCTAACAAAGTTTGCCGCTTTTAGCACTGCATTACAAAAGCTTTAGTCACGTTGTCAGTATCAAGTCTCGGTTCAAAATGTATTTTGTTTCTGAAGACCAATGCAGTTGAAAAAAACTGCAATGACTTAGTTGAGTCATGAAACTCACGTGGTGCAGACTGATGGTTCCTGGTCTTTTTGGCATGGTGTAAGCAGTATGGTTTTGTACGCTATCAGAGCTTTATCAATGACCCACCTCCAACCCCAGCTCCACCTGTCTAGATCTGATTACGGGGATATTGTGCATAAAATTGCAGCAGCATCATTTGCATACTCATTGCCAGTGATGGGTATAACGGCATTATAAGTAATCACCGTTACTAACAGCGTTATTTTTTCAGTAACGAGTATCCAAATAAATGACTGTTTCCTCCGTTATACTTTTATAATGATGTAACGCAAATACTAACTCAGTAACTATTTTTGAGAAGTAACAAGAAACTATAACTAATTACTTTTTTAAAGTAACGTTCCCAACACTGCTCATTGCAGCATGTGTATTAGAAGTAGCAAGTGTTATACTCAGCCAACAGCAGCAGCATCAGCATCACTATGTTGGATCACTAACATGCCAAAATATATCCCGAGAGTTATCACTGCAATAAAAAAAAATCCTAATACAATAGTAAATTAGTAGCCACTGTCTTCCTGTGTTATGTATTTTATTCATTGTAATAGGTCAGGGGGGTTCAAACTATTGGTTGGGACCCACTTGTAGGTCGCACAGTGGGATAAGGTGGGTCGACAAAGTTGCTTTGTTGTTGTGGTGAATGACACAAAAAAATTGTTTAGACCAATTAATGACTAAAAATGACAATGATTTTGATATGATATACCATATATTATTTTAACATTTTAATTAAACTTAATAAAATGACTAGGGGGAAAAACTACTCCATTATAAAAGTTATAGTAAAATGTGTATTTTTCTCATATTTCCATTAAAAATAAGTTGGTGGGTACAGGGATAGATTCTTATATAAGTGTGTCGCAAAATGAAATGTTTGGGAAGCACTGTATTAGGCTACCAACCTTTTATCTAATAAAGTTATAATTTATTATGTAATAATTGAAATTTAGTTCTATGGGTGTTTGATGGCTACTTGAGCACATGATATATGATGGCTACTTGAGCACATGTTGTCCATACAACAGTTTTGTTGACTATTAGGGTTTGTTTATAGCCATAGCAACTGTACTGATTGCAAAGTCAGTGTTAACCTCTGGCCTATAAGTTCATCAGACATTCTTGCCAGCAGCTGTAATTGTCAAGTTTAGAAACATGAGGACTGCAGCACACTGTGAGTCTATTCCTGGGCTTCTGTGGCATCTCTCATTCTCACCCTGCTAAAAAGTTGACCACTGTGTTAAAGGTGCATTTCAAATGAATTTGAAGAATCTGAGAGTTCTTGTACATCCTTTATTTTCAATAAATTATCCAATGAAATTTGGGTTTTACAGTACAGTCAATCTATCAAGTGCATTATTTTGAATTTCAAGTATTTAAATATTTTCGATCTCACATGGCAATCTAAGCTAAATTTAAAGCTGTATTCTACAGCTCACAGATCTAGCTTTAGTTTAGCAAACAGAACTAATATAATCTGATCAAGTATACATTTTAACATCTACATTCTACTACAAATATAAAAAACAATTCATTATGAACATATTAATACAAAAAGTATAAAAGTAAAGTGGAAAGGTCATTAGAAATGGTGCAATTTGTACAATTTGTACAAAAACTGCTTTGTTAAGATTGCACGCCCCTTATCTCACAGTTATCAAAAGCAGCCAGATTAATGGCCTTATCAAATCATTAATAAGGCTTTTTATCTACTGTTGTTTTCCCACAGTCTTTCCCTAAAGCCCATAAATGTTTATTCCTCCTCCTCCTCCTCCTCCTCCTCCTCCTCCTCTTCTTCTTCTTCATCATCATCTTCATCCTTACCCACCCCAAAGTCCATTTTTGCAAGCATGGCCTCCACATCATCAGTAAAGACTGTTAAATGGTCCATACTCTCAAAACCAGGCTCAGGCCGCTGCAGATGGGAGCTCTTGGATGTGTCTTTGGCTTCTGTGATGAGCTTTTTGGCAGTGATGAGAAACTCAGCCACACTGCTGTTGTCCATGGTCTGGGTGGCTTTGTCCAGCAGTTTAATGCTGGCCTGTAGCTGCTCATTGTACTGCTGGACAAGAGATTGCACTACCACCACCTTCTCGTCCTGTTCTTGGCTGATTTGATCTAGAAGCTGGGACTTGCGTTCCTCTAGGATAGCGTAAAGATGGTCAAACTTCTCCATCAGCTTTTGCTTCTGCAGTTGGCTGTTTTCTTCCACAGTTTTGCCCATTTTCTCCATCTGAATTAACAGTGCCTGCAGGCAGCTATTGCTAGCGCTCAGCAGTTCAATAGAATTTTTGAGCTCTGACTTCTTCCCCTCGTAAACGACTTTCAAGGTGGATACCTCACAGTCTTTGTGCTGACCGAATACTTTGCACATGGAGCATGTGGGTGTCTGGCAGGTCATGCAAAAGATGTTTATTTTTTCATCTTCGTGTACCTCGCACATTGGTTCTTTTGTGTCTTTTGATTTCAGAGGGGGTTCAAGGGAATTACCTTTCTCCAACTGTTGCTTGTAGATGTCAATGATGTTCTCCACCAGAAGGTTCCTCTGTAGACCGTAGACACCGTGGCGGTCAAGCACCACCTCAAAACGGCAGGTCGGGCAGCGGAAGATACCTCCGGAATAGTGGTAGGGGTTTTTAGAGTCGTAGAGATCATTGGCACACCTGCGGCACAGGTTGTGTTGGCATGGCAGAATGACAACCGGCTTTGTGAACATCTCCAGGCAGATGGGGCAGCTGAGCTGCTTCTCTAGGCTCTCCATGGGGCTCGGTGCACGTACTATTTGACCCGTGTTAATGTCCATTTCTGTTGAGTGAGGTAGAGAACTCTTGATCCTTCTTTCCACCGCTTTGTTGTTGAGCTTTTCAGGTTTCTCCTGTCTTTACTGAGGTTTATTTTGATCTACCAAGGCAGAAGGCAGCCAGGGCTTATATACTGGCCGGCTGCCTGTGACACCTGATACGTGAAGCGGCTGTGACAAGATTGCTCCCACCACTTGTTTGTGCGCCTTGATTCGGAGAAACACGTGGCCCTCCAACACAACCCAGTAAAGTACAAGTCACATACCAAAATTAGCAACACCCAAGCCCCCCTTTCTAAGCTCTCTATCTGTGGGAGAAATGTGTATCATACAGAATACCAATCAGGCCAAACAAGAGGCTTGTGATGGCAGTTGGCATCTAGACAACCAGACCTTCCCAGAATACAAAACAACAATACAAATCAAGTACTTTTTTAATATCTTAATTAACTGAGACGTGCATGTTTTATTGTTTTAAAACAGTCTATGATCATCTGCTACAACAACTGGTTATTAAGGATATATGACACCTAAGCAAGATTTTAGTTGTGTAACGTGTGTTCTTTATTTGTTCTACCTGGTGGACATTTGCCATCAACATCTGTGTTGATGGTTCTAGAAGAGAGACGAGAAGGGTGGTGTCTGAGCCAGCCACCAGAATTGTCATGCCATGGAAGACCCTGTACCCACCCATCCCCATGACCGGGGTTGTTTCACAACTTTAGCTGGGCAAATTTGTAAACAAAAAGTCATATGGTCACCAAACATGCCACTCCTGGTAACTTGAGCAACATCATTCAAAGTGACATTGTCCCCTCCTGGTGATGTGCCTCAAAATAGCAGGTGTTCCTCTGGACACTGTATTACATGGAAGAGCATATTTATATACATCATGTTTCTTATGGTACTATCTCACATGTGCCGCACCGAAACAGCATGTTCAGTCCAGTGTGTGTTTGTCACAGGTAGTAGTCCAGAATGATTTGTCTTATGATACATCTTGTGACGTAAACATCCAATTTATGATCAATGAGAAATGTATAAGGGATGTTGGGGTGCTTAATTTCATTTGTGTTTACTAGGGATGTAACGATTCAATCGCGGTCCCCATTAAAATTGCCAATTGTCTTAAATCGATTCTGAATCGCAAGGCTGCGATTCTTTTGTTTTTATGCACAGCTTGTGCGTGTACTACGGCATTTGGTCAGTAGGAAGTCCTTTTCAATCTAAAATCATTTTGAGGCAGAGTCGTTTATAACATGCATTTAAAAAAGCAACACTCGTTACACAGCTATTGTTTACATTACAAGTCATTTCTTTAGAATTAATAAAAACAAACTGCTTATGAGCAAGCTTTTGTTTAAATGTACACTTTAAAATGCTAGGTTATTTTTAACCCAGTGTTGGGTCAAAAAGGGATGCACCCAGCCAAAATGTTTCAACCCAAAATGCTTTGTTGTTTCAACCCATTGTTTTCTAGGTTAATTTTATTTAATTTAACCCAATAATTTCCTATAGTAAATACTACAATAGTATACCATATGTCATCATATTTATACTATACTACAGTATACAATGCTATGCTATGCTATACTACAATGCATTTACCATAACAATGCATATTTACCACAACATGCTGTACTACGACATCACGTCGTGACCGATGAATTTGTAACAAGCTTCGCTGGACCAATCAACTTCAAGAAACTACTAAAACGCTAATGAACTTGGCATGCAGGTATCTGCTGGCGCCGCCCCGCCATGCATGTATAAAACGAGAGGCAGGTGCGATACCAAATCAGCTTTTTTCACTTTAAAATCCAGCAGATCAACTGCTGTTGAGAAGCTCTCTCCTTACCTGCTCGGAAGTACCCCACTTGCTTGAAGTTAATTTGGGGTACAGCACCACAGCGGAGACTCAGATTTTCACCTCTTTATTTTCTCGTTTTTGAATTTGAGTTTAAAGGTGTGCGTTGCCACTCCCCTGTGTGCTTTATAAACTCAGCACAGCTAAAAAGCAATTTCCCTAAAAGAGCAGCACAAGTTGAATTTGTGTCTTTTTAAAGCCATTTTCTCGTGTCATGGCGGAATGCTTCTTTTTAAAGATGTAATTTCGTCTGTGTAGTTCCGGTTGTGCCAAATATATGGGTCACGATATGGATGGTCACAATCTCTGTCTCTCGTATTTGGACATTCAGCACGCTGAGGCAGCTTTCGTGGAGGCCTTATTTTCTCACTGCAAAAACATGACTCTTGTGGATCTGTGAAGACGGGTTTCGTTCCTCTGGAAGCATCAACACCCCCCTCTTCAGTTACCGTGCACCGCTAAGACCATGGTTGCAAAGCTCTGGAAGGACACTATTCGCATCACAGTGCTGAACTGGGCGGCAGGAATGGCATTCAACTCTTTGCACTCCTCTCGAAACCAAAGCAAATTTCCCTTCTTTCTCCAGGTCCCAGAGGAGCTCAGGAGCTACTCGCTGCCACATAACCGCCCATTCCTCCCCTTCCTCTATTGCCAGTGGGTATTGCTGGGAGTTTGGGTACCCCACAACGGAGTCCCACCGACCCAGGCACCCATCAGCGGAGCCAAGTGAGTGTTGCACCACACAACGCCTCTTTTCGTGTAGCCTAAGCGCACACACTGGCAATGACCTCTGCTTGGCTGCCCCAACGTGGGTACATCGGTAGTGCCGTTAATCCCTATTGCTCGGTCCCTGGCCGCCTGGCAACAGCTTCCAAGCCCGTTGGCTTTCATGCACGATCCGCCTCGGATATGTGATTCAGTTTGCCCGGCATTCCCCCAAATTTTCGGGCATCCACTTCATTACAGTGAAAGGTGGAGACGCACACATTCTGCATGCAGAGATCGTGGTAAGCATCTTGCTGGTGGCTCCTTATACTGACCCACCAGGACTTGGTTCCCAGAACTCATGCTCCTCGTACGGTTGTACGTCTACAGAACTCAAAGCTTCAGGACCTCAGACCAGCTCTTTGTCTGTGGTCAGCAGAAAGGGAAATCTGTCACTAAGCAGAGGTTGTTCCACTGGATAGTGAACACCATCGCCCTTGCTTATCAAATGCAGGGCATTCCATGCCCGTTTAACTTGAGAACTTACTCTACTAGAAGTGTTGCATCTTCTTGGGCAATAGCTCATGGATCCTTTTTTATGTTTTCTAGATTCTACAGTGTTCGTGTCGAGCGGGTTTCCTGTCATGTTCTCTCCTCAAACTGGTAAAACACTGAGCACCGGCTCGTGTATTGTGTGTATGTGCTACACAGTAGTGCCATTTTGGAGCTAAATTAGTCCCATAAATACTTTACAAAAAGTTTGGCCTTGGTGGACGATGTTGCGGAGCATCGGCTGTCAGCCTTTCACCAGTGTTTTCACTGTAAACTGTGTTAGGCCTTGCGTCCATATAGTGTCTTCTGCAGTAAGCCCAGGTTCTGCCTCTTCAGATCTAGAGACAGATGTTTTAACTTGGAAGGGTCAACTTTAGTGCGCTTTGGTAGGGATTCCAAATTTGTTGGTCACGATGTGACGTCAAAGTGACCGACTGAAAGGGAACGTCTCGGTTACTTATGTAACTCTTGTTCCCTGAAGGAAGGGAAGGTAGATGTCATGTCCCATTGCCACAGTTTTCTGTACCATTGCTGATATCGGCCAGGCACTAGATGCTCTGCTCTCTCAGCGAAAATAGCTGATTTGGTATCGCACCTGCCTCTCATTTTATACTCACACGGCGGGGCGCTAGCAGATGGAAATACCTGCATGCCAAGTTCATTGGCATTTTAGGAGTTTCTCAAAGTTGATTGGTCCCACAAAGCACATTCCCAATTCGTCTCTCACAAAGTGATGTCTCTGTTTCCTTCCTTCCTTCAGGGAACGATAAGGTGACATATGTTCCATTCTCCCTGAAAATGTCCCGGCCAGGATTTTGGGTGTATACGTCATCGATGTTAATATTTCAGGTTGTGTTTCAGAAAAGCAAGTTACATTTCAAGGTAAGAATAAAACTACAATTATTGTATGTCTTAAGAGAAATAAATCTTCATTTTATAATGTTTTATGTAAGTACCTTAATGACTTATGCAGTTGACAAATGCAGAAACTGCAGAAACTTTGACAATAGACAGTAGTTTCAAAGATGACATTTTTCAAAGATATTGCCAAACAAACCCCAGAATTTGAGATAAAGGGAACTGTAATAAGGAAAACTAGAAAGATACAAAGCAAATATAAAAAATTATGAAATGTTTGTAGCAAGAAATGAGAGTTAAACCGCTAATACATAAATTGTAATCTGTAAAATTTCTATTTTTTACTATAATATACTATACAACAGTATACTACAGTTTGCTATAATAAATACTTTTATAAGTATATAAGCTATTATAAATAAGTATTTTTAACATGTCGCTTATTGTCCAAAACTTCATTATTTATCTTTATGAAATTCTGATAGATGGAATAAATTCTTAGACATTTGGCATCCCAGCAACATTTTGCTATGTAAACACATAATGTAGTCTTAAAATCTAAATTGTCATATAACCCTTTTCTAAAATCACTGAGGTATAAAACTTTATGATCACAAATGACATGGAAGCAGACGTTTTACCTTTTATTGACCTTGCCCTCATGACATCTATCCATGTAAACAGAGACGAGTGTGAGAGCCTTCTGCAAACTGACACATGCAAATAAAGTTATGTAACACAAATCATAAAAGTGCCTTAAGCAATACTTGCACTGCTAGTGTCCACATGACTTGTTTGATGTACATAAAGGTTGTTAAGTAAAAGTGTGTTCCTGGACATGGTGTTTTGCATTGGTTAAAATGTCAACAACTAGATCAAATCACCATCCTGTTTTCTGGTCAAGGGCAATTCTACGAAACCATTTAAAGTGACATCTGTGTTCATTTATCCTCAGTTAGTAAAGATCTAAGTGCTGTTTGTGATTAACTATGTAGGTTTACCTCTGTGATTAAAAATATATGAATTTTCTCTCAGGTTAAACATGTTTTAATACAGGCTGAAGATATTAATGGAAAATCTATGTACAGCACATGACTTTATGTATTTTATAGTGTATGATTATAACGTGTCCACAAGATGGCACCTTACACCAATTTTTCAGTGCTCTCTTTGCCAACTATCAGTATGTGTTGTAAACTGAATATGTAGTAGGAGTGGGTAAAAAGATGAATATATGAAATATATGGTTAACAGTGGCCTTGTTCATTTTTAAAAGTAGTTATTTTATCTCTGAGAACCTGTCAAGTCCTGTTGAGTCCATGTAACCCATTTCATTTAATCCCTTGAGAAAGATTACCCTGTGGTCTTTATAAACATAGTCCAATGAATGTGTTTCCTACACTGTGATCCCTGGAGACAATTTATTTGTTTGGGGCTCCAATCAAAGATAACTGCTGAATGTACGTTTCCTGACTGGTGCCATTTCGGCCCCTATCAACAGAAGCATCTTTGTGTCGTGCAAGTCTACAATACGAGTGCATTGTCGTTTTACGAACAAGCAACACAATGATTTGAATGACTTACTGCAGACAGCAATGCTTATGTGATCCACATTGTGAGGACATGAATTGTGTTGTTGTGCAGGATTTCATGTCTTGCCAAAGGTGACAGCCACAGCATGGCGTGCAGACTTGATTCCTGTTCTTGACAGCGTGTTTAACTTTCGCCACTCAAATGATGTCAAATGGCCAAAAATACAGCAGAGTTTTTGAAAGAAAGGCAGTCGAGAGCAACATTCATCCTGATTGTGGTGATGATGTCTTTTCTCACACTTCAATACATTTAAATCCCAGCTTCATGGCAAAAATAACCAAGCTAAAAAGCGTCTGATAAACTGGTACTTCTGAAATGTATACATGTCCTTTTCTATTGACAAAAGGTTTACAACAATGGTGTGGCTTGCGCATTAGAAAAGCAACCATGGAAAACATCGGAAGATTGTGCTTTTCTCATGGTTTTTCAAAATCTGTGCTTATTGGCATGGAAGGGGTCAAGTCTTATCTCACTAAGTTCAAATCAGGTCAACAAAGGTCAGCTTCCTATGGATGCTAAGAAGTTCTCTCACCTACTGAGCCCTTGACAAAATGGTTTAAAGGCTTACTATTGGACTTAATTTATCACAGCTACACCTTATGAACCTGTATGACAAAGAAAAATAATGTAAAGTGTCAAATTACTGATAATATCCCATCTTTATATATTGCCATGAAAGTCATGCTTATTGTAAGGCAGTTGAGCTGTGCACAATCAGTCAAAACGTGATTAAAAAACAATATGTATGATATATTGCTTGAGTTTTTAGCACTCTTTACATGAAAGTAAAAATCCTTGTAATGATTCTGATAATGCTCTTTTAAGTGCCACACGTGCTTTAAATCACATTACTCTGGTGCCTTGTGGCTGCCTCTCGGTTTGCCTCAACTCTGAAAAACCACACATTTGTCAGAGGTGAAAAATAATTAAAGTTTTTCTTCCCTGCTTTAGATGAGTAGAGACACATGTGTGGGGAGTTGCAGAACTGAGGAATGTGTGAGGGAAGATGTCCAGACAGAGACCCATGGCTTTGCCCTCTATAAATCTCTGTCTGGATTAATCATTCTTTTGGTTTCTATAGCCAGACTCAACACGTGTAGCTTTCTCTCATCACCTTTACATATAGCTGTACAATAAATCGTCCCATGTGAATATAGACTAATGGGAAATTTCTGGGACTGTTAGAACTGTTAGGTTTCATCTGAGTTTAGTTGAAAACAAGTCCCCAAGAAGAGATTATAATCTGCAGGTGTTCGGTTCTACACCTGTCAATCAGTGAGTAAAAGAATGCGGGCCATAATGCTGTTCATCAAATAGTGCACTTAGTGATTGCTACATTGTGTCCCTAGCAAAACAAAGATCAGCGCTCTAAATTAAAATATGGCTGCATGGAGGTGCTATATGGGCAAGTGGGGCAGTGCCCCACCAAAATATTAAACCACTTGAAAATATAGAATGCTATTTAAACTTAATCAAATCTAAACTGATAACTCGTAAATGTGTCTAGACTATTTCTGGTCGTAAGGTGAGATAAATATGTTTGGAAATTGAGTACCTTTGGAAATTGCCTCTGCCCTCTGGAGCTCAACACCACCCGACATTTTTCCCCATGTAAATTTGCGGTGAAAATGGAAATGCATCGAGCCCTGATAGAGACCCATATGGGCAGATTTGAATATGTCCCTCTAGCTTTTATGTTACGTGAACGTGCTATATCTATCCGCGTAAGCAAAGTGCATATCTAAATTCATTAGAAAGACTGTAAATTGTACAAGAAAATGGACAACAAAACAACGACCAATGGTAAGTAGCCTATAGGGCATTTAAAGGGTTGTGGGATGACATAAAGCTTTGTTGTCTCATTGTACTGAACAAAATAAAGTGTTTTATTTCCCAGGATTACTTTATTATTTTTTAAGCACTTATCTAAAAAGGTTAAAACCAAATTCGGCATTAGGGCGCCCCCATCAGGCTGAATTACTGAAGGGCACTTGATCTCTGCTTAGTGTTCTGCATGCGTTTAGTCATTTAAATGTATAACTTATACCCCTTGAGGTTGATCACAGGTTAGTCATAAAGCTTAAGATACGACCCAGAATCTTCCCCACCTAAATTTATAGTCAGGAGCTGCTACTGGCAGCATGCCAATAAATTTAATCCTTATTTGTTCTTGCAGGTTTGTTGACTAGTTTAGTCACATAACACATAAGATCCGATAAGATATTAAGTTATCAATGTTATCTATATATTGTTATGGAAACACAATATTTAAATGACAATATTTTATATTTTGTTTTTGTCTTGATAACTCTTGTCTTGGTAAACATGTACTTTCTATATACTGTACTGTATATTTTTAATCATGGTCTAAACCAGGGGTCTCCAACCTTTTTGTGAGCAAGGGCTACCACGATGTTTAAAACAATCTGGAGGGCTACTTTTTTGATATAGTCTACTCAAAACTTTTTTGTTTTGTTTGTTAATTTTATTTTATTTTATTTGTTGATATGTTTTGTCATTGTTTAAAAAGTTTACATGCATAAAAGAAGCCAAGCTTATATAAAAATATTAAATAAATATATATTAAAATTGAGGCTATAAATAGAATGTGCTTTGGCGGGCAACTCACAGACTCCGTGCGGGCAACATGTTGGAGACCACTGGTTTAAACTAATAATCTATGCAGGCACCAAATCACCTAATATGTTGACATTTCTGGCGACTGGCAATCACAGCTGCCAATTTTTACTGTAATTTTGATATCATTGTCTATTAACTTGATTGTATATCAGAGACTTTGATCTCTAAGACGTTTTATGTTTATTTATTCAACTAAAGAGTTTCTGTTCTAAAAAGATTGCCAAGGACAATGAAGCAGGAATTCCCATTTGAAATATGTCCCTGTTTAGCTTTAGTGTGCCCACCGGGAGTGCGTGAGAAAATAAAGGAGCTGGGTGGTACTGTTCTTTGCCATGACTTCACTGTGTTTGAAGTCTCATGTCCACTCTGGCACCAGATCTGGGACTGACCCATAAAACAGTGCTCATTGCTTTGTGTGGATGCAGACATCCAGACAGAATGTTGCCAGTTTCCACATTTACTGTATTCCTAAAATAGACGCTTTTATAGGTCAATGGGTGAAGCAAATGTTTCAATGATTTGATGTTTCTCAAGGACTTAATGGTTTTAATGTATATAAATAAATGTTTCGAACTACTGATACAGAAGCAGGAAAAAAACTATGAGTTTAAGCTTGATTGCAAAACATCATTTAAATTGTAAAACGAATAACACACATATGAGCTACTATGGGCTTTAGTGGAGGAGTGACCTTTATAAAAAATTCAACATAATTTTTCCAAAGTTATTCTTTCTCTTTTAATATTACCGTCAAAGCTCTCTCTCTCTCTCTCTCTCTCTCTCTCTCTCTCTCTCTCTCACTTAGTGTGTGTGTGTGTGAGAGAGAGAGAGAGAGAGAGAGAGAGAGAGAGAGAGAGAGAGAGAGAGAGAGAGAGAGAGAGAGAGAGAGAGAGAGAGAGAGAGAGAGAGAGAGAGAGAGAGATTATATCCATCAACATCATTCACAACTGAGTGAACGAGTAAAACATTGTTGTGCTAAACAGGAAGAGGTGAGCAGATTAAATGGAGATTATTGAAGTCTCTGCCCTTCTTAGCAAAAGAGAGAAAGGCACAGCAGTGTAAACAAAAGATTAGCCAGGCGTGTATCTTGGGTTAATGGTATTATTCACTAAAACACCATTAGCTTGTATACAAGTGCTGTTTACCTATATCTGACCTAATGCAGGTCTATTTATAGCACAGGATGGAGGTGTACGTTGACTCAATAGTGCACACACAGACTTGATTTCTGCTTGGCCATGGGATTTGCTATTGTCCTGAGGAGTATTTGCTAGATGGATTAAAGCCCTTCTGGGCTTTATCTGTTTCATTTGCAACTTTCATAAGTTCTTTGTAATATTTATGATCTTTGAGCAGTGTTGGGGAAGTGACTTTTAAACTTTAGTTGGATAAGCTACAAGCTAATTATCAGTAAAAGTAGTTAAAGGTTCAGGGTGTAAATTATAGAAGGATCTTTTGACAGCAATGCAATATAATATAAATAACTATAGTATCAGTGGTGTATAAAGACCTTATATAATGAACTGTATTGTTTAGAATGATCCGTTTTTATCTTCATACACCGCGGGTCCTCCTACATACTGTATAAGCCCCCATTTTGCACCCCATGTTTCCAAAGTAGCCCTTAATAGACAAACTGCTCTTCAGAGCGTGTTGGTCACTAGACTGTAAAAAATATGGACATAGTGTCTGTGACCTCACCCATAGGTTTGTGAAAAGCTTTTTTGAAGCTTAAAGTAGGCTGTGCCTGCCATCGCCATCTTGGCCACGTGTCACCGCGCATCACTCGCAGATAACTAAAAATGGGAAAAGAGGCGGGACGTGGTTGAAGCTGAGGTGGCTGGTTGCTAAAACCATCTCCCCATATTCTAGTGACAGCAGTGGCAGTTCACCCCTCACTCAATTGGCCACGCCAAGTAAAAAAAAAATTAACCTATTTCACAGGGCAAAATAAGCTATATAGACCAAAAACACACTTTGTACCAGACTGTTAACATATTATTTTCTACTGTAAAGTTGGGCATTTTAACATGGAAGTCCATGGTAATTGACTCCCTTTTGGAGTCAGCCTCTAGTGGCCAGTCGATGAATTGCAATTTAAGTCACTTCCGTATTGGCTTCTAAGAGAGACTGGAAGGTTGCCCCTCGGTCACTACGTTGTCTCAGATGAGACGTTGTCTTTATCGTAACTTCTCTATGTGCTTCAAAAGGGAGGGGTGCAATTCACAACCTTACCACTAGATGCCGCTAAAATATACACACTGCACCTTTAAACTACAGATAAGCTACCCATCTGAAAAAGTACTATTAAAAAGTAGCTAGCTACATTAAAACTCCTTTGATTTTTTTTTTACAATGACTTTATATTATAAATAACTGAATATAATTTTTTAATGAAGAATCTTTTAAGAAAAGGATTTGGAGTTTAAAACGTTGTAATGTAATACAAATATGATTTCAGTATTGTTTTAGTTTCTTAACTACACAATACACAAATATTTATCTCAAACTGACAGTCTGCAAAATTGACAATGAATTGGCATAAAAAAGAAAAAATAGAGAGCATAAAATGTTTGAAATACTTAGAAACACTTTTATTTCAGTGAAATCGTTTTTAATGAATCGTTATTAATAATTATTATAAACAAACTAGGTATATAATTAAATCATGTGGTTTGATAAATACACGTCTGCAAGCATAATATAAGTTATATTTGGATTTCCTTTTCTGTTTGATTGGCAGATGCAAAATCAGTGGCGCAAACACAACCTTAGTGTTCTGTTTCAGCAGTAACAACATAAACAAACGTTTCTTAGTGGAATTTACTGGAAGTTACATGCTGTTATACTCCATATAACTCAATGTACAAGCCAGAAATTAAGCTCTGTTTTTTGCACAGGCCTACTAAAGGGTGAATGGTGCCACATGGTGATCAACAGTAAAAATTACAAATTTTACCTCTTAGCAAAGGAAAAAACACCAACAATCAAGAATGCATGATTATATAGTGTCATGGCTTTGCAATCAAAAAATGTTGTTATTATGGAAGTCAATGGGGCAAAAATGCACAAACAACTAATTGGGGAGAAAAAAATGAAAAAAGTGATGCTGCACAAAACTAAAAATGCATCAAAGCCAATGTTTTTACCAATCTTTGACAAGCCCAAGACTGTGAAAAAGGTTAAAAAAAAATCCAGTCCACAATCACTTTTTATATTGAAAATTGATAATTTTGTAAGGGTTTTTTTCATCAAATCAGTGACACCACTTATGAACTTGGCAATTAAAGAGATAAAATCATGGAAATTTTGAGCATTAGATAGTTTTGAAGTACTGAGGGTGAAAAAATATTCATCTGATAAATTTTTACAGCCGTTTAATTTAGTGGCTTTTTTGTACACAAACAACCCGAAAGTGTAGTAAATTTGCCCACAATATATTATATATTTAAAGCGTTTTCTTAAAATATGTGTAAATATAAGATTTGTCACCAAAAATCATTTCATTTGCTGAAAATGAGAAAGTTGTGGCCAAATTAAGACATAAAAAACAAAAATGGCCAAAAATGGCCTCAACAAACAGAGTCCAGAAGTTAAGTTCCGCTTAGACACGTAATCACGTCACTGCACGTGTGTCCGATGAAACCATATTAACTTGTTAGGGATTGCGGACGAATGAACCCAATAGCAGACGGTGATGGGGTTAACAAAATACTTTAATATATAACACGACAAAACAAAGGCCCACGTGGGGGCAAACAGTATAGACAGACACAAAACACTAGACTAGACTTGACAATGAAACACTACTAGATACTTGACAGAATTACACAACTTGATGACACGGACGATACAAAATGAACCTGCACAGAAACAAGGACAAGAGAACATTATATAAGAGAAACTAAACAAGATAACGAGGAGGGAACAGGTGATGGGAATAAGTAATAATTAACAATAAGCAGGAGGACGAGGGAGCGGGGACAAATGACAAGACACCGGAGGCACATGCCAAACACAAAACAAGGCATGAACCTCCACACAAGGCCAGGGACTGCCAGAACTCTGCCACCATGACAAAATACAAATATAACAAGACTTCAAGGCAGAGTCCTGACAGTAGCCCTCCCTCAAAGGACGCCACCTGGCGTCCAAAAAGGGAACACACAAGACAAGAAACCATGACAGATAATAAACATGACAAGATTATGAACACATCAGACTATAAAATAACAAAAGGTGCAAAACAAAACTTATCAAACACACATAAGTCCACAAGATACAAAGACAGGACAGTCCACGGGGGTTTGGGGCGAGGACGCAGCTGGGACTGCGCGGGCTGAATCGACCGCGCGGGATGGGTCGGCGGCACGGGCTCTGTCGGCGGCGCCGGCAGTGGCTGCGAGGAATGCGCGGGCTCAGTCTCTGGCTGCGCGGACTGCGCGGGCTCCGGCTCTGGCTGCGCGGACTGCGCGGGCTCCGGCTCTGGCTGCGCGGACTGCGCGGGCTCCGGCTCTGGCTGCGCGGACTGCGCGGGCTCCGGCTCTGGCTGCGCGGACTGCGCGGGCTCCGGCTCAGGCTGCGCGGACTGCGCGGGCTCCGGCTCAGGCTGCGCGGACTGCGCGGGCTCCGGCTCTGGCTGCGCGGACTGCGCGGGCTCCGGCTCTGGCTGCGCGGACTGCGCGGGCTCCGGCTCTGGCTGCGCGGACTGCGCGGGCTCCGGCTCTGGCTGCGCGGACTGCGCGGGCTCCGGCTCTGGCTGCGCGGACTGCGCGGGCTCCGGCTCTGGCTGCGCGGACTGCGCGGGCTCCGGCTCTGGCTGCGCGGACTGCGCGGGCTCCGGCTCTGGCTGCGCGGACTGCGCGGGCTCCGGCTCTGGCTGCGCGGACTGCGCGGGCTCCGGCTCTGGCTGCGCGGACTGCGCGGGCTCCGGCTGCGCGGACTGCCCGGGCTCCGGCTGCGCGGACTGCCCGGGCTCCGGCTGCGCGGACTGCCCGGGCTCCGGCTCTGGCTGCGCGGACTGCACGGGCTCCGGCTCTGGCTGCGCGGACTGCGCGGGCTCCGGCCTAGCGATGGCTCTCCAAAGCGCACTGAGGAGTGCAGCGCGTTCGCCCTCCGCCAACCAGCAAGAAGCTGGACGAACTGCAGTGGGCTGCAGGACCCTGACTGGAGTCGACATGACGGAACCCGACACCGTCGCTGGGTTCAGTGTTGGCAGGTTCATTCTGTTAGGGATTGCGGACGAATGAACCCAATAGCAGACGGTGATGGGGTTAACAAAATACTTTAATATATAACACGACAAAACAAAGGCCCACGTGGGGGCAAACAGTATAGACAGACACAAAACACTAGACTAGACTTGACAATGAAACACTACTAGATACTTGACAGAATTACACAACTTGATGACACGGACGATACAAAATGAACCTGCACAGAAACAAGGACAAGAGAACATTATATAAGAGAAACTAAACAAGATAACGAGGAGGGAACAGGTGATGGGAATAAGTAATAATTAACAATAAGCAGGAGGACGAGGGAGCGGGGACAAATGACAAGACACCGGAGGCACATGCCAAACACAAAACAAGGCATGAACCTCCACACAAGGCCAGGGACTGCCAGAACTCTGCCACCATGACAAAATACAAATATAACAAGACTTCAAGGCAGAGTCCTGACATAACTATGGCAGGACAGATTCAATTTTGGAAAAATAGGAAACACGGATTCATCTTTTAAAACAGAAATAGACATTTAATATAGAAGCCATAAAGCGGGAGGATTGATTTAAAATGGCTATTACTATTACTCACAAGTTTTTGACAATGACAGACAAATCCGTGGTTTGCACAGATTACATAAGAACATACAAGTTTTACTGTTTGTTTCTTTAAAAGACATGAAGTTTGACAGATATGGCCATGGGCAATTAATCTCTTCAGATTCTGCCGTCATGCCGCTCCATCACGAATATTATAATATGAGTGTCGACTTTACCCCTGCATGTTTGTGATCATCAGACGATTTCTGCAAAGACACTTGTGCGCTACACCACGAGCTGGAAAAAGTATTTAACTACTGTTGAAGCTACACTCTTTAAAAAGTTAGTCAACTACCATCAAGCTACAGAAAAAATGTAGTTAACTTATTCGCGTCGCTACTTGAACAAGTTTTTTTTCTGTTGCAGAAATGATTTGTAATTGTATAGGTTTGGGGATTTTTCTTTTTCAGTGATGAATTGTAAATGTATAGGTATATGATGTCACTGGAAACACAGCACACTGAGGTCTGTATGGTTTCCATCACAGATTGTGTCCTAAAAAAATCATCAATCATCACAGAGACATTTTAAATCCCTTCGTACTGTAACTTTACCAGACATAAAAATTTGTTTTAGCATGATCTCATGATCTGAGGGAATCCACATGCTGTTTTATAAAAAAAATTGTCCTAAACGGTCAGTGTGTATAATATCTGAAAAGTAAAAAAGTGGGCCTTTAAAGTAACATAAAACAGTACAACAGTATTCAGTAAATACATTGCTAGTCTTCTAAATCTAAGATATATGATTGTATGAAATACATGCATACCCTAAAAATATTTAAATGTTTTTTACAGAAATACTTTATATTAACTTAAAATGTTACATTAAAATTTATAAAATTAACATGATTTACAGACTAATTTGCTATTTAAACATTAATTTATGACACCTTCATTCCTAAAAGTCAAGAAAAAGTGCTAATGCAAAGGTGTATGTTCATCATTATTAAAAATCATGACTACATGTGTAGAATGCATTCCCTTGGAATCAAACCCATGACCTTGGTATTGTTAGCGTCATGCTCTAAGTTGATTTCCTCTGTCGGATTTCATAGATCTCAGTTTTCAAGCATTATAAACATCAAAACACGTTAAACAGAGAGACATATCTTCTAATAAGATCTTTATGGTTTGTCAAGAGGCAAAACATGGTTCAGATTATCCACCAGTTTGCTTTTCCCATGGCTGTCCAAAAGCTGACCATAATTTCTGCTTTGAGGGACAGCTGTAGAGTTTGATTTTCTTCAAATGTCCATGAAATTACCCAGAGTGTAGCTTGACCTCTGTGTTGCTTTACCCTGGTCAGCTTCCTTAGATGGATTCAGGGACCCCAAGCGGAGGCTTAGGGACCCAACCAGTCTCTAATTGAATCTGGAGTGGGTCCAGCTCACGATACAGGTCAAAACAGGTGTTGAATATTTATTCTTCACATATATTTGCTTTTCTTTTGTCGTTTACCTTAGTGGTTTTCTAATCTCTCCCCCTCAGATGGACTGTCAGTGAAATATTATTTTAAGAAAGTCGATGCCAAAGATAACCTCATTCAGATGATAAAAATTAGCAGTTTGACTCTTCTCTGTTTACCAAAGGTGTCAGAAATTCTTCACATTGGTTAAGTCACAAAATCAATGGAATGCTGTATTTCCCACTACCGGTGCACACCATAACAAAATATGACTTGTGCATTATCTCATCATGTCCCCTTATATTTATTAATGCTGCATAAATGAACCGGCCATTGTGCCTTTACCAATTTTTCAAAATAAATTGTAATAAAAAAAATATGCCACAGTTTAGATCACAGACCACTACACTGGAGCATTTTTTGGGATAATTAATGACACAAATGCAACCCTAACCCTGGCTTTTAACCAAAACATGATTAATAGTATCCGAGTCTTAAACAAACCTATTTATTTTGTAAAAACAAATCCGGCCTACTCATCTAAAGCATTACACAATGATTGTGGTTAGAGATATAATTGTTTACCAAAAATCCCCACAGTTCCCTAATAATTCCAAGGTTGGAGCTCCTCTAATTGGGATGGTTTGTACTCGGAGTACGACTGTGGGTCAGTGCAGGGTCAACAGTCCTGCAATTAAACCTTATTTCTGTAGGGCAACATACCGGCAGTGGACCAAAGCCATAGTTCAAGGGTGTGTTGTTAGAATGCACCACTCGCAAGGCCTCTTCAAGATGTGCTTATTTGTGTTTTTTCAAGTGTCTTTGAACTGTGTCAGAGGAGGACTCGGCTTGACTCTGGCGGACTCTAGATTTAATAGCAAGGAATTGCTTTATGATCTCTCTAATTGAGTCTCAGAAGTGTGTGTGTTTTCTGATTCTTATCTGCTCAAAGGCAATGACTGTCTGGTCTGGTGGGAGAGATGATCTGCTACACCCCTTTTAACAACTTTAACATGTACTGTTTTTAATTGTGTATGTCACCATACACTATCAGAAAATAAATGGTCAAAAACATTCAATAGCAATTGGGCGCTTTTAAAATTTTTGTCCTAAAGAGTTCATATAGTACCTCAAAACTACTATTGGTACCAAGTGACAGCTAGGATCCATTTTTGGACCATTATTTCTCAGAGTACAGAGAAACACAGGTTGTCCTAACTTTTGTGTCTCCGTCAAAGGCTGAAACACGTCTTTAGCCTTTTAACAATACTGAGTCACTGGTCACTGGTTTTCCATGATCAAAAACTATACCCATATTTTAGTGGTGTACATTTGTAGCATTATTGTACTTATGGGCTTAATTTAAAGAGCACCTATTGTCCAATTCACAGTTTTACATTTCCTTTGGAATGTATGTGTGTATTAGTACATGTTAACGATATGCAAAAGGTACATACCCCAAAGTAAACGATGACGCAAGTTATTGTCTCCAACGTAAATCTCCTTTTTTTGGACTACAACAAACACACGGATTGTAGGCAACAGTTTACTTCCTGGGATTGGTGATGTAGACAAGATTGACATTATCATAATTCCTCCCTCTTCGGACCCACAGCCTGTAATTAACTCCTGTTAGCAACCAAATCTTTCAAACATGGTGAGGAGCGTCAAGATTCTAGCTGACATCAGACCCTTACGAAAATTAACCATGGTTTTATTGTGGTAAAAGTGTAGTACACAAGTTCTTATTTCTATAGAGACAGGAATAAAAAGGACCTCGCTTGGAAGAGTGTCAGTGAGGACATTGGGCAACCTGGTAAGTTGTAAATACACATTTCACTTTTGAGTCACGTGATGTTTATCGACCTGCGGCATTCCCGCCGTTTTTTAAACTATTTTCCCCCTATAGTAAGGTGACCAAATACAAACCGGTAACTCTCTCGATGAATGCACTATCAACATCAGCCATCTTGCAAACAGACAACCGCATAGCACTTGCCCATCCCACAAGAAGCGGATTTTTCCTCTGACCTGCGTCACATGCTTGCTTTTTCCGCGCGTCTATATTGTAGACATTCAAAATGTTCAAGCGGCAAATTTCCCTGGAAATTATCCTTGGAAAACTACTTTTATTTTGCTATTCTAAAGCATATTTTATTCCACTACATTTCATTTAATATCTAATTCCATTACAAAATCTTTTTTACATTTACTGAAGTAAAAGTAAGTAGAAGTTTTAAGTAAACGCAAAAAAGTACTAGATTGTTAATGAACCCAAGTATTAAATGTAAACAAAACATATGACATAATACTTTGGAATGTATATGTTTTCCAAAGAAATACATTACTGCTGTAAAAACCTTAACAATCAGGGCAGTCGTAGCCTAGCGCTTTGAGAATTTGGCTTGTAACCCGAGAGTTGCAACCAAGTTGCAACTGTGGTGCCCTTGAGCAATTCACCTTAACCCCAACTGCTCCCTGGGCACTGAGGGGATAGCTGCCACTGCTCTGGGTGTGTTCACGACATGCAGTCCATTTGTTAACTACTCACTGGGATGGGTTAAATGCAGAGGTCACATTTCAAGTATGTGTTGCATACTTGAAAAACATGTCACACTTTCGCATGTTCACTCAATATTTTCAGGAAAAGCATTTCTCAGTTCAGTATTAATGTGGTTTCCAGCATTTGGAGTTATCAGTAAAATTTGACTGGGGCTTCTGTCACAGCAACCTGAGTCTGTGAATAGGGAGCCTTAATAACAAGCTTGTTTTCTATCTGTGGTGTCCTTAACAGATGAAGAACACCACATGTAAATGCACCACAGTAAACTTTAAAAAGAAAATTTTGCCTTAAATGACTACAGGTAACAAAATTAGCTGTATAAGTCATTACAACTGACTACATTAAATTTTTACTAATGACATGTTTCTGAAACTTATAAAAAGAAGTTAACTTTGTTAACTTATTCTGATGAGTTAAAGTAATGTAAAAACACTGTCACTAGTGCACTAACCTTTAAAAAGGTTATGTACCGTTTAGGAATAGATATGTATATGTCACAGGTCGGAGCGGACCCGAGATAGTTAAAGGGTCACGCCCCTTCCTAGCTTCCACCTCGAGGAGGTTCACAAGACCACCCCAATGACCAGACAAACAAGTATACTAAAGTTAAGATACAGCTTTATTAAATATTTAACTCTTTCACCGCCAGCATTTTAAAAAAAAGTTGCCAGCCAGCGCCAGCGTTTTTCATGATTTTCACCAAAGTTTAATGCCTTCCAGAAAATGTTCTTCTTTAAATATATAAACATACAATATACCAAATGAAAGAACAGACCCTCTGCTTTCAAACAAAAAAAAAACGTTTCATCCTACCTTTAGTGGTTCTTTTGTAATCAGCTTTTGAATATGGGTAGGTTTCTGCAAAAACACCACATTTTGAGCAAAAAGCAGAGATAATTCCATTTTTGTGACGGACTTTTCATAGAGATCCCATTCAGAGCGATCTTTAAAACAGACACGGACATGCAGCCGCTTGCCATAGGGCAATACTTCCGGGTTTAAAAAGTTGCGGAAGGGCGGTAATAGATAGTATAGCGGTATAGCGGAAAGACGGAAAATCTCGTCATTGGCGGGGAAGCGTTTTCTCTTAATTGACGAGATATCTCGTCAATGGCGGGGAAAGAGTTAAAAGCAAGGGGAAAGGGGAAAAGGCAGTTTAAAACAGTTCTCTCTCCCTCTGGTTTCAGACTGGATTTCCCAGGACGTAAGGGGGTAGGACTCCCGTCTGAGGGTTCTCTGCTGTCCGTGGCGCCCTCCCCTTCTCCTGGAGGCAGAACACAAGAGATGCAGTGAATGAGCTTGGTGTTTCTCAGCTACTTGCCAGCTAACTCGTAGAGACTGTATCTCTAAAGTGTTTTTCTGTTCTCGCCCACAGGTTTCTCTTCCAAGCCGCGTTGGAGCCGGGGTCGAGGCTGTACGGCAGCTAGGGGTAAGTAGGCACCACGGGGGTGGGTTCACCGGACTCTGGGGCTCCTTGCTTCTCCCCACAGGTTTACTGAAAGCAGAGGTAAGTTCTCATCTATGGACATACGTGACTCACAGACTGGGACTTCTTGTGTTTCCTCACAGATTCGCTGAAAGCAGAGGCAAGTCTTCGTTCATGGACATACGTGACTCACAGACTGGGACTTCTCGTGTTTCCTCACAGGTTTGCTGAAAGCAGAGGTAAGTTAGCATTCATAGACATACGTGACTCACAGACTGAGGTTCTTCGTGTTTCTCCACAGGGTTACTGAAAGCAGAGGTAAGTTATCATTCGAGTGCATACGTGACTCACAGACTGGGGCTTTGGGTCTTCCCTCACAGGTTTACTGAAAGCGGAGGTAAGTTAGCGTTCATAGACATACGTGACTCACAGACTGAGGTTCCTCGTGTTTCTTCACAGGGTTACTGAAACCAGAGGTAAGTTGGCATTCATAGACATACGTGACTCACAGACTGAGGTTCCTCGTGTTTCTTCACAGGGTTACTGAAACCAGAGGTAAGTTGGCATTCATAGACATACGTGACTCACAGACTGAGGTTCTTCGTGTTTCTTCACAGGGTTACGGACAACAGAGGTAGGTTATCATTCGAAAGCATACGTGACTCACAGACTGAGGCTTTGCGTCTTCTCTCACAGGTTTACTATAAGCAGAGGTAAGTTAGCATTCATAGACATACGTGACTCACAGGCTGAGGTTCTTCGTGTTTCTTCACAGGTTTACTCACCCAACGCTTCTCCCGGGGGCGGTGGACTTACAGGGCCATAACAGACAGGGCGTGCGGGGCCGGACGCCTCCCTAGCTCTCACTCTTCCTGTACTGGTTCCAGGGATGCTGAGCAGGGGCGAACTCTCTGAAGAGGCTCCGCACACAGATGGTGATGTAAAAGGCTGCCCACAACACGGGCCTACGGCCCAAATAATGAATACTCGTATGTTACTCACGCAGATCTCCAACACAGTTCACCACCGCCCTCACTCAGGATCAGCGATGGCTCCACGGGTCACACTGGTGTTGCGGGTAATTGATTTCCCCCACTTGCGTTGGTTAGCACAACGTTTTGTTACTCCCACACGGGATCCCTGGGGTAAGACAGTCTCTATCTCCAAAAGAAAGCACAGCACTGCACTGCAAGCTTTAGTGATAATACACAAATCGAAAATCAAGACTCACCCACAGCATCACACACACACACTCTTCGTGAGGTAGGGATATAGGCAGCTTAGTCCACGGTTTCACGTGTGGTTTGTCGGGCGTGGTTTCCAGCGCAAGGGGAGAGTGATAGATGGGTACGTATGGATTCCTGGTTTGTCTTCCTAAGCGTCCGTCGGCTCACCCACGCTTCGTTCTCCGGTGGGGCCGGGGCTATAAACTGACACTCCAAACACACGCCAAACAATTCCTCCTTCTCAATGTTTATACAGTATTCCAACACTACTCACGTGCAAGCCTGTATTTTTGTTTACAAGACATTCATTTAGCATTATTATTAAGAATCTTTTCTGATTTATGGAAGCTGTCAAAAACAAAGCAGGCCAACTGTGATTTAGAAAAAAAAAATCTTTATTTGACTCAATTTATTTATTGGCTTCCAACCAAACCGCTTAAGCCAAAGCTCTGGAAAAAGAGATTCTTGCAAGTTTTACGCATTAATATTTTGGCACTCACATTTAAAATACGGACTTAGATAAACTTTATCTCTTCTTTGCAACTTCAGAATTATTTTGATAGAAAATAATTTCACTAGATTCACATACTTAAACAACATGCCCTGTGACCCTCTAATGACCTGAGAACTGCATATCATATTTGAAAACCTGAGGCAAAACTTGCACATCCAGGTTATGGTGTTCGTGCAATCAGCCGACAGGAAAACCTTTATGTTTTTGTGAAACAAAGCCAGGTCAATTAAAGTTAATACACGAGCATGCGTACCTTAGCGCATACAGTAATCAAAATATTAATGAATGGGAGGAAATGAGACCTTTGACCCTCCATATTGTTAATGGACCTGTGAACATGATGCCAAAAACATTCAGAAGGGTTTGGATTGGACCGCTGATTGAGGAAGTAGTATAAGAAGTTATTCACAAATGTACATTGCATCATAAACCCACAGGAGGATTCAGTGCTCAAAACAGGTGTGCATATCAATATATAGTTTATGTTCCACACAGCATAATGGTATTTTTGGCCTCTGATGAATAATGCATCAGAGGGAAATGTAAAAGCAGTGTAGCATCATAAATGTTTTCACTTGGCTGAAGTTCTAGTAGCATTAAACACTGACCCTCCCTTGCTCTTCGGATGAACTGGCTGTCATTATGAATCTGGTTTGGACAATCTGATTGACTAGTAATGCCGAGTAAGACTAGCCAAGCATTTATTCTTGCACCTTTTCTCAACCATTTAGTGCACCCCATGGATTTCATCATGGTTGACAGATTAATTGTGCAGAGATCTCTGACAGAATACATACAGTATGATGACAGACCAGATATTTTCCTATTCCTAAAGCCCGGTGCACACTGTGAGATTTCAGCCACTATTTAGTGTCTGGGACAAATTTTGAAATCCTAAAAGATTCCTGGAATCCTAGGCTAAAATCTGCCGTCTTTGAGCACCCGTTGTGATCAAAATTATTCTCCGACAAAATTCTGGCAGTGAATTAGAAGCATAGAACGTGAGGATGCAATTAGTGCAACAATAACAAACCAAAAACCAGGTGGACATATGCGATGGAAATACAAATGCCAGGTACTTGTTTCCTTTGTTTTTTTTTTCTTCTTTTAATGCCGTCACAGATCGTGTCGGTGTGCATCCGATTTTTAAGTATGCAATAAGGTACTAGAGGCTATGCTGTATCGTGAATTAGTATTGCTTAGCGTCGTGCCTAACAACGCCCTTCAGCCGTTACTTATTCATGATACAGCACTTGCCTCGAGTACCTTATTGCTTTTATAAAACGGTTACGACACAATATTAAAGTAAAAAAAAGTATTATGGCAACTTTCATGAAGTTGAATCAATAAAAGCATTCCTTTCACTAGAAAAAAATTGTTGACCGTGAAAAACGACGTTCCAATGTGTATATGCATGAAAGCTAAAATAAAAACAACAAACCGTTCTCAAACTGATACGTGTGGTTGCTAAAGGCATAGATATGTATAATAAAGGCTAGATCTCTAACGTCATCACCTGGTGGCCATCTTACCACAAGGCGCTCGCTCACTCGTAGCATTGTGTTTTAATGGTGCATGTACTTTTAATTAACCATAACGAATCAAATGGTTTGATTTCTTACAAACTTTATTAATGTGGCTATAATTTTGGATGCTTTAACATGTTTCATGAATTTTTTTAGTATAAATATGCAATGTCATATGTACATCTTTGACGTTTATAACAAACCAAACCGTTTGAAAATCGGTAGAAAATTATGCAAGTTATGGTCATTTAAAAATACATGCACCATTAAAACACAATGCTACGAGTGAGCGGACGTTCCACCTAATTGGACAGCAGTGCGGGTGAGACATCTAGCTTTATTCTACATATCTATGGCTAAGGGTGTTGCTAAGGGTGCAGTGATAAATAGAACTGTTGGGTGAGGCGGTCATATCTGTGTTTTATCTTGAATAAACCACAGCTCTTGACCAATCAGAATAATGGATTGGAACTAATTGTTTTATAAAAGTCTTTAAACTCGTACAGTCTGACATTGATGAAAAACTGAGTCTTATAGTGTGACACGGACTTAAGCCCGGTGCACACTGTGAGATTTCAGCCAGGATTTAGCTGTATGGGACAAATTTTGAAATCCTAAACGATTTCTGGAATCCCAGGCTAAAATCTGCCGTCTTTGATCGCTAGTTTGACATGTTCACAGACAGCTGATTAATGTCCGTTGCGATCAAAATTATCCTCCGACAAAATTCTGGCAGTGTCAGAAATTTTGAGAGACAACCCTGCTGTGTGATATCTCCCTACGACAACCGGCAGCTCAATTACCAATAGCAGCACAGAACCCGATGACCCAATTGCTGCGTCAACGACAAATCAATGCAGACAATTGTAAAAAACAGCCAGGTAGACTGTACAGCAAGAGGAGAAACTTGTGGAGTTATGGAAACAATAAAGAGTTTTTGTACAACGAGTTTGTTATCTTGTGTCCGATTTTTAAAAGTCTTTAAACTCGTAGAGTCTGACATTGATGGAAACAGAGATTATACAGTGTGACATGGACTTAATAACGATCTTAATCGCACAGTGTGGCAAGCAACAATCTTAAAAGACTATTTAAAATCCCACAGTGTATACCGGGCTTTAACTACGATCTTGATCGCACAGTGTGGCAAGCAACAATCCTAAAGGACTATTTAAAATCCCACAGTGTAAACTAGGCTTAAGTTTTTTTCTTTATTTTCTAACTGTTATAAGTAGTGTTTTCCTAACATGGAAATCGCTGCCATGGTTCTATAGTAGCTTTAAACGGACAAACAGTTCTACAGAGCATGTTTTTGAAATTGAGTGGTGAACTGTTGGTTGTAATTTGTTATCTCACGAGTAGATGTCACTAAATTTTACACACAACACCTTTAAGCATAAACCTCACTCAGTGTTGTTATATCATGATTAATGCAAAAATTTCGTAAAAAAAAAAAAAATTGTTCTGACAACAAAAATAGAAAATGTAAAAATAAGAACAGAATATTTCGGCATTCAGTGGTATTAAAATATTCAGTAGTAGTGCATTTAACAGTTCAGAGAGTAAATATCGTCATCCGTCAGCCATTTGAAACACTGGATTCAGGGGCGGATCTACAGTAGAAAATTATTTATGGGGTGGCAAGGGGGTGGCATGAGAACTACAAGGGGTGGCAATGAAGTAAGCGTCCTTGCATGGTTGTCGTGGATTCAAGAAATTATATACTGTATATAATATATTCGGTGAACACTGGACCTCAAATTTTTATAACATTAATAAATGCAACAACAAATGTTCCTATAAGTAAGTACCCAAGCAGCTACCTTTAGCATCTCTACTGTAGTACCCTTTGTCTTAATACTAAGTTAATACATACAGCTTATCAATATCTAAAAACACTGACTGGTTGAACATAATGGTATAAAGACAGTTATATAAATAAAATAGGTTTGCCTAGTTTAATTAATGTAAAACATTTGAAAGGCACACATCTCTTTCTCTCATAACCCTCTTCTTTAATCCTTTCACTCACTTCATGATGGATTTCTGTCTTTTCACTTCTTTTTAGCTCTTTGCCATCCATATGTTTCTTTCCTTCATTACTTCATCTATTCCTTTCCCTTCCACAACATATTTTTCTGTTTTATTTGTACCTTCCACTCCCATAGTATTTGATTTTTCTATTATTTTTGGTAAAAAGAATGGATATCAGCCTTTCTTTTCATAATATCCTGGAAAATGCCGCATTAAGTTGTCTTTCAAGCTTTCTAAACATACACAACACTGAATAGTTTTGTCTCCTTAACGAAGACAAATAAAAACATTAGACTATATCATAACGAGTGATTTCATATGCACGTATGGAATATTTTGATTGCTGCAGTAGCTAACAAGAAATGACGGGCTAGAAAGAACTGCTTAAAAGATATTTACTGCTTACACAAACCTGCAGTTCAGTTGTTTTAACTACCAAGAACCTCGTGCAATATTTAACATCAGTTTAATTTTTGTATTTTTATCCTGATGCAACATTTATCTTTAAAATATGACCCTATTCAGTACTCTAATTTGCTGATGTGATGCTCAACTAAATCACTTTAAGACACTAAAGAGAATTTGTTTTGGCAGCATGTGATGATGTGAGGTGCTTTATCAGAATTCCTCGCTACAGAAGTGAAGAGACTCTTTCTTCATGGGCATAAGTTGCACGTTCATAAACATTCTTGCCTTTAACCTCAACGATGGAAAAGTAACGTTTGTGCTTTTTATACTTTGTGCTTGCGTCCGCTACCTTTGTTTTGAGCTCGTTGTACTTCCCATCGCTCTGTTGTTGCGGGTTTGTGCGACTCGAAAGGGATGGACTGCAGCGTGAGAACCGGGCTGCATGTGAGTGCCTTGGATGGGGCGATGCATCCTTTCACCGCCGTTTCCAAAAGTCTCCAACCACGCCAGAAAAGATCGCTAGATTTGTCCTAGTCGCTTTTTTAATAAAGTCGCTAAAGGGGTCTAAAAAGTTTCTTAATCTAGAGACCAAGTCACCAAGTTGGCAAGACTGCGCAGACCTTTTTTATACTGTAAAAGACTTTCTGCTCGGACTGACTGCATGCTTGTGTATGAACTCTGCTGCCTCTGGTTGGCTAACGATGGAAATTAAGCCAATCACCATCAGCTATGTGGTTGTCCCACCCCGTCTAAGACACACACACCAATCATCGTCAGATATGTGTCTCCCACCCCCAAACACACGCAGAGAAAAACTACATTGCCTTTCTGGTTAAAAGAGCCTACTCGGGTATATATTATATATATTAAGATACCCGCGCTGGGGTGGCATATGGGGTGGCAATGCTTTTATTTAGGGTGGCAACTGCCACCCCGTGCCACCCCGGTAGATCCGCCCCTGACTGGATTATAACTACGCAAACCACTGAATACAGAATGCTTTCGAATGATTGATTCATTCATTTACATTTACGCATTTGGCACAGATGCTTGTATTAAAGGGCATTATAAGGTAGGCTGTATATTTTATTAGTATGTGTTCCCTGGGATCTAACTTGTGCTGCTAAAGCAATTTTCTACTAGTTGAACTGCAGAAACATTTGTACTTAATACTTAATTAATTAAAGCTTTTTTGATAAACAGACTTCACACAATAATAGTGTGATCTTTTACATTTAGGCCATTTCTTTTGTAAATAGTAACAAATAAATATACCAAAACAGTACGGGAGGAACAGGATGTTTTCAGACAAAGATAAATGACCTGTGATTGACAGTTTGTCATGGCCTTGTCTGTCACGAATAATAAAGCTCCTATAGAACTGAACAGAAATGGACTCCTCCAAAGCCTTCCTGGATAAAGTCTATATGGAAGATGTCAGCAGAGAGAATAGAGGTCAGGATTAAGTACAGTATACTGACAGCTTAGCTGTCTTCAACCCTCTGTCTGGCCTCTCTTTATGTGTCCCCAGTGGCCTCAGGCCTGTCTCATCTCCTTGGCCTAATATTTACCCAACTCTGGAACTTTGCCAGAGGACGGATAGTCAAGGAATAATCCTTGTGTAAAAATCAACCTTAATAACTGTTGAGAGGCATTCAGAGACTATAAACCCATTCTTTACCTGACAGACACAATGAGCTGAATGTCTTGGGCTGAAACTGACAGTTTAGTGAGACCGAAACCGTCACATGGTGAGTTTGTTCTGAGGTGTCATTAGGAAAAGTAGAATTGGTAACATGAATGACAGTGCGGTTCAGCCTTTGCTTTGGGAAATCCTGCAGTTGGTGGTAAAGAGACGCACTGAGGGATGTTGTTTCAGTCGATGCTATGCTGTATCAGGTTTCTCTGTGTTGAGGTATGGACGGGTTCTGCTGTAGAATAGGTACGTCTGTGTGGGAGTGGAGATAAATGAGGTTTTCATGGCCTGGAGTCAAGGGCTTTTTATAGATGCATGGTGGTGCAAGGGCTGCTTGGTAAGGCAGACAGTTATGAATGGTTCTGACTAAGACCCCATTAGCAGAGAGTTATTAATTACGGCATGTGATAACAGACGAATGAGAGAAACGTATTAAAAATTACTCTGGGAAAAATAATCTTGTTCAATCTTCATCTTATACATGTCTGATTATTTTTAACTGATTATGAAATAAGTAAACCCTTAAAAAGTAACTTGTGGAAATGTACAAAGTTAAAACTTAAAAAAGAAGAGAAAGAAGTTACATACAAAAATACAGTAATTTAAACTTATGGTGTTCCATAACTCTTTTCTTTCAAATTTGGAGGCCAGTTGAGCCCCATTTCCCAATAGATTTGAACTCTAGCCCAAGGTAATGAACTTGAGAGATAAATTTATTGAATTTGTCATTGAGGAATGTAAGGTATTAAGAAAGCATCAGTCTCTGCTACAACTGCTGATCAATCCTCCATCGTACTGTTAACAGACCAGCATGCAAAACAATCATTCTCAGATAAAGAGATTGAATATATTAAATATATATCAAACTATAAAAACACAGTTGCATAAAATTTCTTCTTGTGTGCTCGGGAAAGAAAAACATTTGTAAGTCTGATTGTGCTTCCTTTCACATACGCTGGGAGGTCGAAATCTTTCTGGAATTTGGGAAAGTTCTCAGTGAATGAGTCGCTTAAATGGATGGTTTTGTAATGGTTGTAAACTATTCGCCTATACTTTTTTTGCTAAAATCTATCTAAACTGATGCCATCGCCTCACTGGGAAATAAAAAACGTAAATTGCAGGTTTAACATTTTCAACAACATCTAGATTAGATTTATTGTTTCACTTTAAATGTAGCCTACATTTACATTTAGGCTGTTGCTTTTTTAAAAATCTATTTAAATTGTATCAAAAAATATTATTAATAACCAACATATGTTTTATATTTCATGGAAAACAAAGCATCACAACAACTTCTGAAAGTGAACAGCCATCTCTTCTCTTTGCATAAAACAATCAGACATTTTAACAATGTAAACAAACAATAAAACAAATTAATGAAGAGTTTGTTTCCAAAACGCAAGAAATCCATTTTGACCAATTTTGGTAAAAGTGCGTTTTCTATACCAAGAAAGTGAAAAGATGAAAACCACTATTTTCTGTTACAAACTTTCACATAGAACCTTTAGGTTATAATAACATTAAAAATTCAAATCCATATTTTGATTTTTAAAGATTTATTATCAAAACGGATTATTTTTTTCCACAAAAAAGTTTTTTTTTTTTCAAAATGCTATAAATCTATTGAATCAATATATAAATGTGCATTCATCTTTGCCATGTTATATTCATTTAGTTGACTAGTTCTATACACTGATTAAAAAAAACATTAATGGGATTAATCAAAACACTTACTTTGTCATACTAAGAACACTGCCATTGCTGCTGTTATCCTTGGGACGTCGTCACTGAACTTTTTTGACAGCGATCGGCTGTAAAATGTTTTGGTTCTGCTCAATTTTTGTTGACTTTGCCTAAAATAATGGATCGTTTTTCATAAGATCCCCTGGGGTCAATGTGTTAGCATGACAGAAGCTTGAAGCTTTTCTTCGTCCAAGTGCCTCTCGCGTAAATTATTAGACTTTGATGGCTTACGTTTCTTCCCCGCCACAGAAAACCACCACAGGTTTATCAATACTATCAAAAGTATTATTTTGTTTCGGTTTGTTGATCACAAAGTAGATGAGGAAAACTAGGATTCTGTGTGTATTCCGGACCGCCATTGTTGTTTACAATATGTGGAATGGTGCGCTGTGATTTGTTGAGTGGATTTATTGCATTCTGCAGAGAACGAGGAGTGGCATTTATTGCATTTTGGAAAAAAGGGAGAAAAAATGACAGAATAACACGGCGAATATTGGATTTTGCATAAAATAAAGAGTTTACTTTTTAATACTGACCTGATACAATATTGATTTTGGCAGTAAGTCATTTTTTATTAATTTTTTTTTCACGTTTTGGAACCAAACTCTTCAAATATAGACTATGCACAGTTGCACACGTATGCATATCCCAACTAACAGCCGTGTGCCAAATACTATTTTACAAACTAAAGTATCCGCATCAGCCTAAAATTTTAAATTGTGCAGCTATCAGAAACTATTTCAATATGCAAATTTGAGCTATTTCAACCATTTTAATATATTGTGCAGCCCTACAGTATGTCAGAATGGAACAAATTTCATTATTTCTACTGCAGTGCAATAGACACCATGGGATTTTTGTTTTAAAATATCACAGTAAATTGATTTTGTATTCAATTATAAAGAACACTTTACTTTGTTAGACTATAGAGAGGCCTGTGTGTACTTCTACTGCAATCAAAAAGTAGTCTTCAAGTTCTCTAAAAGCTGTTTGCCTAATACACGTCTTTTCTGGATGTTAAATTACTTCTGGTTGCCATGGGTCAAGACTCTTTGGAGGATTGCATGTTACCCTTTAATGTAATACAAAGCAAGGAAGTGGTTCCTGCGGTGGAAATTATTTCATTCAGCGTGTCAAGCTTCAGAATCACAGGCAGAAGTTTCTCGTATGGCACCATGTCACATCTCAGTTCATCACATCTGAGCATGTTTCAGTGAGTCATGTGGTGTTCTTTATGGTTAAAGTCTAAAACAACCACTTCAGGCAACATGTTGGAGAGCCTCTTGAGCTTGTCCTTCAAAAGATCTTGTGGTAAAGAGACAGCTGTAAATTCATTGTAGTTACAGCAGTGAGAATGACTGAGGACGTTTGATCTCTCTCTCAGCATCGAGTGGTACTGGAGGTCGTGTGCCTGACAGCTCATTTTTCTGCATTTGCAAGGTATGAGAGAATGTCAGAGTGGAACGTTGTTGCCTGTGACATGGTGATGAAGGATCTTTCTGTTTTTAAGCAGTCAGAACACAATGCTGAGTAGTCTTCCTGCTGAGGAACATGCATGGAAGGTCACTTTCATTCAGTGTTTGAGATTAAGAGCAAGGGCCTCCCTCTCTTTAATATCTGGAACTTTTTTGGCTCTGTCTACCATGTGCCTTTGATCCCTTTCTCAAAGGACATCAAACTCCTGCCAACAGAGGGGCACGGATAGCTATTATAATCAAATCTAATCTAGCCCCAATCTGACAGCAGAGATGGAGTGATATATTTAGACCAGGAACATACGTAATGAATTAGTGCTGTGGGGTATGTGGGAATGTAAGGAAAAGAGCTAATCAAGCATCGGATGTTTGGCAGGGCTTTTCCAGTGAAGAGATTCACTGAAGTATTGCTCGCTCATTTGAAAATGATTAAGTGGATTCTTTTAGTTAGTGTGGTGTGAATTAAGAAATTCTCTATGTCAATAAATATGTCAAAAGATACTTAATACTTTGAAAAATATGCAAAATATGCTGTTCCAAAATATTATGCAAACTGCACTTTATCCAAATCTATAATGATATAATGCATTATAGTGATCCAAAAATTTCTATCAAATGTGCTGCATGGACACAAAACAACATTGTGTACAAGAATAGTTTTTTATTTATTTCACTTTAAGACACTAGTATTGCATCCATAAGTTGATGTTTCGAATTATAGTACTGTCCACCTCACAGATCTTTCATATTCTGATGCACCACAGGCTCTTAAATAGGACTAAGGTCAGCGCATGATGGTGGTTTGACTTCTTTCTTATGAATTAAAATAGTCAATGATGCTTTTTTGCAGCATGAGATGGTGTATTATCCTCCATGAAAGTAAATTTATTTCAGAAGACATGATTCCATTTATATCCCACTGTGAAAAACGCTGATATAGATATATCTTCTAGATGCCCTTTTGACCCCCTCAGGGACCCTAAAGGGACCCTACCATCTTACTTCCCAATATTCCAGTCCAAATCATTACTCTGACACCTCTCCCTAATGTTACAGTCTTGTTTGAATATAGTGGCTATATTCACCAACAATCCAGAATGCCATTTATCTACATTATTCAGTGTATTATGGAATGTCAATGAATAAAACTGTGAAAATAGTCTTCTTGTATTCTGAGTTCACAGCAAATGTTTTTATTTTTGCAAGTTTTAGTTTGGTGGAGGGGTAGAAATATAGCATTATGCACAGCTTTATGCACTAGGATCCCATATTAAAGGGGTTCTTGGGATTCCAGAGACACATGCAGGTTTAAATACATGTTTGCATCTTAACGGTGGCTTTTAATTGCTGCATTTTCCTAATATTTTCCTAAAAATATATATCATCTTATCTTATTTAAAAAAGCCTTTAAATCTTTCTGTACTGTGAATCACTCATAAATCTTATAATAGTTCGATAATTTTTTGTTTAGATCCACCAAATATAAATTGTTATAGTAAGTAATTAGCTTTTTGAGATAATTTTAGGCTAAATACCCAGGAGAACTTGCTTAATCATTTGGAACAGCATATTTTTCATATTTTTCAAAGTATTAAAGTAACATTTTAATTTCTTTAAATAGAATAACATCCACACTGTCACTGCGACTGTATTGGAAAAATAAACAAAAATGGCATGTGCATGATAATTTGGAATGCAGTGTATAAATGTTTAAACAAATCTGATATTTTTGGGATGCCATGCAGTTCATCTGAGAAGTGTTCACTAGAAAAAAATGATCTTGTCTTGTTTTCCACTAAACATCTGTAAACATCCTCAAAACTTTATTTGGAGAAGTACTGTACAGTATAGATATTAATAGTCATGATTTGAGAAAATTCCAACAAAGGTTAGGGAAAAAATGTGAATTTGGTAAGAACAATTCATTTGTTTTCTTTTTAATAAAGTTGATTTTTCTAATCAAATAGTTTAGTCCTGTTTTTGTATGTCTACTTCTCAACTACTGTGGAAATGTGGATACAAGACTAAGAATTGTTTGTACTGCCTTTATGTCTATTAATATATTATAAGATTTAATGCAAGCTATGTCAGTGTGCAGTATTGTTGTTTTCTCTCTATTTTATTATTTACAACTCGATCTCATGGCAGTTTGAAGAGATTTTACGAGGTGCTAATCTGTAAGAAGTTGTACATTCAAAAGTGTATGTTTCCTCACAGTAATGTTGGGTTTAGGGGTGGGGGTAAAGGTCGGGTAACATTCATGTTTTTCTAAAAATTCGTTTTAATAATTTTTTTTCAAATCATTTGTTTTCGTATGATTCACTGGTACTAATTTAGCATTTTATGGTGCCTTTGTTACACATGTTTCATGTAATTACTATAGTAATAACAACAAATTATATATAATTCGATGCACCTAATTCTAAACTAAACCCTAACCCTACACTGTTAGAAAAAAATTGTCAAAATATCTGTCACTGGGGCAGTATCATTTAAAAAGTTTCTAATATGTACCAGATGTACAGATATATATACATTTGGTACCAATATTTGCCTTTGAGATTCAAATATGTGTGCTTTCTTTGGTACCAATATGTATCTCTGAGGGACTATGAACTCTTTTGGCACAAAAGTGTACTTTTTGAAAGGGGTACTGCTCCAGTGACAGCTAGGATACATATTTTTTACCATTTTTGTGTGATAAGAATATGTTGTTAGTCATTATTACTGAGAAATATTTAAATAAATATTTACAATCTAACAAGGACACTTTAAAATAAAGTGTATGAATTCATGCACCTTGTAAAATCAGTATGAATTCCTGTGAGGTCAGTTTGGGGGTATTTATTCATTTATCATTTATCTAGCCTGTATTTGACCCTGTCTGTGAAATACAGGCTAAGTTACAGAAATTATCAGATTAGTAGCATTAAAAGTTTGACTTCATTCATTGATTTCACATTAATTTTGATCTTTGACATGGCCTTACTCAGTCAGTATTAAAGATATCAAGGTTATATTTTCACAGAATGTTCTTTACATTATGTAGAATGATTTTATGTAGAAAACAGTAAATGACCAAAAATGACTTTAGCTGGGTTTACACAGACAGGTTCACTTACCTGCAGCATGTGTCTTAAAACCATAAAGATGGCTTTGAGAGCTGGATTAACAATGTTAAGGCAAGATGTTGAATCCCAGAGCTATATATTTTTGTAGGAAACATAAAAATCGCAAAAGTGCTGTCAACATGCAGCCGGATCGCTGAAAGACATTTTGTTTGTTAGGCGGTGACAGTATCAGTAAGCTCATATCATGTTTGCATATTTGTCTCTGTTTGACAGCAGCACACAAAAGGCAGGGGCCTGGGGTTCAATTCTGATGTATTGAGCTTCCTCAGACAAGAGGAGTGTGGAGTGACATGTTGCAGACCCCCATGCATCACTTTCTGTCATACAATATGTCGTCCCCTGCTCTCCCTCACTCTATCTTTCATTTTTTATCTCTTAATGTATTTCTGTCTCTCCTTTTATCTCAGTTAAAGGGACAGTTCAGCCAAAAATGAAAATTCTTTCATTATTTTCTCACTCTCATGCTGTTACAAACCTGTATAAATTTCTAAGTTCTGATAAACACGAATGAAAATATTTTCAGTACCCAAACCGTTCATGAGCCCCATTCAAGTTTTGAATTTGATTTCTATTTTTTTTTAGTTCACAAACTATTTGCTCTTCTTTCTTTCTATTTTCTCACAGTCATCCACACATTTATGTTCATTTTTCTCAGTTTGTCCATCAGTTGGTGCCATGCACAACTGCCATCCATAATTGAATGTTTATATGTCATTCTGATAAATGAGGACCCTACTGTAGATCTCCCCCCAAAAACAAAATGGTCAGATTTCTGGCCTTGACACACACACACACACACACACACACACACACGCGCGCGCACACACACACACAAAGATTTGAAATGATTTCATCACTATAATACAACTGAACCCGAAACGCACAGTGGGACAGTAGCAGGTGATGAGAGCCATGCCGTCTCTTCTTTAGACCTTTTAGCCATCTGTGGCCTCCTGAAAAGACTTTACTGAATAAACAAGTCTCATTGCTTCTCCTGACAGCCTCCATTTGCGCTTATATTACAGGCCACCTATATAAATGCCCTGTAGGGAGTAAAACCTTCTGTCTATTTAACCAGCTTCCCTTGGTAACAGTGTCCAACATACCACACAGTGTAAGAGAATATAACCCCGGACTTCGGGGCGAAATGTGATAATAAATAAAGAGAGGCTCTATCTCTATAAATAGTGATTAGAGAAAAGGGTTTACAGATAATAATAACAGATTATCTCTGGCTCAATTTTTGTCATTTATTAATGGCTTGAATGGTTCCAAATGTTGACATTCTTATTGACACATTCTAATCTCCTGGCACACTTACTTCATTACGACAGATTTTTAGCATACTTCGCCTCAGATTAAATGTTATTGTGGTGAAGAAGCGCTGTTTGAAAGTACAGATGTCTGCAAAAGCACCCAAAATTTACCCGTTTGGTTATAAAAGCGAGGCAGGTGATGTCACGTCAGGTAATGGATTTCTTTTTAAAACTTTTACTTAAGCAGAACGCCGCTCCTCTTTTAACCCTGAAAGCTGGGTTCCGGCCTCTGTAGAGCCGAGCCACCTGATGAAATTGAGTTTAAAAGACGAGCAACCAGCCGCATCCATGACTCTGCGGGACCTTTTGTGTTGTCGTCCCACCAGCATGGGGATGCCACCAACCATCTCCTCACTTCACAATGCACCATCCAAAACCCTGGTAGTACACATAAGAAATAAAGCAGGAAGTCTCTCTACATAGTTTTGCAACTAAAAAGAATAGCTAATATCCACATCTATTATATTCAAAACATAACATACGGGTCAAGGAGTAAACGGTAAAAAAACAAGATAAATGAATGTGGATGATTCATATGGCATTATTGTATAGAGTGTATATATTTAATTGTTTTACTTGAATATTCACATTAGGGGGTCATTTTGTTCTGAACTTACTAACACTGCAACATACCACAAAAAATGTTGTACTAACATAAAACAAAAGTCTCTGAAGGAAGATGTGTTTAGGGACCTAGGCTAATATGACATAAAGTGATATTGAGGACACGGGAATAACCTTTCAAATAAATGCAAATTTAGACCGTATTCCCCCGAAAACAAGTTTTTGATTAAAATGAGAAAAATTCAGTAACATGTACAGCAGGGATGGGCAACTTCGGTCCTGGAGGGCCGGTGTCCTGCAGAGTTTAGCTCCAACTTGCCTCAGCACACCTGCTTAAAAGTTTCTAGTATGCCTAGTAAGGCCTTAATTGGCTGCTTCAGGTGTGTTTAATTATGGTTGGAGCTAAACTCTGTAGGACACCGGCCCTCCAGGACCGAAGTTGCCCATCCCTGATGTACAGTATACCACTTCACCACCATTGTGCCAAACAGTTCTAAGATTAATGAAGAACGTTACAGTTGTGTATTCACTTGAGCCTGGTTCGGCACGGCCCAAAATTCTCAGCATGGTTGTCTAAAGTGGCCCGGACAAGAAGCGTCGCATCGCGTCTAGGACAACTCGGAAGTAATCGTACACCGGAAGTGCACATTAAGTAGCACGAGCTTAGTAAGATAGCGTCTACTTCAAAATACTAAATATACGATAGCAGCCAATGTTAAAGCAACACTATGTAGTTTTTTTACCTTTAAATAATGTCTCTAAAATTATTTCAGTGATAGAACAACTTTTAACTGGACAAATTGTACTGTTGCTGGAACCTGAGCAGCCTCCTAGCTGCTACAAGCACACTCTGAAAGTGGCGGTGGAGGGTAGGAAACACAGCCTCGCCCCTCCCCCTGCCTGCAGAAGAGTGTCTGATACCAGGCACTGTTGCGCTTTTCAACCACATGGGGGAGCTGTAAGTCATTTTTACATGGAAACTACATAGTGTTGCTTTAATCACTAACAATTTGGGACAAAAATGATGTTATTTAAAGGAACAGTATGTAGGATTGTGGCCAAAACTGGTATTGCAATCACAAAACTTGTGGCTAAAACTGATACTGCAATCACACAACTGGTGGCCAGTACACAAAATGACAACATAAACATCAGTTGAGGGCTGCAACTACACTTTTTAATGACAATATCCTGGCCAGACCACTGTTTGTCAGTGATATAAGTATTTGAAATGAAAATGATTTCTCAATGTCTAGTGACATATCACGGCCATTTTATGATGAATTTATATACATTTCTTACATACTGTTTCTTTAATGTTAAACTATTTGAGTGGTGTGACAGGGATTTGAGCAGATCCAGAGTCACAGCGGATAGCCACGGACAGCCATTTTGTTTTTAGATTCAAGACATGGCGCTGTGCTTCTTGTCCAGTGTGCGACCCCCTTTAGTTTCTCTCTGTAGCTGGTAAAGCAAGTTATTTGAGTGAAGTGAATGTAAGGTAAAAAGTAAATGATCATCTTTCATAACATGCTTGCTAATTATATCTCAACTCTTGTGTTACCAAGGCAACGACTGACTTGTTTGTATAACATTCCAAAGTATTCTATATCAGTCCCATCGGCTTAGTCGGATGGGCATGGAATGAACGATTACACAATCAGAGCAGTTTGCCGCACGGTGGTGGAAAAGTAGCTATGGATTGCTTACATTTTGTAAATTTAGGTTTGTTAATTTAAAGTTTACTCAGATGTTTACCTTGTTATTAGATTTAAATAAAAGATCATTTTCATCTTTTAAAGAAAGATAAGAGTTCATTATTTTATCCAATAAATTAAAACATGCATGAGGAGAAATTGCACTAACAGGAACAACCTTTGTTTTTCAAGGTAGCGTAAAGGCTGAGAGTGCAGCAGTAACTAATTAAGGTAAAGTCCTGGAAAAAGTCTTGACTTCTATTTATTTGCACTTCTTTGCATAAATAAAACAGACAGAGCCATTGTTTTCATCTTCAGTATTTTTTCTCTTTCTGTTGTGTGAGTGTGTGCGTGAAGCTCGCCCCACCACCTCGGAGTCATTTAGTCTGGATCTCAAAGTTTAGGATGGAGGATGGGGCAGTTTGTGTGCTGTGACGCATGTCTTAAAGTTGACCCTCAGTGTTTCTTCTGAAGGAATGTGTGGGCCTGCTGCCCTACTAATCCAACACCTGCCTTTAGTAAACCCAGCTTGGGCCGACTGCAGACCTCCCAGGTCAGCCGACCCCTCTTTCAACAGTCAGGTGAGGTCTGTACAGCCAGGGAAGGTCTCACATTCATTCCCTCAATGAAAGACTTTACATTCGAACAGAAAGTACTTTTAGTGGAAAGTAAGGAGTATGTTTTCCTGTGGATCGGGTTTTAAGGAAGTTAAAAAGACAACACATCAATCAAGTCTTACTTCAGTCATTATTCTGAATGTGGCAGCCAAAACTGTAAAAACAGCTAAGCAAAACATATCGTATGTCATGCACTTTAGCTTGGGCTATAAGTTTTGTTTTGACAAAAAAATATGTCTTCCTTTTACTTTTTCAACTGCTTTGAATCAGCTGAGCTGATTTATGTACTGTGTACACAAGCAATATTACACTTTAAAAATTTGCTAACCTGCATGGACTGTTTGAATTACCCCAGAATGTAGTTAAAGCAAATGTTATCTGACACGTTCTTTTGGAACTGCATTTTACAGTTTGATTAAAGGGATAGCTCAACCAAAAATGAAAATTCTGTCATCATTTACACACCATCATGTTGTTCTAAATCTGTATGAGTTTCTTAATTTTGTTGAATACGAAAGAAGATATTTTGATAAATGATGGAAAGTACATAGTTGGCGGTACCCAGTGACTTCCATAGTAGGATAACAAATAGTACGGAAGTCAATGGGTGCTGTCAACTGTGTGGTTACCATAATTTTTTTTTAAATATCTCGGTTTGTTTTCAATAAAATTAAGAAACTCATAAAGGTTTTGAACAAAATAAGGGAAAGTAAATGATGCCAGATTTTTTTTATAAGAACTGTAAAATCCACACCTAATGTGATGTACCTGTGGAATGCATCACTAAGTTAACGTGAGAAGCTTTCATCACACAGTAGGATCTCAAAAGGTCAACGATCATCAGCTAAGTGAATAAGAGCTTCGGGATGACATCAATGTGACATTCCTATTCTTCATAGCTATAGGCAGTTCCTAAAAATGAATAGAAGGAAGAGAAAACAGAAACCAAGATAGAAAACTGAGGATGGAGACGTGATGAGAAAGAGAGTCCTGTCCAGGTGCTGAGATTTGGTGTTAAGTATCCACTGTGTGCTTGGGGCAGCAGGTTTCTCATTGTAACTTCTCACCTGATCTGAGGTTAGGTCACCTCACAGTATAACTTGAGCAGAGTGAGTCTGCGGGTTCTGTCTCTACTACAAGGTCATTCATTACCAGGTTCAACACTCCCATCGGTAAATCCATTCATCAGCAGACCAAGACTGTACTGGTAACCTAGCAGGGGATTAAGCATAATTTGAGTCACATTTTTGGCAGTGAAAGATCACATATTGATCCATAACCGTTTTTAACCGGCTTCTGGGCCCTTTATAAAGGAAGTTTACTTTTGTTTGTTACCTTTTTTGTATTTACCAAAGTGCCCTTAAAGAGTGCAAAAACGCTTTTTGAAATTTGCCCTTAGGAGCCGTTTACATGACAACATTTTCAACCAAAATTGAAATGGTTTTGGCTGTTCATTTACGCAGGGTCCTTAAACGCCTTATGGGGCGGTGTCCCGGACAGGGCTAAGGGCGCACTCAAATTAGCCAAACCAAACCATGCCCCAGCGCGATTGTCCCCCTCCCTACTCCCCAAGAAGCATGCACTCACACTGTACTTTTATCGATCCGAGCCTGGGTGCGCTTTCATCATTAGAATGCAATTGTTTTAAACAAATCAGGAAGTAAAGCGCTCTATTAACACTGAAACCCATCTTAATGTTAAGACTGTGTTTATTTTCAGAATCATTTGGTGCGCAATGACACACAGCCCTCTCACATGTTTTAACGAAGGCAGATGAAGGTGAGTGGTCATGCAATTGACGTCTCTCCTTTTGAAACGCACTTTGGTGAGATTAGCGATCACACTGCACCTTCCGCTCCTGAGCCCAAGTGAACCGCACTCCAGCCCACCTCCTCAAACCGGCCAGGGCATGATTCATCTGCGTCTGGGTGTTTTACAGAGCGATCACATTAGTCAAACGAACCAGGCTTTGGGGGTCAAATGTGCCTGAGCGTGGTTTGATTTGGACAGTGTGAGTGCGCCCTAAGTCTAGTCCAAGATAAAAATGCTTGTTTGAGTTGTCCTAACTGAAATCAGCTTGCACTGACATTTCTTAAAATATATTAGTGTCTTTGTTTTGAGCACAACGGTAATGTTTTTGTAAGGTATGTTTGTAAAATTACTTTAATCTCCTAATATAACTAAGGCCTAGTCCTGGCTAAATCTAAACCCTGTCCGGGAAACTGCCCAATGTGTTTATTCTATTGGCAAGCGTGTGTACAGTACATAATTTTTTACAAAATTACATCACCAAGTATAGCGGTTGTTTGTTAGTTTGCTGATCTATGTGAATGCGGATAATTTTGACAATGTTGTCGCGTATACGTGAAAGTTTTCAGTTTTTTACCACATCATTGTATATATAAATGTGGATTTGTACCTTTTTGTCAAAACATCACCTCGCAGAACACAAATCTTATATTTACATGTTTCAGAGCTGTGAAAAAGAATTGCTTTCATACTGCTTTAATTAGAACTAGCATTTCAAATCTATGACCATGTGGACATTTCAAGATTTTGATTCAGGACCTTTTTAGGTCCCATGCTGTTTTGAATTGAATGTCTCCACACTTCTCACACCCTTTTTTCTATAAGAGTCTTTTCTCTTATCACATTGCCTTTCATTCTGTCAGTGATTTAGTGAAGCATTAGTGAGCAGCTCTTAATGGCTTTACATACAATCCCGTACACTTGACTGAGGCCTCACAATTGGCCACTGCTCTAAACATGGATCTCACCATAGCAAAATGCTGATAAGCTTGCCTGAGACACACAGTCCCTGATAACGAACTGGAATTAAAACAAAAGTCCACCACAACCACACACACACACCCGTTGCAATGAGGGCAAGAATAGCAGAACTTACTATAAGATTTAAAGAAAAGTGACATGCATGTGAAGAGCCACTGAACCTGAATAAGCCAGTTTAACTGGCTTTATGGGAGATTTGGCAGTGTAATGTTTCTTTAACGCTTTGTGATATTAAACAAAAGGGAACGTTGTAACAAGATATGTAAGAAACTAAATGTGTTACAGCGTATGAAACTTTCCCTATATTTTTAAAATGGCTTGACCTTTATGAAGCACAGTGTTTCAGTTTTGTGATTATGACACCAGGAAGTGCACAATTTTCAGTGAACCTGTTTCCATAATTAAATATAATTCGTGTAAAAGCGGAAGTTTGGGGTTTGACATTTGGCCAGAGGATTATTTCTGGACATGGATGTGCACCGATGCACATTTATTTGTATTAGGAAGGTTAAAAGAAGATATAAAACTTAAAGGGTTAGTAAGGACAATGTTGTCATCATTTACTCCCCCTAGTGTTGTTCAGACCTCGATGACATTCTTTGTTCTTTGGGACCAAAACAGAGATTTTTTTAAAGTGTTGTTTTGTGTTTTAAGTTTACAGTGGGAGTGAATTGTGTCCGCCTCTTCTCAGACTTCAAACGGATGCAAACGAAGGCTATTATAAAACTCCACAAGGCCTGTATATTTCAAGTGTTCTGGAGGCATACGAATGGGTTTGGTGAAAGCAAACTAATACAGTATATAGTCCCCTGCTTGATAAAAGTCTTGACCTGTGCCTTTATTTATTTTAAAACCTGCCTTGTAACAAATTTTCTTACAGTATATCATAAATGTATAGGGGTACACTGTAAACCCCTAGTAAACAGATCTCAAAAAAATGAAGTAACTCATTGCCTAAACATTTTTAAGTTCATGAACTATTCAACAAGCTCAGTGTTGGCACTGATTCCACACAGTTATTTTTTATATGATAGAGCAACATTTAAGCACAGGCACAACACTTGAACAATGGTAACCACAAAACTATAAAACACCAAACTCTTCTAAATCTCCAACATGAATGTTTAACACCATTGAGTCTATATTTTTACTGAAAACCACATAAAATTTAATTTAATTTCAAAAAATGCTCTCCTAATGCAGGCTCATTCAAAGCATCCAGACTTTTTCTTAGCTTAACTGGCAGATATGAATTATGAATGTCATAAACCTCATCCCAACCACCAAAGTTTCTAATTATTTGCAATGTTTGTTAAACGAAAGACTGTTGTATTGAAATGACTCAGTTTGGAAGTTATAAATAAATAGAGTTCGTGATGTTCTTTGACTAATTTTATTTGAGTTTGTGGAACTTGTTGTGGTGAAATCGTTGATAAAACATAAAACTTTTAAGTTGAATAAACTTTGTTTGAGTATAGTTCACTTATTTTAAATGAGTACATTGTACTGTTCGGGTTCACAATGATGGGATACAAAATATTTACATGCATTTTGGCATACGCCTTACAGTGCATTCAAGCATCCAAGCCTGGGAACCTTTTGTGCTGCTAATGCAATGCTCTACCAGTAAATATCATTACCTCAGTACAAAAACAGCTGAAGTCAACTGGATAGAAAAACAAAAGTTGTGAGAAAGCTTGTGACTGTCTTTAAGTAAAGATGGCAAATGTACTGTTCATTGCACCACACATTATAAGGCCATTTCATTATGAATGAAAGCCATGGCTACATTTATCTTTCAGGGGGGCAAAAAATTCTCACTGTGTTCTCAGTTTAAAGCACACAAATGTACCGTGTCTTGGAGGCCAGCGCAAGGCATTTCCCTCATCCTAAATTTCGTTCGTGTTTTTTTTTTACTGCCAAAGGCTCAAGCTCCAGGCCATGGGTCTCCTGTGAACTCTTTTTCTCTACACAACAACAGCAGTGCCCCTACCCTTCACTCAAATTCTGGTTCCGCCCATACGTCTGTCAGGGACTTGAGCTCCCCTCACAACCTTTTTATAGAGCAATAGTCTCAGAGCTGTGATCTGAGGTTTATATTCACTGGAGGCTTTAGGAGTAAAAACCCGAGGCATCTCAAATAGTCATTGAAGTGAATGTGAACTGGGGCTCCTAAATGACAACAAAGTACTATAAAACTATCAAAAAGTGGTCCAAATGACTTGGGCAGTATTTTCCTAGTCATCTGAAGTAATACGATAGCTTTGTGACAAACAGACTGACATTTTGGTTGTAACTGGATTTGTCTCTGCAGTGGGCTCCTAAAAGCTCATTAAATGTGTTTACTTTAGTGCACTTTAGTTGTACTTATACAATTCAAATAAATGCTTCAGTCCGACTGAACTCATATTTAGTCTGGTTTTAAAGGACAAGTTCGGTATTTTACACGTAAAGCCCTGTTTTCAGATTGTTTATGATGAAATAGAACGGTTTTGACTGAAATTTGGTGCTGGCCCGAGAATTTTCGGGTGTTTCTTGTATCACCTCCCACCTCTATAATGGCTATATAGGTGCACAGGAACAATCCTTCCTAAAATGCATTAAACTTTCATTTACAAAGACATGAAACTCACCAAGTGGTAAGGGGATGTTCACTGATATGCTCACACAAAAATCGCTGCAAAAGACGCATTCCAACAGGTTTTATCGTAGTTGTCCAACACCCTTGACTTGTATTAGATGTGCTGTGAGGTACGGTATTACTCCGCGCCGGGAACTTTGTTTGTATTCTTGCAATTGGCAAAGGCGGATTATCGCCACCAACTGGGCCGGAGTGTTTATTATTCAAGCTCTCAACGGAAGAATATACCGGTGTGAGGCGTTTAGAAAAATAGGTCCACAAGTTTACAACGAATGCTAAAACACCTGTTGGAAAGCATCTTTTGCAACGATTTTTGTGTGAGCATATCAGTGAACACCCCTGACCACTCTGTGAGTTTCACATCTTTGTAAACGAAAGTTTAATGCATTTTAGGAAGGATTGTTCCAGTTGACCTATATAGCCATTATAGAGGTGGGAAGTGACAAACAAACACCCGAAAATTCTCAGGGCAGCCGCATATGTCAAAATTTCAGTCAAAACCATTCTATTTCATCATAAACAATCTGAAAACAGGGCTTTAAGTGGAAACTGTACAAACAGACCTGGTTAATACAGTTAGTAATAGTAGCTCCATTTTGTGAAACAAGTATCGAACTACAATTGGACAAAAATGAAGTTGCTGTGTGACATTCTTCTTTCAGTTATTGAGTTATTCAGTTGTGTCGTTCCTAACACAGTTCCTATATTCACAAATGGCTAGTTTTGTGGGGAGAACACACACAACTACTCTTCACCTTTGGTTAGAAGTTTGTAATGATGACATTACAGATAGTCTTAATCAAAAAAGCAAGCTAACATGCAGTCCATTCAATATTTACTTTATTTATTTGTCTTTCTTTTTATATGTTTTACTGTGACCCGAATAAAGTTGCTGTGTGACATTCTTCTTTCGGTTATTGAGTTATTCAGTTGTGTCGTTCCTAACACAGTTCCTATATTCACAAATGGCTAGTTTTGTGGGGAGAACACACACAACTACTCTTCACCTTTGGTTAGAAGTTTGTAATGATGACTTTACAGATAGTCTTAATCAAAAAAGCAAGCTAACATGCAGTCCATTCAATATTTACTTTATTTGTCTTTCTTTTTATATGTTTTACTGTGACCCGAATAACACAATTTCTCATTTCTGTGTTCTTTTGCATTGCATCATAGTGTTTATGCAGTGAGTTCTGCAACCAAACCATTGGAAAGATTTGACTGATTCGACTTTGTTATTAAAATAAAAATGCACCCTTTACAAAAGAAAAGGCATTGTATGCGTTTGTAGACAACACTAGTAGACAAATAAATGCTGATCTTTTTTATTTATACCCCTGGGTTACCACATAAGTGTATAGCTTACTGGTAGAACATTGCCTTGACAGCGCAAAAGGTCATGGTTTAAAATCCAGGGAACACTCATACTGATAAAAATGTATACCTTGTAATTTACTGTAAGTTGCTTTGGATAAAAGCATCTGCCAATTGCGTAAATGTAAGTAAACCATATGCTTTATGTTGTAGTTCATTACGTTAACATTTATACATTACATTTTTATCCTTGAGATCTCTGTGTTATATATATATCTTACAGTAATCTTAGCCTATATCTTACTGTAATTTCCATTTCTCTACCGGTAAAATTTATCAGCATAGCCAAGGATTATTATACCATATCCGATGTTAAAACTGTTGGGGAAGATTTGTTTTCACTTTAGCTTCTTAAGTAAAATGGCAAAGGGAGGAAATAGCGTCTCTGTCTGGTATCGCATCTTTGTTTCTTTCCAACCATCCATATGTCTCTATAGTTTACTCTAGTTTGATGAACATTGATTACATAGAAAACAAAGTGAAACTACATTTCCACTATTAGTGTGGTTACATGCAAATTTCATAAAAATAATCAAGGAAATGAACTTGTGTTTCATCTCTAGTTCTGACGTAAGTGTATCTGACGCCTGGAGACTTTTGTAAAAATTCCCATCATTGTCCTTCTGCCAAAGCAGCCCATCTTTTCATCAAGGACACTCTTAAGAAAATAATCACGTGGACCTCCTCATCCGCTTTTTTAAACATCCTCCTAGATTTAGCTGTCCTCTTCATCTCCCCTATTCTCTCAGCTTTGAGCTCTTCTTCATCTCAGCCCGCACACAAAGCATGTGAATCTGAACTTGCGGTCTCATTACCAAACAATAGAAATAAACTGAGAGTCAGTGCGGTGTTACAGGCTTAACACAGTACAGTGGTTAAATGGCCCATTAGCTTTTCTCACAGGGTGGTTCCCAGCAGGGCATATTAATGACCTTAGAGTGCTAATGACTTTTCAGTCTTCACTTTCTCTCTACCTGTAAAGTGATCTACTGAGAGTGACTCTGAGTATTGGCTGACTCTCATGGCTCTCTGTATCAATCTCTCACATTTTTGGATGTAACAAAAGTCCTTTCCCTTTCTCATAAATATTTATTAGGTGACTAGTAGTCCTTAATGGTAAAGTGCTAGGCATACTAGAATCCCTAAAAAGTGTTGCTAAACCCCTGTGTGCCACATTTCTCATATTAAAAATAGCTTGGGAAACATTCCAGGTAATTGATTTTTAAAGCAACCGATTTGACAGTGTAGCAATTTGCCAAAAGTGGGGAAAGTTTAAATGTATGCAAATGAGCAGCAATGCTACACAGCAGCTACCAGTAGAAATGAACAATCTATCTCCTGTGATACTGTTGGCAAAACAAAATAAATAATTTCACTGTGTGTGCAGTTTATATACAAATGCCTTTCTCTGCAGAATGACAATTTTTAGCACAAAAAAACATGGATTCCTTGTCAATATAGATTGACATCTTACTTGTACAGTGTCAGTAGAAAATCTCATTCATCATTCGATTTTCGAAAGCTACCCAGTTGTACCGGCCACCATTAACCTGACAGAAGTAACACGTGCTAGTGACCAATGGTCCATCAAATAGTGACCAATAGTCCATCAAACTTCTACAATAAATCATTGTCGGTCAATGCTCAGGTTTCATTATCTGACCTTAACATGACAGTCAAACAGAGCATTCCATCAAGATGCCATGGAGGTATTTGTTTTATTGCCGTTTCACGGAACCACACTTCATCATTTACACTCTCACAAATCCTTCATCACTCCTGTCATGCATTCTGGGATCACTATCAGGATACATTACAGCTCTCTTTGAGGAGAATGTGTCAGAAAGCTCATTGGAATTCTACACTGTCAGAATTTTTTTTTTTTTTCAAAATATGTAACCCAGCAGTCACTGGGACTGTACCTTTTCAAAAAGTACAGCTTTGCACCCAATGAAATCATAGTAGTACCTCAGATGTACATATTGATACCAAAGAGTGCATATTAGTAACTATTAGTATAAAAATATTAGTATAAAAATATGTGGCTCAGAGGTACATATTGGTACCAAATGCATACATATCTGTACCTAAAGGTATATATTACGACCTAAGACCTGGTGTGTCCACATACATGGGCATCAAATTTTTTTGTTATTTGCACCATAATGCTTAATTCTGTGTTTATAAACTGGAACCTGTTGTACACAAACGTGGACAATACACTTCTTCATGTTCAAAGTTAAATATTTGGTTAAATTTATTTGTTTCTTCCTAAACCCAAATAGCTGGAAGAAATCTAAAATGCAAGCCAAACCAATGCTCGGGTGCTGACCCAGTGATAGCTAGGGTACATATTTTGATCATTTTGTAACAGTATATTCATCCTGTTCACCCTATGGATCTTAAGTAATGATAGATGTTTTTTAATGGGATAGACTAAATCAGCGAGAAACCAACTGGTAATACCAGCCTAAGGTGGTCAAACTGGTTTTTGGAACATAGTAGTTAGTCATTCAGCTAATGACCAGCTAATAATCAGTTTGAAGCAGCTGATGGTCAATTCCAAAACACAGAAACCAGCCAAAACTGCATTGTGCAGTTAAAAAATATTTTTGTGTGCAATCTGTGGTAGGTGTTTTGGAAATGTGTTTAGACGCAGACAGTGTTACAATATCAGCCTGTTATACACTTTAACATCAATAACTTTCTGCCTCTTTTATTCATGTGCTTAATTACAGACAAATGTTGTTTATAATGAGTAATTGGAGGGAATTTCCAAGTACACATTCTTCCATAACACATCAAAGTGTTTGTGTGCACCACGAATTGGTATTTAATTTCATTTGTTTCACAGGGCCAAATGAACCTTGTTTATAACTGCAGGCTTTCCACTTGTGAGTGAACAGTAATAATCACGTTTGTAATTTGAACTGTGACTGTGAGTCACAGCAAAAAGCGTGTTTCTTTGAACCATGTCCATTTCAAACACCTGGAACTTTTTCAGAGCTTCAAATGAGAAGCAGAAAAAACAAGACTCTTGAAACAGTTGGTATAAATTAAAACATTCCCTCTCTTTGAGCCAATGTAGGTCTGAACTTAATAAAAATTATAGTAATACATGGCACGTGTCCTCTCGCCATGTTGTAAAAGACATCTATTACAAACCTAATTTTAGTTCATGGTAGTGCTCACGGGTACCATTGTAATCACACAAAACAAACCACCTCCAGATGATTGCAAGAATGATACATCTTTTATTTCAATAATGTATATTTTATATGTCAGAAAATACTTCAAAATACTGAACATACACACGCATGAGTATATAAATATCATATTATTTACAAATCATGTACAATGCTCCTAACATTGTTGCTGAAATGCACTTGTATGCATAAAGTCGATTATTTTCCACAAGAAGTATAGCACACTACATCAATTTACAATAGCTAAATCTAACCTTTATTTAGACCTAGGTTTCTCTCCACAATTGTTTGGGTTTTCCATATTCCACTTCCTTTTTCCATAGTCATAGCTGAACATTAATGTGTATGAAACCGTGACCTTTAGTCTAACATGTTGGAGCCTTTCTGGCTGGCTGATAGAGAAAAAAACACAGATAAGTGGAGAGTGGGTTACGAGTCTCTCTGATACGCCTAGCTACATGCAGTAAACAAGGCTACTTTACTTACAAATCAAGTCGGAACAAGTGCTTTCTCAAAACATCTATAATGGTCGTAAAAATTTACAAAAGATATAAACATTCCTCTCTGTATAAAGGAGCATAAACTGTATGTACATAAAGTTTTCCTGTTTTGCTATTTTACAAAACATATACTTTTGTGTCCCAAGAACAAGACAGAGAGTTTTATCTCTTTATCACTGTTCCCCGTTAATATCTGAGCTTTTAATAGCGGTTTGGTGTTGATCAACACCACTGTGAAATGTTCATAATGGACCTTGGCTCTCTACAGCAACAGCAGAGTATTCTGTCTCAGACACATGTGAGGCATCGATAAGCCTAGCGAGGCCAGTTTTGGTTGAGTACTTGAAGATGAAGGCTTTCATGAGGTCATAGCGATAGTTCTTGTTGATAAAATTGTAGATGATGGGGTTCACGCAACAGTGAAGGAGGGAGAACCATTGGGTGAGATTTAGGGCAGCATAGAGGACGTTTTCCAGTGTGCAGTTGAAGGGCAGAATGTTGAGGAGGGCTAAGGTATCAAGCAGCAATGCTCCATGGTAAGGCAGCCAACACACTACAAACACCACAATGTAGGTAAAAATGAGGTGACGACTGATTCGCCGTTCATGGTCAGCAGATGGTTGAATGGTCCCGGCCAGAAGGACATAAAACACTGCAATGACTGGAAATGGGATGGCAAACCCTAACATGATGAAGCTCATTTGGATTCCCACCGTCCATTCTCGTATACTGTCCATTGGGTAGACGGGCTTACATACAATGCTGTCTGAATGGCTTGACTTTACAGCCTGGAGAAAGTACGTTTCAGGCAGGGCAGCGATCAGGGCCAGCAACCAAACGCCAACACAGATTAGCTGCCTTGTCCTTTTCTTCTTCTGGCTGGGACTGTCTCCAAAAAGAGTCACAGAGAGGTAGCGATCCACACTCATACAGGTGAGGAAGAAGATACTGCTGAAGAGGTTGACGCTGAAGATCAGGTGTGTGATTTTGCACATGGCATCTCCAAATGGCCAGTGCCCGAGCTGAAGCAGAGAACTAATGGAGACTGGAAGAGTGGCCACCACGCAGAGGTCAGCAATGGCCAGGTTCAGGATATACAAGTGAGTCTCGTAGCGGTTCCTCTCAGCTCGCACGTTCACCCACACCACCAGAGCATTGGCGGCCAGGCCAATGATGAAGAGGAAGATGTAGAGAATTGAGAGGGCATACAGCAAGGCTTTCTGGCTGAAGACGCTGTGACACACCTCTCCCACAACGTGGGACATGTTATCGTCCAGGGTTGAGAAGTTCAGATCACCCAGCGCTTCCAAAATGTCATTAAAGTCGTTCACGTTTACACTCATCTTGCCCGGCTTCTTTTGGGACACTGCCGTGGCAACCTGAAACAAAAAGAAATCAGCTGTTATTACACATAGGCAGACAGACCAATTCAACTTAGAGGGACAGAAAAATTGTTTATTTGTAAAACACATATTATCTGAAACATCTTAAAGACAACAGGGTCCTGTGTCAGAGGGCAGGACCTCGTACCGCTTAGGAGGATTTTTCTTCTTAACAGCACGCTACATAGGGTTGTTTCTCAGGGTTACTGGGTTGCTTTATGAGAAACACATTCATACTAACACTGGCAAGAGATTGGAATCACCGGGACCTATATTTGCAAATCTTATCCACTATATACCTTCCGAAGTTAAGTGACTTATTGCTTTAGTATCCTCCTCTCGTATTGTCAAACTAAATGCAGCATCAAAGTTGGTGCTATAAGGCTGTGATGTTCCACTTTTAAACATATGGACTTAATACTCATATGGTTGAGCAAAAGCTGTTTGGCAGACCACTGTTCTCAAGCTGTGACCCAGTAAAAAAGCTTACCAGATATACATGACAAATGGAAGGCAGTCTGGCTATACAAAAAATTCAGCACAACCAACAGGCCACGCGAGGGAGTACAAAGGTAAAGAGCAGAGTGCAGTACTCCTTGATGCACGAGAATGAGACTGATGCCAGTTTGAAGTGGGACAGATCATAGACAGAGGAAAGGGAGGACGGCTGCTGCTTTTCTGTGACAGAGAGGTGAAAGGTTATTTTCTCAATATGATATGCTCAGCTTGAGGGCTGGATGCTGGGCTTTGAACTCCCAGAGGCTAAAAAGAACAGGCACACTGGCGTGATGTTGAAGTTTTGGTACATTCTCAGACACAGATGCAAACGTGTTTCCAATTACAGATTTGTGATCTTCAACCCTTGAAGGTACAGGTAGTAGTGTGGGTAATATCTCAGGAAGCATCAGTTAAAACGCTGCCAAGAATTCTTCGAAAAAACATAACTGAAACTTCGTGCAACGATGCATAAATGTCACACCCAGCTAAAGTCTTTCATAAAAATTGTCATTTTTTAAGTCAGCATGGTAATATTAAACAACATATCGGTTTACAAAAAGCCTGCCGTGAGGTGCAAAGGACGCCCGTAGTGTGTTTTGCTAAAGAACCATCAAGTCATAGATTTTGTTTATTTTCATTCCAAATCAACCAGCTGTTTTGACCCGGAACACTGTTAGCGCCTCGGCTTAATATCATTAAAGGAAATATGAGAAGATGCACAGCTGCTCCTAATGCATCCTGTGATCCTTGGTTTCTGCAAGATGAAGCTTGCTGTCTCTTCTCTGAAACAAGGACTGAATTGGACATTTTCAGTTACCAGGTGCAATACAAAAACAGGTGCAATAAAACATGCCGGTCCATTACAGACGGCCTCAAGCATCCTCCACCTTGTTGTAAATGTGTTGCGTTTACACAGCTTAAACACAGCGGCTCCCTCACCTGATCTGACGGCCCTAGGCAGCAAGCACACTTGCCCGCACAAAGAGTTAGCCGTGGACACAGCGACTCTCCATGCTGTCCCCCTCTCACACCCGCCTTCCCCCACTCCCTGTGTCTCTCAGTTAAAGTCCCCTGAAACTCAGTATTGTTTCACTCCAAAGGGTTTTGAAAGCACAAAGCAAAGGAATTATCATGGTTAAAGCATGAAATCTTCTCTGTACACAGGCAGCAAAAATCTTGGTTTTAATCCGTTTTTATATCTTGTTTTCCAAAACTATTACCTGAACATTATATATATATATATATATATATATATATATATATATATACACTTAGAAAGGCAAAAGGAAACAAGATGTTATATCCTGTTTTCAGATAAATATCCTTTGCTGCTCAAGTGACTATGTCTGGTTTTAAGGATGTTTAGATGATTGTGTTAACAAGATAAACTAAAAATGTGACTTCTGCACTGTAAATGTGATTGCGAAAAAGAAAAGTATGAAAACTTTAACAGATCACTAAAAATAAACTTAAGGAACTGAACTAGTTTCTGAATCAATTCATTCTATCAACAGGGGTTTATCAAAATAAAGTGTAAATTGAATAGAAGTTTATAAAGTAATGCAAGTTCCCGCATTTACAAAGTTCAGTACTGTTAAATAAAACTCCTTTTAGCGCACCTCAAGAAAGAAACGTTAAAGACAACAAACATGATCATTATTTTCCTAAACTAGCAAAAAAGCAACAAAAAAAGAGTTATCTGTTCTTGCACGTTAAAAATACACGAGTGTATGCCTCTAATGTTTTAAATCGCTTAGTTCCCAGTAAGTAGGCTATTATCGGGGATTGGTATTAAATCCGTGCGTGATGGGACACCAGTAATCCACACCACCAACTGAGAGTGCTTAGATTTTTTTAAATAATGCTTTCAAGTACCTTAACTTCCAGCTTTTACTACTAGCAAATTACACGCAGTCTTTTTGAAATTTAACTCTATGTCTTCTCAAAACTTACATCATCAAGTTTTGAGAGTTGAAGCTTTAACGTAGCCTGTTGTCCGATACGACTTTCAAAAGGCTCAGTTTAACAACCCCCCTCGCTCACACACAAACAAGACGTAAAAGTAACTTACAATCCTTGTTGTATCCTTTGTTGCTCCTTTATTTTAAAAAATTCCCGATGGCTGTGAGAATGTGACAGTACTGTGGTTATCCGCACACGGAGAAGGATGGTGTGATTGTCCCTCTGCGCTTCGGCTGCACTTGCTCATATAGTGCTGTGAGTTACGCCTCCTGAGGCCGATCGGAAAAGTGAATCACTCAGGTTTCTGTCCAACAACAATGTGAACGGCGGACGTGCGACACATCGGATTTCCATTCCCTGAACAAAAACGACAATTCAAATCTCAGAATAAGCTTTTGTGTTTTTGTTTTCGCACGAGAGTTGTTTGGAGAAATCAAAGGTGCACATCAGATGCGAAACTTTCATTGGGGACTTATCTTAGTTTCACAGTATACATTTATTATACGTTTAATGTACAATATTCGTTCTCATGATACTATAATCCATACATTGTCTCAAATCTTCCTTGTAGCCTGCACTCACATGGAACTGAATTTCATGCAAAATTCCAAAACACAACATTATAATTTATTTTTAACATTAACAATTATTATACTGTACATGCAAAATAATTTTAAAATGCTTTTAAATGTGCTACTCTGATAACCAGTAGCCTTTACAGCTATATTGTTTATGACATCATACAAAATAACATCATATTTTTTTAAATATTAACTCTAAAAATGCTGGGACATTTCAATTCATGATGGGTCAAATATAGACATTTTCCAGGTTCGTTTAAACCAGTGGTTGGGTTTATCCATATTTTAACCAAACCATCGGTTGAAACAACCCATCATTTTTAGAGTGTAAGACTAGTTTGCAGTCAGTCAAATAACATAGGTATAGTGCTGCTTTATGCCTCCTGGTAATGATTTTTGTGAAATGTTGAAATATTGATGCAAGATAATAACAAAAGGAGCTTGCAGAATATTCTGCAAGTGGAAACAGGTGAATTTTGTTTTGTTATGCTTCCTGTCTCAAGACAGTTTCATTCATTCAGTTTCAAGCATTCCCCATGCATCCTCTTGGCAATGCCTCAAAGACTTAATTTAGCCACGAGGACGCTCACCTGTTGTGAGTTTTCAGCTGGCCCTTGTTTAGCTTTATGTTCAGACAAAACACAAGGGCTATTGTATCATGTGGCTTATAACTGTAACAGGCAACAAGGAAACTTGATTAGATTGTTTAGAAGTATTAATGAATTTGATTGTAGAGACAAAGGGAGTAGAGGTTAATGAATGAATTGATAGATGTTCATTAATCAAACTGGAAAACATTATTAAACTTCCTCTAACAATGTGAGAGAGTTGATTGAAAAGTGATATGCTAGTTAAATGTGACTGTAAAGAAAACATCCAGCGGAAAATGCTGAATCTTTGCCAGCATTATTTTTTGATTCGGTGAATAATAGACCAGTGTGCTTAAACACGTAAACACATGGAACACCTGCCTAAACAATACACATAATTTCTGAAACCATTCAGCACCGAAACGGAGGAAATACACACACATGGTAAAAGGTAAAGGTAAATGCACATGGATTTTTTTTCCATTATAACAGTTCACACAATGACTGCAACTTTACATCAGGCTCTGCTTAACAGCATTAAACAATTGGTCAGTACTCTCTTTGGCTGGCTATAAGATGGAAACCATTAGGTCTTTGTGAGGATGCATAGAAATCCAGCAGCTTAAACACATTTGGTTTTAGTTAGGGGTGTAGTCAAACCGAGACATGTTCCAAATTAAAGATGTTAAAATAGACTTTCCATCTTATTAAGTTTTCACTAGAGTCTATTCTTCGTGACTCACTATATAAACTAAGAAGGAGAGGTTTTCATGAAATATCACTATATTTGGACCTAATTACTTTGATGGTTTATCACAGCCTGTTTATAAAACAAAACCTAGCTCTAATTTCTGACATGATGACAGTTTACTTCTGGTTCATAACAAATTCATAAACACACAGCTCCCATTTTATCCTAGCAATATAATCTGTCTCTCATATTAGAAAGTGGAGACAGATCATATAGCACTCTTATAAAAAAACTATTGTCCATGTTTGGACCACCAGGAAGGTAGACGACAAGGACTAATGATGCAACCATTGATAAATAAATTTCACACAGCACTTCAACAGTCTGCGCCTACATACCTTCCTGCCCACATGCTCCTTTTGACTACTGAATTCAAACAGTAGCCTATATGTCGCAGACTGCAGATAGTACAAGCAGAGCAACAGAAACGTTAGAACAATTCTAAAGTGAGAACAATTGTTTCTAAACGCGCTGCGTCAGAAAAACTTGCTTAACAAATGGCAGAACCGCTTCATACATTGAATGAGCTGAGCTACGCAAGCGTGGCGTTTTGTTGCGCAGCGGGATGCCAAACAAGAGTTTGTTAGTAACAGAGGCTTGACATGTCAGATAAGATAAGAAATCGATAAAAATGACTACCTATGGCTATTGAGAATCGTATTAAGCGGTGTAGTTGATAGAGTATTGTATTCAGTTTTACAGTGTCTCCGCGCAGCGCGCGTGAGATGAGTCTTCCATTTAGCAGCTCAGTGAAGTGGCTTTGATCTCGTTGCCATGGGAGCTGTCAGAAGCGCAGCGCCAAACGCGCGGCTTGCTGCAGCCTGTCCAGCGTTAAACTAGCTTAACTAATTAGAAATACTTAGCTTATAAATATTAAATGGCTTACCGGTCGATTAGCTAACACTCACGTCTCGATAGCGGCGAAAGAATACTATATATTAGAGGAATATTTTGGTGTAGGTGGTGATCTCTCACAAATGCAGTACTATCTAAACTGCACATGAACCTGTAACTGTTTGGATTCACTCCAAGGATGTCGCACAGGTGAGTAATAACCGCCCTTTTACCGCATTTCACTGTGAAACAGGAATGTCAAAGTGTTGCCAAAAACTTGTTTGTGTTTATAATTAAGAAAGCTCGTGTAATGTCTGGGTATAACATGTCTGTTTGCGTGAACTCTTGATCACTTCACTTTAGCATGATGTAATTATAAAAACAGAATAACAATTTTTGTATAAACTTAAATAAGCAAAACTACGTGAATATGCAAAACAAGAGATGTGCAAAAGTTCGCAAACAAACGCCTACTACTAGGAGAAAGTTCACATTGTATTGCAGTTCCTATGACAACATACATCCCAGCCACTGGTTTTGTCCTCGAACGGGAATCATTCAAATCAGCTTTGGTGTAGGTTGAGGCATCCTAGTTTCCCTACCTACACCATTAGTTTTCTAAGGCAGTGCATTTAATTAAGTAGAAATGCACACATTGAAAGTAGGCTACTTTATAAATTCCTCAAAAATGCATAATCTGGGGAATTTTTCCTTAATCACTCTAAAAAACTGCTATCATGGTTTTATGTTTGTACATTTTTAGTACTTCTTCATTTATAGTCTGTCAAATTTAAGATATCTCTAAGAGGCAGCTCTCTTTTTTTTGTAAATGTTCTTTTACAATCACCCCTATAACCTCCGCCCACAGTTCCTCCCCAGATCCCCTCACCCCCTCTCCTGCTCTAACTGTGCCGTCCCCTCCTTTGATTTTGCCATCCCTACAATTTGAGTAGCTCTTGGCAGTGCTAATGCCCAGAGGGGAACAATACTGTATGGCCCTATAAGAATAAGAAAAGAAGGTGGTTTCACCCTTGCCATGAACTCTTTTAACAATCACAAAAGGAGCACCCACTCACAAGCGAGTCAAAGAGGTCAGAGGACATCTTTGGAATTCGTGTGTATTCATCTTTAGAAGGGTGAAAAAATAATGTTTGTCAGGGTTTTTCTTTCATTCTGTGTCTTGATATGCTGACTTCTGGCGAATTCATTGCTAATGTCGTGGTTTCCCACATTCAGCTGCGATGTCAGTCATGGTAGAGCTGAAAAGTTCACAGCCCTGCTAATTTTGGCCTGAGGGTCCTAAAATTAATGATTGGGAAAACTTTCCTAGAGGGCAGGTGCTCTCAACAGGTGTAATTAGGCCTGTTAACAAGATCTACAGCAGACTTACATGTCTGTCTTGATTGAATTTCAAAGACAGGCTGTCTTGCTAGGAATGGAATAAAAGGAATAATTTCCCACAATTGATTAAAAATTTATAATTTTTTGATCTCATGCCATCCCAGATGTATATAACTTGATTTATATAATTCCAGTGGATTAAATAGTGAAATGATGGGTTTGTGTAGAAAAAACATTAACATTTCAAACTTTTTAAACTGTAGACATTGCCTTCTGGGTAACTCGCATTACTAAATATTAAAATATTTTAAAGTATTTATTTTTTTAAAGAAAACATTTAATAATTTTATCAATCTCATAAATCGATTCCCTTTTCTTTAGTTCATACGGCCGAATGTGGGCTGCTGCTCAGGGAGCCCTGGAGAACCTTTTGGAGGATGAGTATCCAACAACGCAACTCCGTCCTCAAAAAGATCGCCACCAGGTGTTTCAGACGCTGGCCACTTTCTACCTCCGCTACCTAAAGATATTTTGTTCCCTGGAAGAAGTTTATGATCAAATTGTTCACCCACAGAAGAGAAGTGTGGTGCGCCAGGTTCTCCAGGGGGTGATGGGAAGACTTGTAGAGCTGAAGAATGAGATGGTGGAGCTGGAGTACTCAGAGTTTCACTATTTTGATGACATATTGCAAGACTTCAAGATGACACCTGTGAGTGGTAAAATAACGCTGAATAGAATATATATAATAGTTAGATCCAGAGTGGGTCTAGAGGGAATTTGAAAGAGTTGGCCTTGCATGTGATTTAAGTGCTCAATGTCAAAGTTAATTTTTGGCAACTAAGCCTCTTGTTTTTCTCTGAATTTAGTGGAAGCTAATTGGGGTCACCAGTGCACCGGTAATGCACTTTAGCCACTTGCACATGTGGCCCGAGGGCTATAATGGCTGAAAATAGTTTGTATCTTATTTTTAGGAGGACCTCGAGGTGCCTATTCCCCGTTATTTTGTAAGGGAGAGAATAAGGGCACTAAAAGAGAGAGAGAAAATGCTGACTCATATTTTAACATCAGGAGGACATCAGGAACATTCAACAGTGAGTGCATCAAAGTGCATGTCAAATCAGATGTATTAAAAGATAACTACACTAATATTCAAAAATGAGATTCAAATATATTTTGTAACACATTACAGTAAAAACACATTTAATAATAGCGTGTGATGTAGTGTGTTTCTGGTTCAGCAGGCCACTGTCCAGTCCATGTCTGTGGAGCGAGCCGTGTGGTTGCTGCAAGTCAGCGAACGAGCTCGGCAGGGAAGGCTGAGAGCTCATTTCATGGAAAAGATTCGGCAGGAGGAACAAAGACTGCAGAGGGATAGTTCCAGCACAGACATTGTGGACCCTGATCTGGCAGCCACGTGCATTCAGAAGGTATACACTGTACAGTAGCATCATTCATCATTCAAACTACACATTCAGGATACTTAACAGAAAATGCTATTGGCAAGTAAGAATCAGTTTTTGAATTATGTTATGATCCCTGCAACACCATACATATATCATTATAACCATCAATAAATCATAAATATATGAAGGGGTGGTTGACAAAGGGACATGGCCTTGACTCAAATTTCTTGCAATCATAAAGTTATTATAGCTGGCACTGGATAATATTTTGTCAATTTAATACAAATGCAGGTTACAACAATACTACATGTACCCTAAACATTGCATAAACATCTGATTAAAAGGTTCGTTTACATGTACATTCTATATAATCCGAACGCCTGCGCAAGCACGCAGCCTGTGTTGCCAGATTCGCATAGCCCAAATTTGAACTTGATCAAAATACGATCTAAATTTACATCCGATCGACCTCAGTCATATTGATTAAGGTGTTTACATAAAGGCTTTTGAATCCGATTGAGCCATCAATATGATCACAAACACATTATTTTGCTGCATTTAAACGTAACCACTGGGACGGACACCCTTTTGCACCGAAAGAGTTCATAATAGCAGATTAGAAGTACAAATTGGTATCAAAGAGTGACAGTGCATACTAGTGTAAGTAAGGATATATGTTCTTTCAAATATTGCATAATAATTTTGATACATATTTGAAAACACAAATATGCATGATCTCTTTTTTTACATAAAATTTCACATCAGATTTCCCATTATAAATATTTCAAAATAGTTAAATATAAAAAGACAGTAAAAATGTCATGTCATCTGCCCCATTATACGAATTTCAGCACCAGGACATCATACACAGGACCCAGCCTGATGATGACTGTGCGTGAACTTGGATGATGTGCTCAGGCCATCTCCTATCACAGTCATCTGTTCTTTTTCAAAGCACTGTAAATGTCACGCAAGCTTAAAAGATATATGTCCGACTCATCTGTGCGAATAATGTAGGGCCTTTGGCAGGAGGAAGGAGATTAGCATTGTTGTGTAAGGAGGAAAGGAAAGCATTCCTGGATTGTAGGTCTTCTTTTTCAATACCATCCTAATCATGAAATCTGAGCTCATGTATCCTGACGTCTTTTTGAGTGAGTGTTCGCTACGGTTGGTGAACCCAGACATTGATGTAGCCTGAAAGAGATAGCAGATATGATTTGAAGATCTAAAGTTTTGAGAAATGCAGGTGTGAAACCGACATTGCTGAGTGAAATGGTAAAACAGAAAAAAACACTATATGCATGGAAGTCCCTAAAGAACCTTTTTAAACCTAGTTTAAGCAATTTATTTTCAAATAATGTAGCTTAATACATAAGTATTTTCTATTGTGTTGGAATGTCATGGTGCATGGGATTACAGGAGTTAATAAACAGATTTTGGGCTCTCACAATACATGGGTGGTTCAGTGGGTCTAATCTGCTATAGCTCAGAGAAAAGCAGATTTCTAAAACCTTTGAGACATAATCTCCGCTCTACTCAGATAGTCTTTGTTGTTGTTTCAGCATAAGAAGAAAATCTTAAAAGAAATCTTGGGACTAATTGAAAATCCTTGTTTGCATTCTCCAAATATGGGCTACAAGCAGAGCCTTAAGATTGATTTGGCTCAATGTTAATGTTATCTAAATATGAACCTCCTTACATTTCTCAACGACTAACTGAATGATGAAGTTTAATTTGTCAGACTTAAACTTGGTATCGAATTTGTTAAATTTAGGTGTTAAAGGCTATTGCGCCATTGTAAAGGCCCTTATCTTAAAGTCCACTGTAAATATAGAATAATGTTTACAAAATAACACAGAACAGATTAATGTTCTTGATGTCAGAGTTATTCTGATAATATCACTTCTGGTATGCATCCTCAGATTTGTTTTTTTCTGTTTTGCCTGCAATAATCATATTTCTTTGCTCTAACCCGTACTGTAGGTGTGGCGAGGGTACCGAGACAGGAAGAGGGTCAACAAGGAACGTCTAGAAGAGATGATATTTCTAGGAATGGTAAACACTTGGATTCTCTGCCAATGTACTGTTTGTGAAAAACATGTTCTTCCATGAATTGTTTGATTGCTGTTGTTTGTGTACATTTTTCTAGTACACAATGTTCCTCTTTTCTTATTCTTCGGCAAACATGGTTCTAAACTTTCTGTACCCTTTCTCATAAGTCTGATTGTTTTCTGCCCCAGATACCAGCCCAGCATCCGACACCCAGCCCTGCCCATCTACGAGCCCAGCAGGTGAAAGGCAGAAGGCACAGGGTGCAAGAGGAACATGAGGCTGAGTACCAGAAAGCCCTGGTCAGCATCAAGGAGTCTGTACAAACTGTGGATGGACCCGATATTAAGGAAACCCTGCAAGAACAAATACGCCAGTGGTTTATTGAGTGTCGGTAAGTTACACAGCAAAAGAGCAAAGCTAAAAATGCTTATTTTAAGAAAGCTTCATTAAATTGAGAAATTTGTCACTGTCTCAAAATGTTTGATAATAATCACCTCTATATAAGATGCTGTCTCTTAGACTTGCCCTTAGCCGATATCTCCTTTAGCTAATCCGCTTATTGGCTTCTAGACACAAAAGCTTTGAGCATCCTCCTCCAATCCACCTATTTTTCTCCCTAATTGTGAAGTGCATTCCGAGCCTGTTTCGTCTCTTCCTTTTGTGCAGAGGCTGGAATGTAAGCAGTCAAAGCGATGGTCACTTTTACCCAGGGCTGTTTATGCTAAGCTAATGCTTGTGCTATTTTAAATTGTGTGCGTAGTGTAGATTGAGACCGGGGTGATTAGCGCATTCCAGGCTGATTTACGGCCCGCCATCGCATGCTGCTGCCCATTAGCGTGGGGACAGCAGCAATAAGTCATCTCAGTTGGACAACACAAGGTGGGGGGGCGAGTTCAGTAGCTTTGTCTCTGTTTAGCCGCCCTTTTCTCCGGCCCCTTCCAGTGACCTTGCCAAGCTCCCGCTGGTTGTATACGGGATGTCTTCGATACCAGGTCAGGACCTGCAAGGTGAAATATGTTGGTGTGGTTTCCATGTGCTGATGAAGTGGAAGCGGTGAAGGACCAGTGAAGTAGTTGAACAGGCAGACATACGCACAGTGCTTGTATGATTTTTCCATCACCTTAAAGACCACACCATACAGTAGAGTACACTTACATATATTATCCACTTTTTGTAAACGTCCAGGTATAAGTTTTTATTCATGTGTGTTCCCTTGGTTCAAACCTTTTGCACTGCTAACGCAATGCTCAACCTCTGATATAGTACTTAAACGTATATGGGCTGTTGTCACCAAGCTTCAATTGACCTGCTGTGGGTTTTAGTGATGATGGATAGTTCACCCAAAAATTTAAAATACCGTATGATTTACTTACCCTGAATCCATTCGTGTCATCTTTCGAACACAATCAGATGAGCCTTGGCCATTACTGGAAGCTAGTTATTAAAGTTTATAAAGTTTTAAATATGTTTTTTTCCCACACAATTACATCGATTGCCCTCAGAAGGCCTGTATTATACCTCGCTGTGTGGATTACTCCTGTGACGGATAGATGCACTTGTTAGAGCTTCAAAATCAGTAGCACTATTTACTTTCCAATACATAGGCCCTGTCCCAAATGGCGCACTTCATGTGGACTTTAGGTCTCGTGGACTTAAATCGCGCGTGCTCGCTTAGTCTACGAGTCCGTAGGGTGTCCCATCTGTCATTTTTACGCTTCAAAGTGTGCTCATCAGCACCCCCTTTACCTCCTTGATGCGGTCTCCGGTGAAGCCCGCACTGCAGCAGGCTTCGCACACTTTACCAACCCAGAAGTCCTTGCGAAAGAGCAATCAGACCAATCCGACGACGGAATGGAGGAGTTCACACTGACGAGCAACTTCCCTTCCTATTTCCGGCGTGACGCTTGAGTCTGTCCCAAAACACAACTCCGGTGCACCCACGTGGACTCGCATCAAGGGTCCCTAAAGTCTGCACTCTATGATGTCATCAAAGTGTGGACTCTGAGGAGGACCACAAGTCCGGAGTGTGCCATATGGGACAGGGCCATTATAAAGCTTGGAAGAACTAGGACATATAACTCATATTGTGTTCTTCTAAATGATGATAGTCATATACATCTCGGGTGAGTAAATCTTAGGGTAATTTCATTTTTTGGGTGAACTGTCCCTTTTTACCTGTTTGTCTAAATACTCATGACACAATTGGTAAATTGACACTTTACTGTGACTCTTATCTTCTGTTTTTTTATTGCCCAGTGTTATGCCAAGAAGATTAGGGATCCACTCTTTACCCAGTATGGTTAGGTTTAGTTGAGGGTAAAATCTTGGTCAAAATCTGGCAATAGTCAAAATTTGGCACAACACCCGCACATAATGTGCATAAGCACAGCACAACACCAAGGCATTTGGCATTATCCAAGTCTGTTTGTGATAAAAACTAGCATGATATTTAGAAAAGTTCAGTGTTTGCTTTTCACACTCATAGAAGAGCCTGGAATGTGATTTTAAAGTGCAGGTTCTTTAAAAGGGACATTCCATGAAAATCTGACTTTTTCCATGTTAAGGTGCTATAATTGGGTTTCCATGCTTGTATCAACCTTGAAAATGTGATTAACCAATAGCTTAGTTTTGATAAACTATTCTCTGCAAGCATGTGAAAAAATAGATAATTGAAATTTGGCTCCCCTAGAAGGGTATAATTCAGCCTCCAACATCCTACAGAGATCAACTCAATTGCATTTTGAAGGACACACCCCAAATGACACATTTTTGCTCACACCTACAAAGTGGCAATTTTAACATGCTTTAATAAATGATCTATATGGTATTTTAAGCTAAAACTTCACATATGTGCTCTGGGGACACCAAAGATTTATTTGATATCTTAAAAAGTCTTGTGAAATGTCCCCTTTAAGTATGCACAGTCTTATAACATAGGTTTCCTGCTGAATAAAATTATATCTGATTTAGCGCTGAGTTTTGGTGTAATACAATCTATCTGTGTTACAGTAGTTAAGCTTTCAGTTTGGAGGTGAGTTTCAGTTGTGCTACTGATTACGTTAAGCTTATACTAGGCTCTTTCACCCTGTTATTCGAAACCTTCCCCAACTCCCCTGAGAAGTCAGTACTGGACCTGGCTAATGTAACCTCCCCATGTGTGAAGTTCACAGTTCAAATATGATTGATTTGTCTTTGTTCAAGCAAGCTGATTTATGTATCTGTGTGTTCACATTTACATAAAGTCTGTTACCTCATTTTAAAAACTCTTTTAAAGGACAAGTTCGGTATTTTAGACTTAAAGCCCTGTTTTCAGATTGTTTATGGTGAAATAGAATGGTTTTGACTGAAATTTCGACATTTGCGGCTGCCCTGAGAATTTTCGCGTGTTTGTGTTTCAGCTCAGACCTCTACAATGGGTTTAATGGTGCACTGGAACAATCCTTCCTAAAATGCATTAAACTTTCGTTTAAAAAGACATGAAACTCACCGAGTGGTCAGGGGTGTTCACTGGTATGATCACACAAAAATCGCTCCAAAAGACGCATTCCAACAGGTTTTATTGTAGTTTTTACCAACTCCATTGACTTGTATTAGATGTCCTGTGAGGTACGGTATTACTCCGCGCCGGGAACTTTGTTTCTATTCTTGCAATTGGCAAAGGCGGATTAGCGTCACCACCTGGGCTGGAGTGTCTATTATTTAAGCTCTAAGCGGAAGAATGTACGGGTGTGAGGCGTTTGGAAAAATAGGTCCACAAGTTAACAACGAAAGCTAAAACAGCTGTTGGAAAGCATCTTTTGCAGCGATTTTTGTGTGAGCATATCAGTGAACACCCCGACCACTCGGTGAGTTTCACGTCTTTGTAAACGAAAGTTTAATGCATTTTAGGAAGGATTGTTCCAGTGCACCATTAAACCCATTGTAGAGGTGTGAGATGAAACACAATCACGCGAAAATTCTCAGGGCAGCCGCAAATGTCGAAATTTCAGTCAAAACCATTCTATTTCACCATAAACAATCTGAAAACAGGGCTTTAAGTGTAAAATACCGAACTTGTCCTTTAAGTAATTGTGTTTCTAAAAGAGAGTTCTTATATATATTGCAATGGTTTTAAAGAAGAAATAACAAGTTTAAGAGTAATTTCTAGACTTCCTCAATGTCTCAGTAGAAATGGTAAATGTGTCCTTAATTTCTGTTATGTGTTTTCAGAGATGCAACAGGGAAGTTCCCTGACTTTCCGAGTGCTGAGGATGGAGGATCTGCATCCATATTTGCTCAGAAGACACCAGAACAGGTCATCACAGTGTGATAATTAAGATAATCTAGATGTCCATTAGATCTATCCAGATATAGTCTGTAAATATGTAAATGTTTTAAAGGTTGCTGCTGAACTCGCCGCTAAGGAAGAAGAGAGAGAGAAGAAGAAAAAGTTGAAGGGGGAAAAGGACAAAAAAGGGAATGACCGCAAAGAAAAGAAGAAAGAGAAGAAAGGAAAGATGAAAGGAAAAAAGGGGAAAGGAGATCCAGAGGTGGGGCCATGTCTTGATAAAAAACAGCCACTTCTATGTTGCACACAAGAAATCAATAAAGGCTTTTTAAAGATCTTTATCTTCAGAATAAAATGCCCACACACATTGAAGGACACATTATCTGAACTACTCATCGAGATTTGAATCATCTAGTCTGTTTATGGGAAATTGGTTTCTCTGTTGAGCGTTTTCATGTTTCTAAATTATTAATTTAGGCGTTTACTTCTCACTCCCAAGGTTATTTGCATTACAGTTAGATGAAAGCAGGTTTGCAGGCAGTGTTTAGCGTGTTCACCATTTTACTGATTTCCCCGAGGTGAGAAGCCATGGAATTCCCAGCTATTAACTGTGTAGAGTCAGAAGGAAGAATTGTGTAAGGGCTCATGACTTTATCCCACTTATTACACTGCTATATGATTTTGTTGCTTCAGTCATACCAGCCTGATCTCACGAGAATTCATATTTTACCAGTTGGCTAATTGGTATGAATTCATACGAAGTAAGTCATGCAAAAACGTATGATTTTCATAAAAGAAAAACAACGAAACCGAACCCCTAACCCCAATGTCACAGGGGTCAAGGCAAATCATACAAAACTTACAAATATTGTCGTACGAATAGGCCGAATTACCCAACACGTAAAATATTTATGAATTCTCATGAGATAGCATTGGTTATACAGAAACAAATCATTTAAGAATGCTGTGTTATATTAAAATGCATGTGGCTGCTACCCAGGCTCACGGTGTTTCGTGATATAGTCACGTAATTTTTATTATTATTATAATTATCACCAATTTCTGCGTTTTTTCTTGATAGTATAACGAATGTTTGTTTTCGTGTGATTATCACGTATTGGTTACTCTGCTTTTTCCTATTTTTAAACCATTGTTGCTTCGGTTTAGGGTTAGATTTGGTGCTTGCATTAAATGTCACTTTATATATTGGTTTATAGCATTTTTTCAGATTTATTTTTTATATGTTTCCTGGCGTTAGGGTTAGAGTTGGGTTTGGGTAGGGATGTAATTTTTTGTAAATCGAACCCTAAACCAAAGCGACAATGGTAAGAAAATAGGACAAAACAGTTGAGTAACCAATCACACGAAAACAGGAATTCGTTATACGATCACGAAAAAATTCGGAAAATCGTGTTAATATCACAAAAAAAGAATAAAAAAATTACGTGACTATATTGAAATTTAAGGGGGTGAGCATGGTTGAAGCTTCAAAAAGTACACCCATCCATCATTAAAATAAGTAGGTTGATATAATGGAATCTGAAGCTAAATTATTAACATTTTTATATTTTCCTTTACATATCTTACTTGTAGATTATATTAAGGTTTCCAACAACACATAAAACATTTATCATACCAAAGTATACTCATATTCTGATGCATACGCTTTGCTTCAGATGAGCATTTAGGTGTAAAAGTTTTGTTTAAATATCTATTCACGTCATCTGGGGAGTCTTAGGATGTTCATTTGTTAAACTCATCCACTGTCACCGGAAATATCTATGATTTAAGCAAGGCGTTCCTGCAGTTTTCCACCAATGTTTCACTCGATAACCTCTTGGCCCTCGCTATTTAAAACTCTTCCTTTCGTGACACGGGCAGTTTTTATGTCCTCCGCTACGACATCCAAATTTCCTTTGTTCCTATTTGGGTGTGTTATCTTTTAAGACAAAGTTAAAGTGAAATCAGTGATCTATTCGTGCAGGCAGTCTTTGTGATTTTGGCTCATGTACAGTTTTACGTTTTAAGTTCCCCAAGCTGACCTCTGAGCATCTGATTTTGGCCTGTGGTTACTGCGAGCCAGTCAAGTGGTCAAAATGCTCACTCACTATGATTGGCTGCGTTCTGGAGGTCTATAATGGAGCCTTTGTTCCTGCGCTCCCTCATAAAACCACCTGTAGTCTTCATTGAAGAACTGAAGTGCTGATATGCACTCACAATAAGCCTGAAGGACCGATCTGACCCTTTTCAAATGTTCACATCCTGTCTGAAAGCAAAGCCTTTCAAAAGATTGTTAAGGAATTTTGTCTGAGCTTTTATGTCGGTCTAGGTTAGAACTAGTTTAAATTTTCAAGTGCTACTTGTTAAAAAGTAAGGCAGTAACAAATGTGCATTCCATCACCGACAGAGTCCCAGCATAGAAAGTGAATGTTTAAGAGGTTTTCCTAAACTGTGGTTAGTAAATATTTACTAAACCTCCCTTACTGCTTACATACTGTTTTGTTGTACCTGACAAATTCAATTAGAGTAAAATAAATGAAACATGGGATATGGATTAATTTTGTTCCTGGTTCCTAGCCACAAGATTCTCAGATAAAAGCTGCTAAATTCATTTAGAGGTTCTGTCTCATGCTCCATGTATAACCATAAATCACTGCTCCATATTACCAGACACTAAAACTCCTTTATATTTTCAGATGAATTTCGGTCTCTTTTGGGGGTCATTAGATACTAATGGAGAAATGTGTTTAAAGGAAGACAGGTCATAAATATATCATGTCCACTGGCGTATTCCCTTTTGAAAACAGTCTACTTCTGTGCAGATGTAGTACCCTCACACCTGATGAGGGGAGATAATAATGTTATAGAAAACACACACAAGGCACGGAGCTGCTGCTTCACAAAGAGTCTGTGTATTTCTGACAAATCAATAAAACTTATTCAAATAATGCAACATGTGTCTCATTAATTATTTCACACAATACAAATAAACATGAGTGAAATATAACAGTTCACATTTTGTTATTTAAGGCAAATACATTAAAGTAATCAATTCAATTAAACATGAATAAATTCACTAAAGGTAATCTGAAAATGACAGTATTTCTTTAGCATCATCAGTCACGTGGTATATATTAGAAGAAAATAGAAACTTACATCAAACACTTTCTCTATTGTTTACAACAAGAGAATCATATTTCTTTTACTCTGTATTCAAACATCTCTTTTCATCATGTTGTTTCATCACACTGTTTATACAAGACAAGACTATAGATGAACATAAATGTATATAGTTATCTGATTTAAGTGTACATTTACTATTATAATACATTTTCAACTTCAATCTCCCTTTAAACCTTTATCATCTGTACTTATGTAATGTAAAACTTCATATATATAAACATAACATATTATTTTTAACACGTTATCTCAAAGACCACATGAACACATTAAAATGGCGCACGTGTTCAGTCTGAGTAAAATACAAGTTGAACGGAGCAAACTTTTAAAGTGCTAAACACAATAACTTTAACAATTTGAGCAATAACACTTTTCTCTGTGATGTTTTAACATCTTAGACACACATTTTTGTAACAGTCATAGTCCATACCTGATGAGGGGAGATAATAATGTTATAGAAAACACACACAAGGCACGGAGCTGCTGCTTCACAAAGAGTCTGTGTATTTCTGAGCAGCGCGCCCGTCTCCCCCTACAGGTCAACACTTGCAAGGAAAAGCAATCAAACACTGCAATCATCGATCAAGGCAGAACAAGACAAGATAATAATAGTTTCCACAAAGTAATTAATTATTATTAATGTTCTTACTCTCAGACATTTTTAATTCAATATTCAGACATTGTTGCATAAAATTTATAATTTTGATCTCCAAAAAATGTATAACACCACATATATTTCAACATTTTTGTAACCACCACACTCTCCCCTTCAAAACAAATGTCGTCCCGACATTACTAAAAAAAGCATAGTTTATTCAGATAGAAATTTGCTTCCGTTAGTGCTACAACTAGTGTATGGGCTGCATGATGCCTAATCATATTTTTGTTAGTGTGTTGGGGGTGTATAGTATATTGTCCTGGCTTTACAGCTCGTATATTTTTTCATGCCTTTACAGCTTCTCTAATGCACAGTCATTCTCTCTAGTGGACGTATAAATAAACTGGTGCATATGGTGGCATTGGATTAGTCCACTGGTTTAAGTTCAACGTTCCATATGGCACTGACTGAGGAGTTACTGGCGTTACTTGCTCTATATTGTAACATATGGGAGTACCCAAATAATCATAAGTAAATGTCTTTGGTGGTCTCCTTTCTCTTCTAGGCCACCGAGCATTCTGTCTTTCTCCATGGCTACTTATACTCTGCAAGTCATCCATGTCTCTCATAGTATCCAGTTCATCATGTTCATTCTCGGTAACACCTGTTTGCTGCTGATGTACTCTCTCATTTTCTGTTTGTATTCTTGCATTTTCTTTTGTCTCTTTACTAACTCTGTCTCTTTCTTTTTCAGGTTCTTCAGGCTGGACAGCAGGTAAGTTTGCAATCTCTAACTCAATGTTTTCTTCCACAGGTTGATTGTTTCCTTCCGCAGGTTGATGGAGCTGGACCTCAGGTAAGTGTGCATCTCTTAACTCACGGTTTCCTTCCACAGGTTGATGGTGCTGGACCTCAGGTAAGTGTGCATCTCTTAACTCACGGTTTCCTTCCACAGGTTGATGGTGCTGGACCTCAGGTAAGTCATAATAGTAGGCACATCCCTCATCCTCATCTTCTGAGCCAGAATTCTCCTTGACTGCATCAGCTGGTTTATCCATCTTTCTCTTGGTCTTTGAATGTGTGCTTAACTCTATTTCCAGCGGTAAGTAATCACACGGCAACAAGAGATTGCGATGAAGGACTCTTGACCTCCCTTTTCCACATTCTGGTTTCACTTCGTAAACAGGACCTTCTCCGATTCTTTGGACAACAGTGTGTATAGCATCTTCCCAATGATTGCGCAGTTTTCCTGTGCCTCCTCTGGGTGTGAGATTTCGTATAAGAACACGGTCGCCTGAGTGCAGCACTGAACTCCTCACTTTTCCTTCAAAGTTCCTTTTATTTCTTTCTGCTGATTTTTTTGCATTTTCCTTGACGATTTCATATGCCTCCTGCATTCCTTTCCTCCATCTCCTTACATACTCCTTATGGTCGTCAGTCCCTCCTTCTGGTGTTAAACCAAAGAGAAAATCAACAGGCAGTCTTGGAGATCTCCCAAAGAGGAGATAAAATGGGGAAAATCCAGTGACCTCACATCGTGTACTGTTGTAGGCAAAGGTCAGTTTATTGAGTGATTCCTTCCAGTTGGCCTTTTGGGTCTCCGTCAATGTCTTTAACATTTGGAGCAATGTCCGATTGAAACGTTCCACCTGCCCGTTTCCTTGGGGATGGTACGGGGTGGTTCGTGACCCTGCGATCCCGCAGTTCTTTTTCAACTGGGAGAACAGCTGATTTTCAAATTCTGCTCCCTGATCATGATGGATTCTTTGGGGAAATCCGAATTTCAGTGCGTAGTCATTGAAAATTCGATCAGCGGCAGTTTTAGCAGATTTAGATGTTGTTGCATAGACCTGGGCAAATCTTGTAAAGTGATCAACTATTACGAGTATATACTCGTATCCTCCTTTACTTTTATCAAGATGCAAAAAGTCAATAGAAACAAGTTCAAATGGGTGAGTGGTTACAATATTCACAAGAGGTGCTCTGGTCTCTTTACTTGGTTTCTTTTGCCTTAAACAGTTACATCTCCTTGTCACAAAATGTTCAATTTCACAGTGCATTTTTGGCCAGAAGAATCGGTCTCCAATCAAGGACGCTGTTCTTTCTACTCCTTGATGTCCCATTTTATTATGTAGTTCTTCCAGGACACGTGGTTTATATTTCTCTGGTAGCACAAGCTGTGTCCGAGTAGCTGTCTTTCTGCGAAGGATTCCATCCTCCTCTATGCAAAGCTTGTCCCAGTGGCGCAGCAGACTTTTACTTGTTGCACTGAGTGTCTTTAATAATTGCTTGGTGGGTTTTTGGCCAGCTACCTTACATTGTACTACTGGTCCAATGTGAATATCATCACTCTGTGCTTGTCGGATTTGATCAGCAGAATAAGTTTCATTCTGGCCTACTGTACTCTCAGAATCAGAAAACAAATATGTGGCAGTCCATGACGTGGTCAGATCTTGAGCTTCAATGGCCTGGATAGTTGCTTTGACACAGTCAGATGATAGTTCTTCTGTACATTGTTCTAACATTCTTTCAGCATCCAGTGGCATTCTGGACAAACTGTCTGCGTCAATGTTTTCTTTGCCTGGGCGGTATTTAATGGTGAAATGAAAGTCTGCAAGTTCTGCTACCCATCTACACCCCGTTGCATTGAGCTTTGCACTTGTCATTACATAAGTAAGCGGATTGTTGTCGCTGTATACTGTGAAGGTGGGTGCATAATACAGGTAATCGCGGAACTTTTCTGTTATTGACCACTTTAAGGCTAAAAACTCCAATTTCCCTGAGTGCAGATGGTAATTTCGTTCAGAGGCTGTCAGTGTGCGAGATCCGTAGGCAATCACTCTAAGTTTTCCACTCTGCCTTTGGTACAGAACAGCACCAAGCCCTTGGTTTGAGGCGTCTGTGTGAAGTATAAACGGCTGTGAAAAATCAGGGAATCCCAGCACTGGAGGTTTCGCCAGGCAGTCTATTAGTCTCTCTAATATCTGCTGGTGTTGTTCTGTCCATACAATGAGCTTTTGAGAAGGCACTCCATTTTTCTTTCCTTTTGTCTTAACATTGGTGGTAATCCCATTACTTCCTTTCTCCTCTGTCTCAGTTGCTCCTTTTAGCAGGTCATACAATGGCCCAGCAATCTTGGAAAAATCTTGGATATACTGCCGATAATAACTCAACAGGCCAAGTACTGCTCGCAACTGCCCCACCGTGCTCGGTCTTTTTTCCTTCAGCGCTCTTACTGCCACAGTGTCAGCAGGATCTATTCTACTCCCTTCTGCGCACACGATCCTTCCCAAGTACCGGACTTCTCTCTTAAATATTTCACACTTTCCAGGTTTGAGCTTGATCCCATATCGTCTCAAATGCTGCAGAACCTTTCTCACATCATTCACATGGTCTTCGAAGGATTTACTGAACACCAGTGTGTCGTCGAGGTAGGGGACACAGCAGTCATCTCTGAGATCTTCCAGGCACTCTTCCATGCAGCGTTGGAAGGCTGCGGGGGCATTCATCAATCCAAATGGGACGCGGATCCACTCATAGAGCCCCCATGGTGTCACAAATGCTGTCAAAGGTTGACTCTCTTTGGCCATAAAGCCCTGATGATATGCCTTCCCTTGGTCGAGTAATGAGAACCAGGTGTTTCCTCCTAGACTGTCCAATATATCTTGAACACGTGGGATGGGCTGTCGATCCGGATTTGTCTTTCTATTCAATTCCCTATAGTCTATGCACAACCGTAGGCTGCCATCTTTTTTGCGAACACAAACAACCGGCGAGGAGTACGGTGAGTTAGACTTTTGTACCCATCCTTGTGCAATAAGGTTGTGTAGGTAATCCTTCATTTCCTTATACAGAGGTCTAGGTACTGATTGGTAAGTGCGTGTGACTGGGGTGGTGTCTTTTAGTGAGATAGTCAACTGCAATCCATCTATGCAACCGATGTCATCATCAGACTTTGAGAATGAAGCTGCTTCTTCTCTTAACATCTGTTGTACAATTTCTCTCCTTGATTCACTGAGGTGACTTAAGTCCAATGGTGGGTCCCATGTTGGGTCAGATTGGTTTGTGACTTGATTTATCTTCACAGATTCCATAGGTTCCTCGAGGACAGGAGATGGGTATACGGCCTGGACTGGGTGCACTGTGCCGATAACTGTCTTGCCACCTAATATTATATCATGGTCAGTAGGATTTTGGACAGAGACGATGACATGTGGTGAGGTCTGTTTCCGCAGTTTCACAAGGGTTTCACAGAACTCCAAGCCCTCGGTCCATGTAGGGTTTAAGGCAGGCTCGAACATTAGCACTGTGTCCTCCTTTGGTGTAGATGTCTGCACTCTACATTCAATTTGAACTGAGGTATGTTTAGCCACATTGACTTGTTCTCTTGTTGTTTTAATGATGTAATCACGTGGTGTTTCTGCATGCACTTGTTTGATGAATGCTTGAATCTTCTTCTCTTCAGTATTAGGTATGGCTGACATCTCTGTGTCACTATTGTGGGGCTGGAGTAACGTGCTCTTGTTTGCTATTTGTTCAATCACATTATACCCGATGATAGGATGGCATAAGTGTCTACCCCTCATCACTAGCACAGGTATGGTGAGTTCATTCTCTTTCCTTTTATCCAGCTCTAGTCCAAAGGTAATTTCCATCCATCCTATATAGGGTATATTTTGACCATTTGCGGCTACAAGACGAAGTTCTTCAGGTGCATCGATCGCTTCTGATACATCTCTTACTCTCACACTTGGCAAGTAGCTATTTTTCCACCATTCATCGACAATGCAGACTTGAGAACCAGTGTCCCATAATGCCTCCATTAGTAGACCTTGAAGGTAGCATTTTACAAGACATTGTTTTCCTACCAGAGAAGCACAAGTAGGTTTGTTTGTCTTCACAACTTTTGCACTTGAGACAGGGTTCACATTTAACTTTGAATATCCGTTACACTGTTTCTTATGGTTGGCCCAATGATCCACTTGGCATGCTTTTGAGCAGTACAACGTCTGTTTACAATTTGAGCATTGTCTTAATACCATGCCATTATTTATAACGCCACAGTATGTACAGCACTGAGGGGACTTGTGTATAGAACCGGTCACTCCCTGTCCCGCGGTCGTGACCCAGTCCCGTTTAACGGCCCATCTCTCTGCATGACGGCCATCCTCGCCCGACAGCCAGCTGCAAAATGGTCGCTGCCACCACACTTGTAGCAATGGGTACAGTAGACGTCTAACCCACTTTGCTGACAGGCAAAACACTTCCTTACTCGAGTTGCAGGAGGGTAATAACGCTGTGCTGGAACCCACCGTGGATGCTGAATTGTCTCTCTCCTCTGGAAGTAAGGCTGCTGATAGTATTGATTCTGCGGCGGTGGCCCACTAGCTATATCTCCTACCAGAGAGAAACACTGGGGTGACGTGACCTGGGGCTGTTTGATTGACTCTTTAATCTGCGAAACTTCTACACTGAGGTCTTTTAACAAGGCCATCCCAGAGCGCATTTCTCTCAGCTCACTTAAGATATTAAGTTCAGCCTTCTCTGTGTCCTTCTGACACTGTCCTTTTCCCTTCCTTTCCACGCTAGTGTCATTTGATTGTACAGTATGCACTTTGGTGACAATTGGTTGTGCAAGCCTCTTTTTACTTTGGCGTTCTGTCTCGTGGGCACATGCTAAATTGACCTTGTCAAAAAGCAGCTCATCACTTACATCAGCTTGAGTCAGGTAAGGCCGTAGATCACCTCTGATACTATCATTCTGCAGGCCGGTCAGGACGGTATGGAGAAACATACTCTGAACTAACTGTGGATCGTACTTCAAACTGGAGTCGGCTTCTTGTGAGGCGAATAGAATTTTCTGTCTTAAATCTAAACAGCGAACAAGAAAGCTCTGTGGGGTCTCTTTGTTGCTTTGTACCTCTGAGGTAAGTTGTTTATACAATTCTGTTGCACCCCTTTCTTGGAAATGAGCTCTAAGTATACGTCTCAGTGTGGGCAGAGTAAGATTTGTCTTTCCCTCCAGGTAGCTACGAAGCTGCATTCCCGGTGCAATTGCTCTTATTACTGCATCAACAATTTCGAGTTCAGAGAAACCCCTACTCAGTCCATGTTCAATTTGGTGAGCAAGACTTGAGAAGGTGAGTTTGTCCTTTTGTCCAGGTTCACCTATCTGACCTGATATCTTAAACTCTCTGTTCCATGTCGCCACAACTGGCCGCACTGATGGTTGGGGCATATTTGGGCTGATGTTTCTTTGTGAATCATGGTCTAATTGTGTGCTACAGTGAGATGAAATACTAATGTTATGTGTGTCTGCAACAATATTCTGTTTTCGTTCAATCAACTTCTGCAAAGCTAACTGTAAGTTGTCAATTTCTTTTTGCAGTAATTCCTGCTCTGTGACCTGCTCTACTGAGTCTACAGCCACCCCTTGCTGTGTTATTTGTGGCCCTGAAATGTTTTCAGTATTCTGCTGAAGTTCAGAAATTTTGTCCCTTAAACACAAAAATTCAGACATACCTTCATCTTCTAGTTCACTTAGCCCCTCCCTCTCAAAGTGTTTCACCAGGGTAGAAATAACAACTGAACGTGTTTGGCTAACAACATGCTCACACTCATCAATTTTTACAAACTCACATAATTTAACAAGTTTTTCTTTTGACAGTGAATACAACGCTCCAATCACTTCAAGCTTTAAGTCCTCCAATGGTTCCATTGTTCATTTAGACTTTAGGTGAGTGCAAAGTGATGTGCAAAAGCGTCCTTAGCTAGTCTGAAGATGACGATGCACTGGGAATTAACAATAAACCTCAGATGACACGCTATTTTCTTCCAAACCCAAACGCTGACGCAAGCCGTTCTCACTCTGCTGTTCTCCCAAGCCAAATTTTAGAGTGAATAGCACCGTAGGTAGACCATCATCTATGGACGCCGACCTTCACTGCATATTCATTCTCGCTGGGGCCTCCAAAATGTAGTACCCTCACACCTGATGAGGGGAGATAATAATGTTATAGAAAACACACACAAGGCACGGAGCTGCTGCTTCACAAAGAGTCTGTGTATTTCTGACAAATCAATAAAACTTATTCAAATAATGCAACATGTGTCTCATTAATTATTTCACACAATACAAATAAACATGAGTGAAATATAACAGTTCACATTTTGTTATTTAAGGCAAATACATTAAAGTAATCAATTCAATTAAACATGAATAAATTCACTAAAGGTAATCTGAAAATGACAGTATTTCTTTAGCATCATCAGTCACGTGGTATATATTAGAAGAAAATAGAAACTTACATCAAACACTTTCTCTATTGTTTACAACAAGAGAATCATATTTCTTTTACTCTGTATTCAAACATCTCTTTTCATCATGTTGTTTCATCACACTGTTTATACAAGACAAGACTATAGATGAACATAAATGTATATAGTTATCTGATTTAAGTGTACATTTACTATTATAATACATTTTCAACTTCAATCTCCCTTTAAACCTTTATCATCTGTACTTATGTAATGTAAAACTTCATATATATAAACATAACATATTATTTTTAACACGTTATCTCAAAGACCACATGAACACATTAAAATGGCGCACGTGTTCAGTCTGAGTAAAATACAAGTTGAACGGAGCAAACTTTTAAAGTGCTAAACACAATAACTTTAACAATTTGAGCAATAACACTTTTCTCTGTGATGTTTTAACATCTTAGACACACATTTTTGTAACAGTCATAGTCCATACCTGATGAGGGGAGATAATAATGTTATAGAAAACACACACAAGGCACGGAGCTGCTGCTTCACAAAGAGTCTGTGTATTTCTGAGCAGCGCGCCCGTCTCCCCCTACAGGTCAACACTTGCAAGGAAAAGCAATCAAACACTGCAATCATCGATCAAGGCAGAACAAGACAAGATAATAATAGTTTCCACAAAGTAATTAATTATTATTAATGTTCTTACTCTCAGACATTTTTAATTCAATATTCAGACATTGTTGCATAAAATTTATAATTTTGATCTCCAAAAAATGTATAACACCACATATATTTCAACATTTTTGTAACCACCACACAGACACTGCATGCGTGTCTCTGCCAGAAATTTGCGTGAGTACGCTGATTTACTTTTAATGTGCGACCCCTGGTTGAGAGAAAGGAAAACAGGAGATATCGTAAATCATGCTCACAGCATCGCGCTTGGCCCCCGCCAAGTTTTCACATCATTAAAAACCCAGCGCTGAGACTGACCCCGCATGCGAGATCCTCATCCCGGGAAGAGCTTTGATCTGCCTTCATGTGGAATCTCAGTCTGTGGGCAGATGTATCCATAACTTGATTTAAATTGTTTCTGAGAACTTTCCTTGTCTACTTTGTGAAGTTCATAAACCAGTGATGTTGTGCTTGTCAACGATTTATTTTGATACTATCTGGGTTTTTTTGCAGGAGGAGGAACAGGGATGGAAGATGACTCCTAGTAACTTCCTTCCTACGGTAGTCGAGGGAGCAAAACTGTACAAAGGTAAGTGGGAGATCGCAGCTAAATGGTGCTCTTTGCACGTCTGTCCTAGATAATTAAAGGAGAAGTGTGAAATTTCCAAACTGCTCCCAACATAATTACAAATTCTTTCTTCGACATAACATCGTTGGCTAGGGCCAGGCCTATTGGTTTGATTGACCAATGACAGATAAAGGGAGTGTTTACAATTTGTTTTCTGCATTTCTGTGGTTTTGAAATGACACACTTCATTTTTAATGCTTCCCACACATTTTCAATAACTATATAACATGTCAACAATGTTTGTGTGAGGTCAAAAATTAATGATAGTTCATGGCAGTTGTGACATGATGTGTTGTGTCTGGAATACGTCTAGGTAACTAATAATAATATGGCGATGTCAGTGCTCAAGTCAAGTCGAGTCAAGACCAGTCCATCTCTCTCGCTCTGTCTCTCTCTCTCTCTCTCTCTCTCTCTCTCTCTCTCTCTCTCTCTCTCTCTTTCTCTCTCTCTCTCTCTCTCTCTCTCTGCCCTCTCATTAAAACAAGTCTCTTGACGCCACATTGGAGTCAAGCTGTACATTCTATAATCAAGAGCAGTTCAGCTCCCTAATAGCCTTTACTCTAAAAAATGCTTGGTCGTTTTAACTTATGCTTGGGTAAATATGGACACACTCAACCGCTGGGTTTAAATTGACCTATGCTTGGCTTGACCTTGGGTAAAATATGGACATTTCCTAGTACTTTTCTAGCAATATGGGTTTCTCCAAATTTTACTCATATAGCCATGGGTTGAAACAACCCAGTATTTCAGGGTGCTTCATTTCTAGTTTATTTTTTAGATGATGGGTGCTCAACCTTAAAAATGCCATTATAAAATGTAATTTGAAGTCATCTTTAAGCAATATGTTTTCTGACTTAATCAAACTAATTATAGATTTAATTTAGAGTTATGGTTTTAAATGTGTGGTTGTTTCAGATGAGGATAATAAAGAGGAATGTAAAAAGTTTCTAACACCCCATTTACACATGTACAAAAAAGGTCACTGGGACCTTTAAAAAAGCCCTAATACTGTATGTACCACTTAGGTACAGATATGAAGGGGTGGCTTCCTGGACAGGGATTATCTTGAGGCAAAACAAAGGGCACTGATGTATTTTAAGATATGTCAGTGCAAGTTGTTTTCAGTTTGGACAGCTCTTACGCCGCATTCACTTTTAATGGGTGACGTCAAGCGTTGGCGAACTGAATTATGGATCCGTCGGCGCCGCTTCACTGTCGTTGCTCGCGGCAGAAATTGAAAATTTCTCAACTTTTCAAGCGGCAACACCAGCCAATGATATTTCCTTATGCAAATAACCTAGGCAGAGCCAGCCAATTACGTTTATGGAAGACCGGAGCATGTGCTGCAGCCCCTGTGATTGGCTGTTGGCCACGCTTCAGACAAGCCTTCCGTTAAGTGTTAATGCTTACACCCCGTGTGAATGTACCGTTACATTTATTTTAGTCTAGGACTAGTCTAATCCCTGGCAGGGAAACCACCCTGAAGAGTTCAGATGCAAAACCTGACATGCATCTGACATGATTTCTTGGAAAGTTGCATTTTTACCTGGCTCTTAAGTTAATTCAGTAATTTCACTTAAATGGGAATTAAAAGGTTATTAGTGATTAAAATGCACTATTTTCACAAATCTCAGTAGGCATTTCATTGGTATTGGTAACAAATTTGACTTTCTTTTGCTGCAAAACCCTCTAAGTACAATAAAATCTCCACTACAAAAAATCTACTGTCTCTCTTCAACATCCTTTCTGAAAAAGGTAAAAAATTTGGTCAATACTATATATATTCTGTAAACCTACTTTAACGTAGTAAAAAGCTCTTGCATCTCAACGTATGCGTGCACTGATGTTCACCTCCGTGCACTTGGAGGACTTTGCTACTGAACCTTTGAGGTACTAATATGCACCCTTTAGGTATAAAGGTGTACTATTTGAAAGGTAACCACCCTAGTGACAGCTTTTATACCTTTATTCTTGAGAGTGTCTGAACTCTTACTGGGGTCTGGTTCTGCAGTCTATGAGGAGAGTGTGCCTGTGTTTTAAAAATCCTAACTAACCTCAACATTGCCTGTTGAACAGCAAATCAATCAGGTCACCCCTGAAACCTCTTGACAAGACAAGCATGTTAATGACTGAGACACTACTTCCTGTTTCCTTAAAGATTTAAGGTCTCTTAACAGGAAGTGAAAAAGACTGGACTGCACTTTTGCATCTCACTGATCCATAAAGAAAAGGAAGAGAAGGAAGAGTTGTAGATACAAAACCATATTAACATTGTGTATGTGGGACCGTTTGTGTCAGTTGGGAGCAGTTGAAATGAGCAAATGCACATTTTCGACATGTCAGTGTACCATTTCCAGGATAAATGGGAAAGTCAACATCCTGCTCTGTTGCTTGTCTTCTGTGATTAGAGAACTTCCATCAACAAGGTGCACTGTGCATCACACACGAGAGGGAAATTACCACAGGCAGCCATGTCTTGGTTGTGGTTCTATCCATCACAAACATTTCTGGGGTCAACCACAGATCATCAGATTCCTTTCTCCTCCACACATAAGTGACTCATTTACTTTCTGTTACCTGGGGGAGGTCTGAGGTGTCTTTTAAAGTCGTTCTTCTGGGTCGTGATCTGATAAGGAAAACCATCTTTAAAGTCTGACAGCAGACTCTGAAAGCGTGACTGCGAAACATCAGATATTTACTGCTCCTTTATGTATCCGTATTCAAATGCAAAGCAGCAGTGCGGAGATCACTTAATCTTGCAATAATCTTACAGCTGTGCATTTAGCTCTAAATGAATCTGTCATGCTAGAATATAGAGGTTGGCTCTAACCATCATTCTTTGCACAGCTGCTAAAGTTCTCTCTGTTCTCAGCCCCTACAAAGACTGTTAACAGATTGGAGCTCATCGTAAGACACTTGTAGCATGGTTTTGGTTTTACTATATATGCCGTGTAGAGTGCTGGTTTGAAGAGTATAATGATGCTTTTTTAAACAGTTAAAGAGTTTTGCATTCAAAATGCCTTTTTGTATTTACGTAAGCATACTTGAAGTGCACAGTAGAATAACTGTAACATTACATACACCAGCAGACACCTTTATCCACACAACTTTTCCAAACCAGTAGTATATTTAAGATTGTATACGTTAGTGACATAGTTGCCAAGTCCGCTTATAATACGCGACTTTGGGCTTCTTATTTTTGCAAGTTGCGTTAAAAAATCACGGGTTGCGTTTTTTTTTTGGCTTCTTTAAAGAAATAAGGTTGCTTGTTAGAAAATCTGTTTTCTTTACATTTATGGTTGCTGTTTTCTCAATATCCAATACATTGATTGACACTGTCTGCTCACAGCTAATATACAGTAAGTGCTGTGGAGTAATTCGTAAAAACATCCCACTGAATTCGCCGCTTCTCCCCCTCATTGGCAAAAAGTCACGTTCTTTGCGCAGGCAGGCACTCGCGAGAGCTAATAACTCCGCAAAACTGTCATTTAAACTAACGTTAGCCTGTTATGATAGTCAAGAGGAAACAGCTGAGGAGATGATGGACAGTGTAATGGATGGACATCTTTTGTAATGTAAATATGTAATTTTTACAATGTTTTTGTGATGTATGCATATATAATGCTTTCAAATCTCTACTGTCATTACAACTCGTAAATCTGTTGTATCACGTCGCCGTGGGAGAAATATTAATAACCTCCGCACTCTCCCACCTTCCACTATTGCCTCACTCTCTCTTCCCATTGGCTTATGGAACTGCCAATCTGCTGTCAACAAAGCAGATTTCATTACTGCCATTGCCTCACATTCTGGCCTTTCTGTTTTAGCACTTACTGAGACATGGATTAAACCAGAGGACACTGCCACTCCGGCTGCCCTCTCCAACAACTACACTTTCTCACACAGTCCTCGCACAACAGGAAGGGGTGGAGGAACTGGTCTGCTCATCCCAAAGGACTGGAAAGTCCAACAGCAAACCCCCTCATGTGACAGCAACTCTTTCGAATCGCATATTGTTACTATCATCCACCCTACTAAAATGCATTTTTTAGTTATCTATCGCCCCCCAGGTCAACTTGGACACTTCTTGGAGGAGTTAGACGTACTTCTGTCTTCATTCCCTGAGGATGGTACTCCTTTAGTAGTACTTGGTGACTTCAATATCCACCTGGAGAAACCACAGGCAGCTGACTTCAACACCCTGACTGCGTCGTTTGACCTCAAGCGAGTCCCTACTTCACCAACACACAGGTCTGGTAATCTTTTAGATCTTATCTACACACGCTGTTGTTCCACCTACCACACCCAGGTCACCCCACTTCACACATCTGATCACTTCCTAATTACTCTCGACCTCGACCTGACTCCCCCTGTCGCTACATACGATCCCCCATTGGTCACGTTCAGGCGCAACCTGCGCACGCTCTCTCCCTCCCGCTTATCCTCTGCGATTGTTTCTACGCTGCCCGCTCCCAGCCAACTCTCTCTGTTAGATACTGACAATGCCACTGACACACTTTGTTCCACTCTTACATCCTGCTTTGACACATTATGCCCTCTGACATCTGGACCGGCCCGGGTCACACCTCCTGCTCCTTGGCTAACTGAGGTTCTCCGTGAGCATCGCTCCACACTCAGGGCTGCAGAGAGGAAGTGGCGCAGATCGAATGATCCTTCTGATCTCTGCCTCTATCAGTCTCTTCTTGCCTCCTTCTCCAAGGATGTCTCCTCTGCAAAGACCCTATACTACCATTCAAAGATTAACAACTCGCCTGACTCTCACACTCTCTTCAAGACCTTCTCTACCCTTCTTTGTCCCCCTGCCCCTCCACCTTCGTCCGACCTAACGGCTGATGATCTTGCTTCCTTCTTTGTGAAGAAAACGAAAACTATTAGCAGTCAGTTCTCCGAGCCGCCGCTTCTTGCGCATTCTCAAATCCCTGAGACATACTCCCTTCCCTCCTTCTCTCTCCTATCCGAAGCAGATGTTTCCAAGGTCTTGGCTTCTAATCATCCGACTACCTGCCCGCTAGATCCCATACCCACCCATCTCCTCCAGGCCATCTCTCCGTCTGTTATCCCTGCTCTCACTCACATTATCAATTCATCCCTTTCCACTGGCACCTTCCCTGTAGCATTTAAAGAGGCCCGGATAACCCCGTTGCTGAAGAAACCCACTCTCAATCCTGCTATGCTAGAGAACTACAGACCCGTTTCTCTTCTTCCCTTCATTTCCAAGACTCTTGAACGCATTGTGTTCAACCAGCTCTCCACTTTCTTCACACAAAATAACCTCCTGGATAGCAATCAGTCTGGATTCAAAAGTGGTCACTCCACTGAGACTGCGCTGCTCTCAGTCATTGAGGCCCTAAGGCAGGCAAGGGCAGCCTCCAAATCATCTGTGCTGATCTTACTGGATCTATCTGCAGCTTTTGACACGGTCAATCACCGCATCCTCCTGTCGACTCTCATGTCTATGGGTGTCACTGACACAGCTCTTCTATGGTTCAAGTCGTACCTCTCAGATAGGTCATTTCGGGTATCCTGGAGAGGTGACGTCTCCGAACCCCAACGTCTTGATACCGGGGTCCCTCAAGGCTCTGTGCTTGGACCGCTGCTCTTTTCGATATACATGACATCCCTGGGCTCTGTCATTCGGAAACATGGCTTTTCCTACCACTGCTATGCAGACGACACTCAACTCCACTTGTCGTTCCACCCTGATGATCCTACGGTTTCTGCCCGCATCTCGGCATGCCTGAGGGACATCTCACTCTGGATGAAGGATCACCATCTCCAGCTTAACCTTGCGAAGACAGAACTGCTTGTCATATCATCTGAACCAAAGATTCAGCACAACTTTTCCATTCAGCTAGGTTCCTCGACCATCACGCCTTCCAAGACGGCCAAAAACCTGGGAGTGGTCATTGATGATCGGCTTAGCTTCACGGAGCATGTTGCCAGCACCGCTCGCTCTTGTAGATTCATCCTCTACAATATTAGGAAAATTAGACCTTTCCTAGATGAGCATGCTACGCAGGTCCTGGTCCAAGCTCTTGTCCTGTCCAGGCTGGACTACTGCAATGCGCTACTGGCAGGACTTCCAGCCTGCACTACCAAACCCTTCCAGATGATTCAGAACGCAGCGGCAAGAGTGGTCTTCAATGAGCCAAAGAGGGCGCACGTCACTCCTCTCTTTGTCAAGTTACACTGGCTTCCTATAGCAGCCCGCATCAAATTTAAGGCTCTGCTCCTGGCCTTTAAAACCACCACTGGGTCAGCACCCCCTTACCTTCGCTTGCTTATAGAGCCTTATGTACCCTCTCGATCACTGCGCTCTGCCACCGAGCGACGACTTGTGGTACCATCTCAAAAAGGGAAGAAAACACTAACGCGTACGTTCTCAGGAACTGTCCCACAACTGTGGAATGATCTGCCGGTCGTGACACGATCAGCTGACACTGTAGCTGTCTTTAAGACTCGGCTAAAAACCCATCTCTTCCACCATTACCTAACTTCCTAATTACAGATTTACTATCTTTATTTAGTTACCCTTCTCTTTATCTCTTTCTCTATCTACCTTCCTCTTTATCTAAAAAAAAAAAAAAAAAAAAAAAAATTTCCTACCATACCCTTGGCTATGTATATTGTGTTGGACTTGATGAGACTATTTCCAGTGCACTTATGTATTGCTGTTCTTATGTTGCCATAATTGCTTCTATTGTTTACCTCACTTGTAAGTCGCTTTGGACAAAAGCGTCTGCTAAATGACTAAATGTAAATGTAAATGTAATGTATAGAACAAGTAGTCTACTAATACTAAAAGTAGATACATATGGTTCAAATGTATTTTATTAAGCTAAATATGTTACAGCTCTCATTAATGCTCTTATCTTTTCCTCCTGTGTAGAAGATTTTGCTAAATAACTTGTTTATCCTTTTGGAGAGGTTTCAGTTTAACATGTTGCAGACTCATTTATTGGTAATAAATAATAAATTATAATGCTGAAACGAAATAATATTATAATATTGTGCTTGTTTTGGGCTTGTTTTTGAAGCTGAAGTTGCTTATTTGTCCCGTCGAAAGTTGGTAACTGTGGTTAGTGATGTAGTACCCGAGTCCAGTCTTACAGTAAGAGGAGAAGGACCCGTAATTTCAGACCGAGTCATCGAGACCAGCGCATTTTTGTGTTCATATAAAAAAACACACAACACGTAACAAACATAATAAAATGCAATGTTGATGGGCATTATTTGAAAATGACATCCCATGGTGCAATGCAAAGATATTGCCATCAGAGCAGTTTATTTATCTCTAGAAAAATATTATTATTTAATAGTATAATTAAATAGTACAACCCCAAAACAGAAAAAGTTGGGACACAGTAGAAATTGTGCGTAAAAAAGGAATGGAATAATTTACAAATCTCATAAACTTATATTTTATTAACAGTAGAATATAGATAACAAATCAAATGTTGAAAGTGATACATTTTGAAATGTCATGCCAAATATTGGCTCGTTTTGGATTTTATGAGAGCTACACATTCCAAAAAAAGTTGGGACAGGTAACAATAAGAGGCCAGAAAAGTTAAATGTACATATAAAGGAACAGCTGGAGGAGGACCAATGTTTAGGAATAAGAATGTTGTCCCATTCTTGTCTAAAACAGGCTTCTAGTTGCTCAACTGTCTTAGGTCTTCTTTGTCACATCTTCCTCTTTATGATCCGCCGAATGTTTTCTGTGGGTGACAGATCTGGACTGCAGGCTGGCCATTTCAGTACTCAGATCCTTCTTCTACGCAGTCTTGACATTGTAATTGATGCAGTATGTGGTCTGGGATTGTCATGTTGGAAAATGCAAGGTCTTCCCTGAAAGAGACGACGTCTGAATGGGATCATATGTATCTAGAACTTGGATAAACCTTTCAGCATTGATGGTGCCTTTCCAGATGTGTAAGCTGCCCATGCCACAAGCACTCATGCAACCCCATACCATCAGAGATGCAGGTTTCTGAAATGAGCACTAATAACAACTTGGGATGTCATTGTCCTCTTTAGTCCGGATGAAATGGCGTCCCAGTTTTTCAAAAAGAACTTCAAATTTTAATTCGTTGGACCACAGAACAGTTTTCCACTTTGCCAAAGTCCATTTTAAATGAGGCTTGCCCAGGGAAAATGCCTGTGCTTCTGGATCATGTTTAGATATGGCTTCTTTTTTGACCTACAGAGTTTAGCTGGCAACAGCGAATGACACAGTGGATTGTGTTCACTGACAATGTTTTCTGGAAGTATTCCTGAGCCCATGTTATGATTTCCATTACAGTAGCATTCCTGTATGTGATGCAGTGCTGTCTTAGGGCCCGAAGATCACGGGCATCCAGTATGGTTTTCCGGCCTTGACCCTTTCGCACAGAGATTGTTCCAGATTCTCTGAATCTTTGGATGATATTATGCACTGTAGATGATGATAACTTCAAAATCTTTGCAATTTTTCTTTGAGAAACTCAGAAAACTATTTTTCGCCGCAGCATTGGGGGAATTGGTGATTCTCTGCCCATCTTGACCTCTGAGAGACACTGCCACTCTGAGAGGCTCTTTTTATACCCAATCATGTTGCCAATTGACCTAATAAGTTGCAAATTGGTCTTTCAGCTGTTCCTTATATGTACATTTTAATTTTCTGGCCTCTTATTGCTACCTGTCCCAACTTTTTTTGGAATGTGTAGCTCTCATGAAATCCAAAATGAGCCAATATTTGGCATGACATTTCAAAATATCTTACTTTCAACATTTGATATGTTATCTATATTCTACTGTGAATAAAATATAAGTATGTGAGATTTGTAAATTATTCCATTCCTTTTTTACTCACAATTTCTACAATGTCCCAACTTTTTCTGTTTTGGGGTTGTATTTTTATGGGTGTTCTCTGGGAATTGAACCCACAATATTTACACTGTAAGGCAATGCTCTACCAGTTCAGCAACAACATTAACACCAGTATTAATTTAAAGCAGTAGACGTTTAAAGCTGCAATCAGTAACTTTTGCCTCTCTATCATTACCTCTGTTTGAAACATAAAGATGCAGTTATTTGCTGAGTATTTTCTGTATGTGCATTGTGCTTCACCTCTCAACTCTGCATGGATTAATCTGATGTCTGTGATTGTGACATCGCACAGGTATATTTGTAAAAAAAAAATGACGAATATGAATTATTGATTTTTCTTTTATGCCAAAAATAATTAGTATGTTATCATGTAAAGATCAGGCCCCAGGTGTATGAACGGGGGGGGGCAATGCCCTACCAAAATATCCAAAAAACATAAAACTCTATTTAATAAGCCTAATAAAATTGTTAACTCTTAAATTTGTATAATATTTTACAACACATTTTTATAGTTTCTATTTTAAGTTGTAAAGTGAGATCAATATGTTTGGAAATTGTGCGCATGGTTTAGCTGGCTACTGTATGTAATGATTTGAATCTGACCCTCTAGCTCAGGGGTGTCAAACTCATTTTAGGCTGAGGGCCGGATGGTAAATAACGCCATGATGTAAGGGCCGGATAATTTTTTTAAACCTTAGTGTGCTGATAATTGTGTTAATATTAACTAAACAAACCAATTCATTAGTTTGTTTAGCAAGAAAACTAGAGAAACACACAGCTCTGTGAAAACTACATTTCATAAGGTCACACTCATACTGTTCATACTATACACACAAATTTACATCTGTACAAAATCCACTGGCCTTATAGGTTGAAAAGCTTTAATTTAACTTTTTTTGCCTTAATGCCAAAATTATTTATAAATCATTCACTTTTCTTTGGAATATATTTGTAATGAGAACAGTCATTTAGAAAATGCTAGATGGGGCAGTGGCCCAAACCAAAAAGGGCACTAAGAGGGGTGGTACTATTATTATGGTTTTAATAAAGTATTATAAATATGATGTGTTATATTACTAGCATGTGATTATAATGGGAAATATAATAACAAGAGTTAAAGTGTGACAATCAGCAAAATATTCAATATGATTTACCTGCTGGCTTGATGGAGCTTTGAATCCATGTTTGCAATGTTGAACTGCCTTTAGCAGCCTCCCTTTCCGTTCTCTGTACTTTATTTTGTCAAGGCATTGGTGTTTTTGTCTACAAAGTGTGCCAACAACAGCAAATTTAGTGTTTATATTAACTTAGATCTGATCGGGAAGATTAAATCGATTAGACAAGTATTGTAACGTTAATACTAAGAATGAGGGGTAACACTTTATTTTACGGTGTCTTTGTTACACATATTACATGTAATTATTATAGTAATAACAGTTAATTATGCATAATTACATGCAACTAACCCTAAACCAACCCCTAATCCTAACCCCAACCCTATAGTAAGTACATGTTATTAATGATTATTACTTAGTACTTAAATGTATAATTACACTGTAACAGTGATACCGTAAAATAAAGTGTGACCGAATGAGGCTATTTTGTTGTTGTTTGCTTGCTAAGTTGTTAGCACTTCTAGAACACCGACAGCAAATCATTACCGGAAGAAATACATAAACAAACTTCCAAATTACTAATTCTGTTGTTTAACAATGATTTAATGTAATGAATCTACCTGTTAATGCAACGAACTTCGCTCTCCAGGCAGAGAGTGCACAGAGATGCTGCGAAACGGGCGGGAAAACACGAAGTGGATTACAGGAATCAGTGGATCTTTAGCGGGGCAGTAACAATAGAACAGCAAGATTTTGGGCACCGTGTTTAGTCTATGTTAAGCGTTTTGCTGCTTTCTGCAAGTAAAAACGAACTAGACACCCGCCTGAAAGGGTTTTTTAAATATGTATTTAATATTTAATAATACTGTATAGATCATCACGCGGGCCGGATTGGACACCTTTGTGGGCCGTATGCGGCCCGCGGGCCGTATGGTTGACACCCCTGCGTCTAGCTTTTACGTTGCATGATCGTAGTTCCGGGCAAAGCTATATAATTTTGCATTTATCATTAATCTGCATCTGCGTGACAACGTTTGTACGGCTGATGACAACGTTTGTACGGCTGATTCTTCAGGTTGTGAGCATCGCAAGTGGTACAAATCAACACAATTGTAATAGTGTAATGTTTTTATAACATAATTAGTTTAAGAGATTGTCAGTTAATGAGAAAATGGACATCAAACACCTTTGACACCTGACAAGCCAGATATAAAAATTGTGCCACAGCCAAACAACGTTGTTCAATAGGGCATTTGAAGGGTTGTGGGATGACATAAAGCTTTGGCGGTATGGTTGTACTAAACAGATTAAAATGTGTTATATTTCCCATGCTTACTTTTTTATATTTTAAGCACTTATCTGAAAGGCTAAAACCAAATTTATCAGCATTACAGCGCCCCACCAGGTTGAATTGTGGAAGGACATTAGACCTCTTCTCATTGTTCTGCATGTGTTCAATCATTTAAATTTAAAACATACCACTAGCAGTTAATCATATAAGTATAAGGTTAGTCATATTACCGATGATACGACCCATAATTTGCCCCACCTTAATTTATAGTCAGGGGCTGTTACTGGTAAAGATCATGTTCCATTAAGGCCTACTGTAAATATGTCAAAACTTTCTTTTTTTGTGAGTCGTTGCAGAAAAATCGTGAACAAAATGGGACAGAAACTCGCCTACATTACAAACTTGCTCTCTTTGCTACCCACTCTTTGGGAAATTTATCATTCAAGTTTGTTTTATATGTATCCCCATTCAGTCCACAAGGACTCAATATTTAGATTTTTTCACCCTCAGATTCCAGATTTTCAAATTGTTGTAACTCTGCCAAATATTGTCCTATACTAACAAACCATTTATCAATGGAAGTTTATTTATTAACCCTTACGACCAGGGTCACATATCTCCCATGTTTGTTCTGACTAAAAGAAAACGTAAAAGTTTCAACAAAAATCATCTTACTGATGTCTTACCTGTTCAGAGGAGAAGCCATCTTTGTGCAATTGATTTCCTTCAGATGTTGAAAATCCCTGCTGATATTAACTCTTGTTTTAACTTAAGCTCTGTCGCCTTTTTTTGACTGGAGGTTTTCCGCTGTTTGAGCTTTTAATGTTTTAACAACAGATGATTCCACAGATGTAAAGACCTAATAAATTGACACGTTAACATTCTATTCCCCCATATTTTTGTCAAATTAACACATATTTTTATGTTACTATAAATTAAAAAAAAGACTTTTTAAGCCAAAACTTAACAAGGTTTTGCAAGCCAATTCAACCTTCAATTTTCTTTTAACTTCATGCTGCATTTTTTTTTTGTACAGTGAGTCAAAACACTGCAGTTATTTTGCAGGGGTTATGTTTAAATATGTATGTTACAAGCAAATGAGACCAGATTAAAAATAATGTGTGATGCATGTATGTGCATCTTTGTGTCACTAAGTGTGTGCATGTACAGATGTCTTTGAGTTAAATAATGTGCAGCAATGGAGCAGCTGTAACCTCACAGGAAGCAATTATATGCCCAGTCAAAGCCGCTTAATTCTTTCCATTATGATTTTCCTCTAAATGTCACCTTGCCCGGTCCATGGAGCAAAGGGTTACATTCCTTAAGAATGAAGCTTAAAGGTGTAATGAAAAGCAGAGATCAGAGCTTATACCTCCCAAATATTTGACACGGTTGAGCAAGCAGTGTTCTCCATCTCACTTTGCGTCGCTTATATTCATACGTTAAACCTCTGTCATCAGTGTTGACCTGCAGTACCTTTAGATAATTATTTCATATTGTGTGAAATGCAAGTAAAATAACGTACTGTGGACACCCAGGATTGACAGTGTTATCAGCCATTCTGGCATCTTAAAAGAAGCGTTTATATCAAATGATCTGTTTAGCAGACCAACACGGTTAAATTTATGTCCTGCATCCTGCCTGTGAGACAACTAATTAGAGCCGAGGGTCTTTTCTGTACAAGTTAAACAGCAGCACACTGTTTTATCAGCTGTCTGTAATCGGGATATGATCACATGGTGGGTTTATTAAGTTGTAATGAGGCGGAGAGGTGAGGACCGGATTTTTCCCAAAATCAGACGACAGCCTGATCCCCAGGGAGACAGGTTCATTTGGGAAACTCACTAGCATTATACTTGAGAATCGCTCACATGGAGGTCGCGGAGGTCATTTGTAGTACACAGGGTAAAATTGAGTCTGTTCAAGTTTGTCTAGTGTTTGTTTCCCTCTCTCTCTTCCTGCATCTCAGCGTCACGGTGAACTTACTGGATGTGACGGATGGATTTCATTTCATTCTCTTGGCAGCTGAGAGCAATGTTAAGGAAGTGCCTTTTTCCCACTGTTAGCTAAATAACCGGGAAAACCCAGCAAAACAGGTTGGCAGAAAGAGTGGGGCTTTGTCTCTACATACTGGCCGGCATTCAAGCCTCCACAAATGTTTTATACCATGTCATATAAGCAGCAGGCCGCTGTAGACACTGGTGAAGTAGATACAGTTGAGCACCCTCTAACCTTAAAGTGTTTTCTTACTCAAACTCCATATGGTGGGTGGCAAATGTGCTCTTTGCAGACCATGTTCAGTCGGGGCAGATGTGTGTGACCGCCCAACAAAACCCTTTTGCAGTGTCTGCCAGCTTGCGAGAAATTTACAAATTGTTCTGCTTGTCTATTCATCTTCAGTAGCGCCTGTTTTCTCTTTTGGGCTGTGTGGGCTTGGAACACCGTCAGAGGTCTCCGGTCCCAATAAAGCAGGTTGAAAAAGCTGACCCCTTGCATTTGTGTGTTTTCAAGGGAGTTTGGTGGATTTTGTCTTTAAACAAACAAGTCAGACTGTGTGAATGCATCCCTCTGAAGGGCTGAGGCAATTATGTGGATCGTATTGCCCTGGGATGTTTTGAAAATGCGACTTTGAAAAGGAGGCTTTGTGGAGGACAGTTTGACCTCCGACCTTAGAGAAGGCTCTCGTTTCAAAGTTGGATGCTTATTTTTAGGTTCCACCCGAGTGAGCTTTACCATGAGTGCCCTTTAACCTCTAGGTGAACTTGACAGCACTGCTTATACGATGTAATTGTCAGGTTCTAAGATGTACTTGTACATTCATGACATGTTTTTTAGTCACTCATGTCATACTGTCAGTATAGCAACAGGTGACTTTATTTATTTAACCCTTCTGTTACCCTTTACTCTTTAACCCTTTATTTCTAATGTTGATATATTTTATTAATTTTTTTATTTCTTTAACCCTCCTGTTAAACTTTGTAAGTCACTATGAATAAAAGCATTTGCCAAATTTAATGAAATGTTATGCAAATACACAAGTTGGTGAGAATAAGAAAACAACTTCAGACTCATTGTGAGGTCAGACCCTGCCATTCAGCCTTGTTCCAGTTCCCAATAAGCCGGGCACACACTGCCTCCAGTCGGGACGGGAAGTGGAAGGAAATGGACTTCCTGTCAGGATATGGCGCGTGAGAGCGCAGCACGGAGGACAATTAGCCACAGCGTTCTCACCCAGACCACAGCACCTGTGCTTCCTCTACAACTCCACATTCAGGAGCTACGATTGAAGCCCACCAGACCTCTCTCAGAATTGTTTCCTCCTTTACACACAGTGCCGACTGATGTTGTCTTGGCTCTACTTTGATGTTTGGTGTCCAAATAGATTATATTTTCACATGTTAGAGAGCGTCTGTATGTTCTGCTGATTTTGATGAATGCATTTTTTCTGGTACTACATAGAGTACTTTAGTTAAATACAGTTCCCAGTGGTATGATCATATCAGTGCTGTTATTTTTAGGGATGCACCGATACCGATACTAGTATCGGGTATCGGCCTTAATACCACATTTTCTAAAGTACTCGTACTCGTTAAAAGTCCATGGTCTGAGAAATGTCTATGTTTGAGCGGCGTGTAAGGGGTTAATGCCTCTTGTGTTGTCCAAAGAGGCAGAGTTTACAACAAACTGGAAAACTAGTCACTTGTTTTTTTGTTAAATTATATGACTAAAGCTGTTACCTGTAAATTTAAATCATGTTTTTCATTAAGTACTCGGTATCGGCGAGTACTGAAATGCAAGTACTCGTACTCGTACTCGTATTCCAAAAAAGTGGTATCGGTGCATCCCTAGTTATTTTGATGTTATTTCTTTTTGCAGAGGTTTGGCATAACCGGGAAGAGAAACAGAACTTCCTTCAGCGTTTTGATCCTCAGTTGGTGCGAGAGGAGAAAAGATTGGAGGTTGAAGAGGAGCTTAGAGTTCAGGTGCGGTTAAAGGGACATTCCACTCTTTTTGAAAATACGCTACTTTTCCAGCTCCCCTAGAGTTAAACTGTTGAGTTTTACCATTTTGGAATCCATTTAGCTGATCTCCGGGTCTGGCGGTACCACTTTTAGCATAGCTTAGCATAATTCATTGAATCTGATTAGACCATTAGCATCACGCTCAAAAATGCCCAAAGAGTTTCAATATTTTTTCTTATATTGTTATATTGTGTACTAAGACCAACGGGAAGTTAAATGTTGCGATTTTCTAGGCCGATATGGCTAGGAACTCTACTCTCTGAAGTAATAATCAAGGACATTGCTGCCGTAACATGGCTGCAGCAGGCGCAATGATTTTACAGAGTGCCCGAAAATAGTCCTCTTGGTAACTTTCAATAGCTGGGGACCATTTCAGGCACTGCATAATATCATTGCGCCTCCTGCAGCCACACACAATTAATACTTTATAAAAACAAAAATCTGTTTAGTCTCCCCAGTGGCATAATGCATTTCATCTCATTTTTCTCTCTCTTGCTCTGCTCTCATCTTTCACTGTTTGTCTCAGGTGGATGAACTGATGAGGCAGGAACTAAAGAACCTTAAGCTGGTCGTGGACAGAGAAAAGGGAAAGAAAAAGAAAAAAGGAAAGAAAAGCAGTAAAAAGGTAAATGCCAGATGTGGTAATCTCCTTTGAGATAAAACCTTAGCTCATTTTAAATGAGCTTCATGAGTGACAGTGCACAGGTGGTTCCTGATGCTACTAAGGTTATGGATGGCAACCACAAAGCCCTGCATTGTGTCTTTGGAGGTCTGGATCGAGTCAGACCTCGAGATGTTCTCAGCCCCTTGTTTTTGCACCTAGTGTGAGAGGCCCTGGGGTCATACAGTGATCTGCCCTCAAGACCAGGAATGTGGGCTGGATAGAGAATTAGTAAAGACGTCCTGCACCCATCAGCTTGTGTTTTGTTAGGCCCCTTTTACCCCACTTTCTCTACTACAGCTCATTCACACACACTGGATGATATACGACCAAGTAGACCAATACACACAGTCCAGGATTAAGATTTTTTTATAGAAAAAGCAAAATAAAACCAAATATTGGTTTTGTCTTGTGGATAAATGCTTATTATCATTTGTGTCCACATGTTATATACAGCTGCGGAAAAAAATAAGAGAACATTTTAATAATCCCTTTCAGTTTTTATCGATTTACTATATATAGGTTTGTGTTTAAGTAAACTGATATTTTTGTTTCATTCTATCAACTACCGACAACACTTTTGCCAAATTCTTAATAAAAGTTATGTGTTAATTTGCATTTATTTACTGAAAATTTAAATGGGGAAAACATGGTCAAAAAGATGCAGTGCAAAACTGCAGAGTAACAAGTTGAAATTTATTTCTCAACAACAAAATACTGATATTTTTACAAGGATTTGGGGAAAAACTACTTTTTAGTCACATCTTTAATGGGTCTTGTCATGCTCTCGGCCTTTTACATTTGCTGTTGGGTGAGTTTATCGGGTTTGCTTTTGTCGGAATTCAACAGACACCGGACTCAAATAGTCGCAATACATCCTAAAATGATGATTAAAGTCAAAACTGGAGTGGTCTCTTAATTTTTTTTGCAGCTGTATGTTACTATGCAATGCATAATTGTTAAAGGGCCAATGAATTTGTCGATTTTATTCTTTTATACTGTTGTCTGAGGTCTACTTATGATGTTCGCGTGGTTTTAACATTCAAAAACATCAAAAGCAATAAGTAATAGGCTATTTGTAACATGGATTTGTGACTCTCTGGAGAAATGGTGCGTTTGAAGGGGCGGGCCGCATTGAAGACCTGGACGTAAACGTCCACTGCTTTGATTGAATAGCTTTATTCCCAATCATTACATGTGGGGAAATATTTTAAAAACATTAATGTGTAAAAAAAGCAGCCAAACACATATATGTTTGAGCCACAAAAGATTCTGGGTGCTAAAGCTAATACACATGACAATACGTATTGTAGTAGAAACAAAACTTTAAACTCGACGTGACTAAATTATCGTATTCAACACAGTAAACCGGCATCAGAATCTAAATTGCGGCTGGTAAGTCCTCCCTTATCACTAACTTCGTATATTTCTACCATTATATTACAGTCGTATTGTTAAAGGAATAGTCTACTCATTTTCAATATTAAACTATGTTATTACCTTAACTAAGAAGAGTTGATACATCCCTCTATCATCTTAGTGCGTGCACGTAAGCGCTGGAGCGCGCTGCTACACTTCGATAGCATTTAGCTTAGCCCCATTCATTCAATGGTACCACTCAGAGATAAAGTTAGAAGTGACCAAACACATCAACGTTTTTCCTATTTAAGACGAGTAGTTATACGAGCAAGTTTGGTGGTACAAAATAAAACGTAGCGCTTTTCTAAGCGGATTTAAAAGAGGAACTATATTGTATGGCGGAATAGCACTTTTGGGAGTACTTCGACTCGGAGCAGTAACACTCTCCCTCTCCCATTATGAGAGGGAGAAGGGGAGCGGATTTTTCAGGCGAGTTGAAGTACTCCCAAAAGTGCTATTCCGCCATACAATATAGTTCCTCTTTAAAATCCGCTTAGAAAAGCGCTACGTTTTATTTTGTACCACCAAACTTGCTCGTATAACTACGAGCTTTTTTACAGAAACCACCACTTTTTACAAAATCCACTTCTTTGGACAAAACTAGGGATGCACCGAATCCAGGATTCGGATTCGGCCGAATACTGGGCTTTTTGACGGAGTTCGGGTTCGGCCGAATCTTAGATTTTTATTCCACCAAACCCTAAGCTTGCGCTACGCTGGTCGGCGGCGGTTGATTACACACATCAGGTGCTGACGTGGAGATAAGTGTTTTTTCCGGTGAGCCTTAGGGGCGTTTCACATTTCGTGGACGCACCTGGAAAAACTAGAGCATCGCACCGCATCGCTTTCATTGTGCTTTGCAGTCGGGCTATCAAAATGCATCCCTGCCCTGCCCGTCAAGCTATCTTGACTTATAGGGAGGAAAAAATATATTTAAATGCTTATGTATCCTCTCACAGATTTGGATGGGTAATTGTGTTGCATGAAATTCAGGCATTGGGTATTTAAATTGCGTTTGAGTGCGCGCTCGAGTTTTACTTTCACTTTCGCGATCGGGCGAAGCCACAGTAAAGGAAGTCATGGATTTTTGTGCAAATCCTCCAACTTCTTCCTGTCAGTCATTACTATCCTCACGTAAGAAAATTAAATCTCTCGCAGCAAGCTTTAAAGTGATATAGATTGTACGGGCAGTGAAGAGAGTGACTCTGTGCAGAATCGCTCTTCAAGCGACAGTAGCCCCTGTTATTCTGATCGAATAAATGATCCAATATCTAACTGGATGATCCAAACTGTGAGTTTTGTGACCCACTGAACCACTTTTAAATGGTGGGTATATCTGGTGTAGGGATGAGCAGGAACAGTTGGTTTACATGGAAATCTAGTTTTTTTTGTTTGTTAAAAAACCAACAACATCAAAACAAAAACAAGAATAGCAGATTAAACATTGAGGTTAGAGGCCCTATTGGCTTTGTATTGGCAAAATTTCGGGCTACCAAAAACTGAAGAGTGCCTGCCCGAAGGGCTACCAGGGATTTTGAAATTTTGCGAGCCCTGTAATGGAATAAGGATGCGAGTAGGATTCGGTATTCGGTTTCGGATTCGGCCGAATCTTAAACAGTGGATTCGGTATTCGGCCGAACCCAAAAAATCTGGATTCGGTGCATCCCTAGACAAAACATAACAAACAGTTGCAAAATCACTAAAGATGCAACAGAAAAATTGCAAATGATGAAAGGTAAAAATAAAGAAACTGAACCACACAATAGGGGTGCTGTAATGCATGTGGCTGCCTCATTCAATGTTCTATTCAGGTCAAGTACTCACAAGGGACCAGAGTTTCAATGTGGTAAAAGTGTAATTTTACATTCCTCTTCCGTGCACTTTGAGGATTTTGCTGAAAAACCAATGTGACGTTTCACAGATTATGCCAACAAACCGGTATTTCTGAATGGCTGGAATTAAGCGGATTTAAAGCAAAGTATTTGATGAACAAGTAGTACCTGCTAAGAGTATTTGGTCAATATCAATATCACATTTTTGACAGAGGTGGCATTTAACATGCAGGATGCATTTGCATCTGTCTTCCTGAAATTTGTCTGTATTGTGTCTTCTTCAAAACGCAGTGTATAGAAAAGAGTCTCATAGCATGCCAACACAAGCACTAGAATTCCTCAGTGCATTTTGCACCCCGCTTGAGTTATTTTTCGCTGAGAGATTTTGACAGCTAAATCGGTCACAGACTCTATCAGTATGACGTGTATAGTTTATACACAAAGATGTTTTCTCATTAATCATCCTGCAAATGCATGCACACACAAATCCCATTCAGCTCCACTAACATGGGACTGAATTCCAGTTACGCTAATTCATCTTGCACGATATAAGCCTTAGACTTGTTGCCCGAATTATTCAGTGAATTTTTCAATGGCCACGCAATCTGGGTAGGTTATACAACAGGGAGGGTTTGCTTTTAAGGAGAACACATAACACCCATATTCAGTAAGCAAGACAGTCTGTTACGTAATTGCTGGAATCATTATTTTCTTAGGAAAAAGCGAGTGTCTTCTCCATAATCCGGGTGTTTTCCTATTTTATATAATTTTCAAACAAACACAGAGCAGCCAAGAAATGTACTGACATACTTTAGGAAATATTTTGGAAAAACACAGTGTTCTCTGAACCTCAGTCATGTGGCTTCAGAGAAATCTGAGGATGCGGATAACAAATATTTTGAAGCTTTGGTAACATCTTATGATGAACTAATGCTTGAAGGATCATTAGGAAAATACCTGGCTGACAGACCTGCTGTTCTGGTTCATTTGGGGGTTGGAAAAGCCCTGAATTATATGTCCCAAAGTCTCTAGCAGACTGCATATAAACGGTGTACTGAGAGTTGAACCACATATCCAATATAATCTAAAAAAAACACACACAGGCATGACTTTTTTATTGTTTTTTATTTGTTATGGTAGGTGACCAGATGTTTTTCATGATCAGTTTTCACAGTTTGATCTCATGATGCATATGCCACACACCTGTTAAACAGTTTTTGCATAGTATCATTTTAGGTGTGAAGTTTTAACAGTTCACAGTACAAAGCTTCACATAGTACTTGCCGACATCTAACACTATAATGTATAATAATGTTTTGAAACCACCCAAACAGATATTCATTATATTTTTTCCTTATCTATCAGGGTTGAAATAACATGATAGTGGGTAAACAATAGCAAACAATTTCATAAATATACTGTAAACAGATATGTCTCAATAACAAAAAGTTCAAATCTTATCATGCAACCTGAAACTGATCTAGGAAGAACTTGTTTTGTATTTAGACAAATTTAATATCTTCTAATAGAAACCAGAAATTAATATTGTGGTTTGACCAAATATTTATCTGCCCTTGTCATTTGCTATTATATTCTTGTCCAAAACCAAAAACAGATTTTCTAAACTGTTGTACATCTTCCTCCTTTTAGAAAAAGAAGAAAGGAAGAAAGACTGGAAAAAAGAAGAAGAAAAAGGAGAAAGATCTAACAGCTGATAGGTTTGAATAACTGAAGTGGTTATAATGTTTCTCTCCTAAGAATTCCATAATGGAGTGTCAACATTGAGAAGTGTATTTTGACCCCTGACACATATTGTTAAAAGACATTTTTGATTTGTGTGGTAGAGGTGATGAGGGTTCCGCAATAGGGCCTTTATAGATCTCAGGGTTTGGAGCTCAGGGGGGATTGGCAGACTTCCATGTAGAAGAATTCATATTGTAATAGAAGATTGCGTCAGATACACAGCATGACGGATCAGTTTGCTCTGTAATGATCTCTCTCTCTCTCTCTCACCAGGTCAATAGAATCCCTGTATGAGGAGCTTGTACTAGAAGGCTTCATAATTAGACCGATGAATGTCAAGTTATCAGACTACATAGGTATATAATTAATAACCGTCACTACTTTTTAATATTCTGCAACTACTCTCCGGTCTCTCTTCTTTATTGTTTTGCTGTGTTAAATGATCATTATTTAGTTGTGGTTTAATCACAAATTGTTTTCATTTGTTTCAATGTTGGTTTATTTTCTTTTAACAAACAGCAAGAACAGATTTTGGATAGGCACAAGTAGTCGAGGGCCCATTTTCTTTCCTCTGTTGCCTGGCAGAGTGTAATGTCACATGGAAGCAGAGCCTTTTGTCGCAATTCAATGGCTGTTGGCTCCAAGCAGTCATTTATTTAGTCTCAGTACTCCAGCTAATCATGTTGAGAATGAATTTGGACAGGTTAAGTGCTTCTTGTCCACGATTGCAAAGCCTTAGCTTTGATGAGAATATATTATTGGCATTTAACTGAGTATCTTAACAACCCTATAGTCCCATGAATTATGTTTTATTATAAGTGCATAGCCCAGGGGTTTAGAGTTGCATAAAGTACTTGATCACAGACACATGGGTCATTTTGAATCACACCCTTGTAAATGTGCATCATATGAAATGCACTGCATAACATCATGCTGGTTTCCAATGACATGAAGTACAAATAGAAGTCAAGTACTAAGCTTCACTTGATCTTTCTTGATTACATATAAATGATTCATTACATCAAAACATAAACATAATTTTTTTAGTTCAGACACTCTTTATTTAGTATGGTAAAGCAGTTGAAATCATTGTTCTTTTTTTACAAATGGATTATATTACACTGAAAATGTTTATTCCTTTTATATTGGATATTTCTTACTGATTCTAGAAGTTCTTGTTTAGCTTTTCAATGTTGGAGGCTTCAGTTAATCTCATGTTTTTGTTTTTGTTTATTCTGATCCTTCAGAAACAGGGTGTGCCATTTAAAATATAGAAACCACATTGGCTGCTACATGTCGGAATAATTGTATTACTCATTGACATTGTTTTTCTTTATCCTTGGAAACGAAAGTCATAACATTTGTCTCAGTGTTGTGCTGTCAACTAGGCAATGATGAAGTTTGCAGGGCTCCAGACTAACTTTTTTCATTAGGAGCACAGTGGCCCCCAACTGAAAATTTTAGGGGCGCAACCAAAAAATTTTGGGGCACACACCGTAAATCAACATGCTAATCAAATAATCACATTTCTACAAATTAATAAATACTTTGATGATAGATGCAGAAAGTTCAATGTGCTGTTTCAAATTCAGTGTCACATCACAAAAAAGGTCAAATTTACTGGTCGCACATGTGCTGGATGTAAAATTTTGGTGGCAAAATGCCACTATTTGGTGGCAGTCTGGAGCCCTGTGTTTTTCATTTTTCTAAAACCCAGTTTGATAGCATACGGTATGTAAAGCAGTGTTTGTTTCTCCAGGTGAGTACAGTTACCTAGGGACAACCTTACGGCAAGCAGATATTGAGCCCATGCCATCACTTTCTGACATCAGACAGCTCGTCGCACTTTATGGCATCCTGCCTCTGGGTGAGTCTAAACAGCTCTGATTCAGTAGATTCATCAAACATTGTAGTCCAGTCTGATTGATAGTCATCATAGAAACACAACTAGAAATATCTGCTATTACCCTGGTATTTTTGTGTATGACTGAATTTAAAAATCTGATGGGTTTCGTAGCTAAAACAGACCAAGAATCATCCCTGAACCATATGCAAACTTAAGGGAGGAGTTAAAGGAATAGTCTACTCATTTTCAATATTAAAATATGTTATTACCTTAACTAAGAAGAGTTGATACATCCCTCTATCATCTTAGTGCGTGCACGTAAGCGCTGGGGCGCGCTGCGACACTTCGATAGCATTTAGCTTAGCCCCATTCATTCAATGGTACCACTCGGAGAAAAAGTTAGAAGTGACCAAACACATCAACGTTTTTCCTATTTAAGACGAGTAGTTATACGAGCAAGTTTGGTGGTACAAAATAAAACGTAGCGCTTTTCTAAGCGGATTTAAAAGAGGAACTATATTGTATGGCGGAACAGCACTTTTGGGAGTACTTCAACTAGCCTGAAAAATCCGCTCCCCTTCTCCCTCTCATAATGGGAGAGGGGGGGGGGGGTGTTACTGCGCCGAGTCGAAGTACTCCCAAAAGTGCTGTTCCGCCATACAATATAGTTCCTCTTTTAAATCCGCTTAGAAAAGCGCTACGTTTTATTTTGTACCACCAAACTTGCTCATATAACTACTCGTCTTAAATAGGAAAAACGTTGATGTGTTTGGTCACTTCTAACTTTATCTCTGAGTGGTATCATTGAATGAATGGGGCTAAGCTAAATGCTATCGAAGTGTCGCAGCGCGCCCCAGCGCTTACGTGCACGCACTAAGATGATAGAGGGATGTATCAACTCTTCTTAGTTAAGGTAATAACATATTTTAATATTGAAAATGAGTAGACTATTCCTTTAAGGGTGATTAATAGTTCTGTGTAGGACCTATGCCATAGCTTGTACCTCTTAGGCTATGCGTCAGTTTTCATTTATACTTTTGTGTTGTTGTTCACGTCGACATGCAATTACACATGCAGATCGCTAGTAGGCAATGTCCCACATGCATGTTATAGTATCATGGAAAAAGCAGAAGAAGAGGTACCCTTACGAAAATTAACCATGGTTTTATTGTGGTAAAAGTAGTAACCATGGTTTTTTGGTGTATTGATTACTATCAGCAAAACGTCTCGGTTACGGATGTAACCCTCGTTCCCTGAAGGAGGGAACGGAGACGTCACGTCGTGACCGACGAATTGGGAACTCGCTTAGAGGGACCAATCTGCTTCGAATACTACTAAAACGCCAATGAACTTGGCATTGAGATATTTGCATAATGCTGGCGCCGCCCCGCCAGGTGCGTATATAAGCAGCAGGTGCAAATAAGGAAATTAGCTTCTTTTTCGCTGAGAAAGCCGGAGAGTGTGACCGGCCGTAACAGCAGGTGGCAGCACCTGTGGCGACGGGACGTGACGTCTCCGTTCCCTCCTTCAGGGAACGAGGGTTACATCCGTAACCGAGACGTTCCCTTTCAGTCGGTCACTACGACGTCACGTCGTGACCGACGAATTGGGAATCCCTACCAAAACGCCACTAGGGGCTGACCTCTTCCAGTGTCTGCGTAAAGCCCTCCGGTTCCACTTAAGGATAAGGAGAATTAGGTTTTAAGGCAGAAGGCCGGGCACTAGATGTTCCTTTAACCCCACAGAAGTGCCAGCGACTGGGAAGCGCCCTACCTGAGCGGGATAGGAACGCTGCGGAAGCCACCACCCGTCTTAAGGGTTAATGGTGGGCGAAAGTCAACCGTAGTTGAGGTAAAATGACAGCCGTGGCTGTGTAAGCAAAGCAGTGCTCTGCTAAGGGAAACGTGGGCTAGTAGGATTAACCCCACGGAAATACTCACAAAGGAACCCGGTGGGACACAATGTGGAGCCCGAGCCAACACGTAGGTTCGCGAGGATGCAGCTAGTGAAGGCTGACAGCCAATGCTCCGCAACAAAGGCTGCCAAGGCAGCGGAGGAAGAACAATTCAAACCATTACGCATTTTTGTTCTGAAGGCCTTCCATACTGACACAGTTATGAAGCATCAGATGGAGGCTGCAAGCCGACCTGTGAGACTGTTCTCCGTGCTCCCCCTGGTGAGGAAAGAACACGAGAGGATACAGGCTCAATACGAACACTGTAAAATCTAATGAACGTATTAGGTGTCGCCCAACCAGCAGCTCTACAGATGTCTGTTAGCGAGGAACCACGAGCTAGAGCCCAAGATGAGGCAACGCTCCGTGTGGAGTGCGCTCTCAAATTAAAGGGGCAAGGAATACCCTGAAGATTATAAGCCAGGGCGATAGTATCAACTATCCAATGAGACATCCTCTGCTTAGTGACAGCTTTCCCTTTCTGCTGGCCACCATAACAAACAAAGAGCTGGTCTGAGGTCCTGAGGCTTTGCGTGCGATCCACGTAGAGTCGCAGTGCGCGTACGGGGCACAACAAAGCCACGGTTGGGTCTGCGTCCTCCGGAGGCAGCGCTTGCAAGCTCACCACTTGGTCTCTGAAAGGAGTCGTGGGAACTTTGGGCACGTAGCCTGGTCTGGGCCTCAATGTTACGCTTGAGGCAGCAGGACCAAACTGAAGGCACGAGTCGTCAACAGAGAATGCATGTAAATCCCCTACTCTCTTCATTGAGGCCAAAGCTAGCAGGGTCAGAGCTTTCATTGATAAAAGCTTCAGACTCACAGACTGCAAAGGCTCGAACGGGGGGGCCTGAAGGGCTTTCAGCACCATGACAGGTCCCAGGGAGGAATAGAAGGAGGGCGCGAGGGGTTTAGCCTACGAGCGCCTCTTAGAAATCTAACAACCAAATCATGCTGGCCAACTGTTCTGCCGTTAATAAGTGAGTGATGAGCAGAAATAGCAGCGATATCAACTTTAATGGTGGAGGGTGACAGCCTACCGTCTAACCTATGTTGAAGATATAAAAGCACGGTGTTAACAGGGCATTCTCTGGGGTCCTCGCGTTGCGAAGAGCACCAGGTGACGAAAAGGTTCCATTTAAACGCGTAAGCCCGTCTCGTAGACGGAGCTCGTGCCGCGTTGATTGTGTTAGATACCGCTTGTGGTAAATCACTTAAACCTTGCGCGCGCTCAACGACCACACATGGAGATCCCACAGGTCGGGGCGCGGGTGCCATAATGTGCCCCCTCCTTGAGAAAGAAGGTCCTTCCTCAGGGGAATCCGCCAGGGAGGGGCTGTCGCGAGGAGCATTAACTCTGGAAACCAATTCTTGCTCGTCCAATATGGGGCGATCAGTAAAAGGTTCTCCTCGTCCTGCCTGACCTTGCACAGTGTCTGTGCGATTAAGCTCACTGGGGGGAATGCGTATTTGCGCATCCCCCGAGGCCAGCTGTGAGCCAATGCGTCCACGCCGAGGCTGCCCTCGGTTAGTGAATAAAACAGGCGACAGTGGGTATCGTCCGGCGACGCAAACAGATCTATCTGCGCACGACCGAACTTCTTCCAAATTAGCTGGACCGTCTGGGGGTGGAGTCGCCATTCGCCGGGGCGCGCAGCTCGAGAAAGCGCGTCCGCTGCTGTATTGAGCGAGCCCGGAATGTGAATGGCACGAAGGGACCTCAGATGCTTCTGACTCCAAAGGAGGAGATGACGAGCGAGATGCGACAGGTGACGGGAGCGCAAACCGCCTTGACGGTTGATATACGCAACGGTCGCAGTGTTGTCGGTGCGTACTAGTACATCCTTCCCTCGCAGCTCCGTAGCGAAGCGTACGAGTCCCAGATATACTGCCCACAACTCTCGGCAATTGATATCCCAGTGCAACTGGGGTGCTGTCCACACCCCTGAAGCCGTAAGCTCGTCGTACGTGGCACCCCAGCCCGTGTCGGACGCATCTGTGTGTACAACAGCATGCTGAGCGATCTGTCTCATGGACACACCGGACCTGAGAAACGCGGGGTCCGACCACGGGGGGAATGTTAGGCGACACGCAGGTGTAATGGTTACACGATGGATGCCGGCGCGCCACGCTCTCCTCGGGACTCGATCGTGAAGCCAACGCTGAAGCGGTCTCATATGGAGCAGTCCGAGCGGTGTCACGGCCGCTGCTGCAGCCATATGCCCCAGGAGCTTCTGAAATTGTTTCAGCGGGACCGCATTCTTCCCTCGGAATGAACCGAGGCAAGTCAGAATTGACTGGACGCGCTCCTCTGTCAAACGCGCCGATAAATCGATCGAGTCCAGTTCCATCCCGAGAAAAGAGATCCTCTGCGTGGGGCAGAGTTTGCTCTTTTCCCAGTTGACCCGAAGACCCAAACGGGCGAGATGCCGAAGCGTTAAATCTCTGTGCTCGCACAGCGTCCGTCGAGAATGCGCTATTATAAGCCAATCGTCGAGGTAAGCCAATATGCGAACGCCACTCTCTCTGAGGGGTTTTAACGCCGCCTCCACTACTTTCGTGAACACACGGGGAGAGAGGGATAGCCCGAACGGTAAAACTTTGTACTGGTATGCCCGTCCCTCGAACGCAAACCGGAGAAACGGTCTGTGACGAGGGATTATGGACACATGAAAGTACGCGTCTTTCAGGTCTATTGCCGCAAACCAATCTTGGGGGCGAATTGAATTGAATATTTGCTTCGGTGTTATCATCCTGAAGGACCTCTTCTGCAGAGATTTGTTCAGAACGCGCAAATCCAAGATCGGTCGCAACCCGCCGCCTTTTTTGGGTACTATAAAATACGGGCTGTAGAAGCCCGATCTCATCTCGGTTGGAGGGACCGGCTCGATCGCGTCCTTCGCCAACAGGACTTCGACCTCTGCACGCAGTACGTGTGCATCGGACGCTTTCACCGTGGTGAAACGAATGCCCGAGAATTTGGGTGTGTGCCGGATGAATTGAATTTCGTAACCGAGGCGAACAGTGCGTAAAACCCAACGAGACGGGCTGGGAAGCTGAAGCCACGCCCCCAGGGACCGTACGAGGGGAATTAACGGCACTGTCGGGGTACCCGCGGTGGGGCGGCTGAGCGGGACAGGTGGTACTGCCGGTACGTCTGCTGAGACAGCATAAGTATCTACAGTATGTGTGTGTGTGACACTTACCTGAGCCCGCTGAGGGTGACGGTCGTCTGGTCTCCTCAGCGGAGAGCACAGACTCCGAGGAGGGTGCTGGTGGTCCCGTCTCTTCAGCGGAGAGCTGGAACTCCTCAGAACACCCGCTGGCGATAGAGGAGAGGGAGGAAGAGCATGTGAATGCCCGCTCACATCTCTCTCGATCCTCTGAAGACCTGGAGAAGGAATAGGAATGCACTCTTTTTGTGGTTTTGTGGGTGCCGGCTGAGAAGCCGGCGGAACAGAAACAAAAGGAAACCAAAGATTCTCCACCCGGCCCTCTACCGGTGGAGGGAGCGATGCCATCACCGTCTCCCGTAGAGTGATCCCATCCAAATCCAGGTCGCCCGTCTCAGGGCCGCTTCGTCTTCCGTTTACCACGGGAAGCGGGTGGGGCGGGCGGGGCGGGCTGTCGACGGCTGTTCCCCCTCCGTGGCCTGGAAGATGTTCTAGTGGGGGGGGCGGAGGCAGCCGCCGCAGGGCGCCCTCGGCGAGGAGCAGACGGGCCCGCCGGCGCTGGAGGGCGAGATGCAGGTCGCTTGCGCCGGGGCATGATCTGTGCGATCGCCTCTGTCTGCTTCTGGGCGGCGGAGAACTGCTGGGCAAAAGACTCCACCGACTCACCGAAGAGGCCAGCCTGTGACACTGGAGCGTCCAAGAACTTGTTCTTGTCCGCTTCCGACATGTCAGCCAGACATAGCCATAAGTGGCGTTCCTGGACCACCATCGTGGACATGGCACGACCAATCGCCTGCGCTGTCACCTTCGTAGCGCGAAGAGCCAGGTCAGTGGCAGCCCGGAGCTCCGAAAGGACAGGCGAGTCGTGTCCTCCCTCGTGCAGATCCCTCAAAGCCTTGGCTTGGTGAACCTGCAGCAACGCCATTGCGTGCAGGGCTGAGGCCGCCTCTCCACATGCCTGGTGGGCAGCGCCCGTTAAACCGGAGGACTGTCTGCAGGCACGAGAGGGGAGGGTTGGGCGGTCCTTCCAAGAGGGAGCGTGTGCCGGACACAGCTGCATCGCGACAGCACGCTCCACGGGAGGGATCCCCGTATAACCCTTAGCGGCTCCGCTGGTGAGGGAGGTGAGGGGGGAGGGCTGAAACGGCCGTAATCTCATGGAAAACGGCGACTTCCAGGTTCTAGTCAGCTCCTCGTGCACCTCGGGGAAGAAAGGCACCGGTGGAGAGGGTTGTGAAACCCGGGCAGCTCCAAAGAACCAATCATCCAGGCGGGACGGTTCGGGCTGAGGGGGGGGAACCCACTCTAACCCTACGGTCTCCGCCGCTCGAGCGAGCACGGCCACCATCTCTGGATCGAACTCCGGCGTCCCAACCCGACCAGAGGGAGGAAGGGCGTCGGGGTCCACGTCAGGGGGAGGAGGCCCACCCTCGGATGCTGCGGCGTCGGTGGACCCGGAGGGCGGCACGATGGATTCTAGAGACATCGTAGAACACGACGCTGAAGTCTCCATCGGCACATCAACCGGCTGTGGATGAGGAGGCTGAGAGCCTGAGGACGAATCCCCCGCTCGGCTCAGCACAGTGATGCGCAGGTCGTCTTTTGAGAGCTTCACAGCCGCACCGTGGCGGCGTTCAGCACTCGCATGACGAGGGTTGCGTTTTTCCCGGAGGAAAGACAACCGTCTGCGCAAATCCACAAGGGACATGTTCTCGCAGTGAGAACACTTACCCCCAGCGAACGCTGCCTGTGCGTGCTCGATGCCCAAACACGAAAGACAACGCTCGTGACCGTCCTTCGGACCCATGTATTTGCCGCACCCAAGATCGCACGGACGAAAAGCCATCCTGAAAAGGACGCTGATGTCCGGATATACGAGAGAGTGGCTGCCTTTAACAAGGCACAAAGCTCTCTCGTATCACTCTTTTAGGGAAATTCACTCAGATGCTTAGTTGATGAGCGCACAGGAAGGCAACGCACACACTAAACTCAAAACAAAATAAATATGTAGAGTCGTGGAATTAAGCGAAGCGTCCGCTGTGGTACTGCTAGTCCAACCAACTTCAGCAATCGAATCCCACCAGAGTAGAGTAGCTTCTCAGTAGCAGATACTGCCGGCTTTCGAAGCAATAAAAAGCTAATTTCCTTATTTGCACCTGCTGCTTATATACGCACCTGGCGGGGCGGCGCCAGCATTATGCAAATATCTCAATGCCAAGTTCATTGGCGTTTTAGTAGTATTCGAAGCAGATTGGTCCCTCTAAGCGAGTTCCCAATTCGTCGGTCACGACGTGACGTCGTAGTGACCGACTGAAAGGGAACCATGGTTTTACTACACTAACTATGGTTTAACTATGGTTTTTTGAAAACCATGATTGTCAAAACCATGGTTATTTTGTAGTTACTATGGTTTTACTACAGTAACCATGGTTTTTTGGTTTTAACTGTAGTAAAACCATGGTTAATTTTCGTAAGGGTAGCTTTTTGTACATTATTGGAGAAGCATCAGCAGTGATGGAGATAAATAGATGGTGACTTTCGTTGCAACAAAAGATGTTCAAAAAATACTTCAAACTATATCTTTGTTTTTACCGTCTCAAGCGGATCATATTTAATTTTTTAAAAGGTGCACATCCGGCTACGCAGAGCTACCTACAGCTAATGGTGCTTTTCCATTGCAGAGTACCCCACGGTTTAGGTCAGCTTACTTTTGTGGGCTTTTCCACTGGGTGCAGTAGTACCCAATGCTTTTTTAGTACCACCTCGGTTGGGGTGCCAAGCTGATACCAAAACGTGATGCGAAAACACTGTAAATCACTGATTGGTTTAGAGAATCCTCACTACTTAGCTTCATCACTATTATGTAAACGATTAGCTTTACCTTTGTGCTAGATTGCGTTTTCATCTGTGCTTTGCTATAAGTTCCCAAACTTCCTTTTAGCGATGAAAAACATCCACAGGTTGTAAATCAGGAACACCATAACATTTTCCAGACTTGCAGTTTGTGGTGGCACATTCTTGCTTAAATGCAACTTAAATGATGCTCAGTGGAGCAACAACTAATTAAACTAGCGTCAACTAACACCACGGGTATTTGTACAGAAACTGTTATGTGAGACAGAAGTAGTGATAAATGCGATGTGCAAGCATCAATTTGTGGTTGTCAATTTTAATGTTGTGGTGGATTGAGAAATAAATAAATGACGGTATGGGAATGTAAAGCATTCCAACATCGCTCTCTCTTGTATGATGTCACAGCAGTAGGCAGCGCAAATATAACGACACGTCTATAATCCCTCCCACTCTGAAGTGTTACTAAACTCGATGGAAAAGCTAACCAAGCCAAAGTGAGGTGAGCTGACCCAAACCAAACCATGGGGTGCTATGCAATGGAAAAGCGCCATAAATGTGGTCAAAAGTGGACAAGCTCAAAATGGTTTAGACCAGGGGTCACCAATCCTGCTCCTGGAGGGCCGGTGTCTTTGCAGAGTTTCCAACCCTAATCAAACACACCTGAAGCAGCTAATTAAGGTGCTTCAGGTGTGTTTGATTAGGTTTGGAGCTAAACTCAAAGCCGAGACTCCGGCCCTCAAGGTGCAGGATTGGTGACCTCTGGTTTAGACCCTGTTTACACCTGTATTTAACGTTGTCTACTTGTGATTTGATCGACCAAAACGCATCTTAATACCACGTGTAAACAGGGCCTTATTCTCAAACATTCACAGCTGTAATAGTACACTGAACTGAAACCTAACTTATACAACAGTTTGTGCATGAATCTGCGATTACTGCTTGCTGTGTTCTCACTCACATTGTATTGTATTAGGGGCTGTTTACACTTGGTATTAAGATGTGTTTTCATCGATCGGATCACAAGTGGACGAGAGAGACACATTACGTTTACACCTGGTAATTAAATCTGTCTCTTTTATTCACTTTCGACCGCTTATGTCCTGAATACGGTGAGGGGACGGTCCGTGAGTCTCTCTGCTGTCATTCAAACGCGAGCGGGAGTAATTATGAGTTTATATGGACGCAAACTAATATTATGTCGGAGTCCGCTGCTTGTTTAGCAAGTATACATGCTGCACAGTGTTTTGTACATTTATATGTTGGAGCTTTCTCTGAATTTTCAGCGCAATTGATGAAATAGGATCGCGCACCTTTCACGCTTTCAAAACGAAACTACAGAGAACACCCACAGTAGTTTTATCAATGAAAGGCTAAAAATAGCGCTGTTCACCGTATGTTCAAGGCAGAAGTCAAAAAAAGACTTAAAACTTGTGTTTAATACCTCAGATTAGATAAATGGGCGGAGAGTAGGCGGTCGCATGTGGCTGTTCGAACACATTCAACCACATATGCGTTCCGCAAATCCAAAGCGATCCGATCGAAAGTGGTTTCGACTACCTCTGGATGTGGTTGAAAGGGGTCGAAAGTGGACGTGTTCAAAACGTTTTGAACACCGTTTACACCTGGCATTAACGTCGTCCACTTGTGATACGATCGACGAAAACGCATGTTAATGCCAAGTGTAAACAGCCTCTTAGTGTCTTAATGAATTCTTTTTTTTTTCAAAAAGATAATATTAGACAACAGTGCAATATTATTTTGTGTTTTGCAAAATACCACAGGCAGGGGAGGGCTTCCCTTGTGCATTGCATTTACTTATTGTCTCCCACATTTATCACTATAATGACATGTTTTCTGCTGGTCCACAGGAATGAGATTAGACAATGAAATACTGTATTTATAGCACCAAACTATTTTTGTACTGAGTTGTTGTTAATGATTAAGCTTTTATGGGTAAAAAATAACAGCCACTATCACTCTTAAAAACCTTTAGGGAACTTTAATGAATCTCACATCAATTTTTCAGGAGCATAGGTTTGCGTGTGTGTGTATGTCAGTGTATATAGAACAGAACACACCCTGTCTGCCCCTCTGAACTGTACTTGACCCCTCTAAGCAGCTCTTTTGTATTGAAGCAATGCCTGGTGTCCAGTATCAGGGTATCAACACACACTTTTACTCTCTCTACCCACATCTCATTTAATAACCCAGCCAGGGCTCAATGGAATCAGCCCAGGGATCAGGCCAGATCATACAGTGCACACAATGCCCTGGTGGGCTGTAACCTTAACAACACGTTGCAGGGAGAATTCGACTCGCCCTCTGTGATTCATGGCCCTAGGGAGAGAAGGGTTTGCCGCATAAACAGAGTTCAGTGCTAAAACAAAGACACATCAGTCAGCGGCAGGAAAACAATCACACGCAGAATAGTTACGTCTCTGAAGATCCTTCTAAAAGTGTGATGTTCTCCAGAGGTCTGTCATCACAACAAGCACAGAGAACTGAGACATTGAGCAATGCAGGGAAACTAGATTGTTCCTGTTATAATCAAAAAAGCTGAAATTGTTGTATTTTGGATGCTGTTTATTGGCATGGGATACTGGTGCGCTCACCAGGCTTTTTCAGCAAAACTTCCTTGGTTTGACTTTACAAGGAAAGTTCATTCCGATCTTCCAGCAGTTTTTGTTAGATGTTTTGTAACATGGGCTCAGTATACCAGTTTTTCATAGTGGGTGGGTCTACAGTATGTCCCTCCATTGGCATTGATCTTGATTCATAATCACCACCCACAGCCAAAACAACTGTTTTATAAAAGTTAATGGATGTGCTGCAACACATGCTTTCTTATTATTTCTAATTATAACCCCATTCACATAGCACTTTGGTCCCAGGAAATTTCGGTAAAATTGGCAGAGAGGCTTCTGTGTGAACACAAACACATCCTGTAAATGTTCTGGGATCACTCCCGTAAAGAGGACCTATTAACATTGTCGTAACATTCACGGAAAGCATTCTCTTCAAAACAAGATGCAGAAACCATGCCGTAAGGAGCATGCTGTATTGAGGATGTGCATGTTATCACACAAAAGAAGTTATGATTAAGCTCTTTAACACAAGGATTTAAAAGGAGATCTACATTCATGATGAGAAATGTTGGCAAGAAGCAGAAATCCGGAAGCTCAACACTATCTGCGCTGAAGCTGACATCATTCAGCAGCATGAAAGAACAGCTCATCATGCGCTCCTTATGATCTCTTCATAAACAAAATGCACGCGTGTGATTTCTCAAGAAAGAAATAACGGATTATTAGCAAGCTTCCAACACTTTCTGAAAAAGTAACGCATAACTTTTTAAATATACACATTAATACTTGAGTTACTTTTTCAAAAAAAGTTTCTTTTTAAGTTTAATAAAAAAAAAAATGAAGTACTGAATTAAACTAAACATAGTCACATTATGCACTCTATGCGTACACACCTGTGTGGGAACCTTTTGAGTCAGAAACTGAGATGGCAGGCCAAAGCTCGACATTTTTGTGATGAAATATGCAATTTAAGATTTCAATTATAAAAAACACCTGCAAGGCCTGAAAGAGATCAAGCCTCAGCCAAGAAAAAGTAATGCAAAAGTAACTAAAAAGTAACGTAAGCATTACTTTTTATGAAAAGTAACTAAGTAATGCAAATAGTTTTTTTGGGAGTAACTTAATATTGTAATGCATTACTTTTAAAAATAACTTTCCCCAACACTGTTTACTAGATCTTTACGGTATGTGTGTGAATGCACACACAGATTCCAGAAAAGTATTGGCAGTGTGAATGAACCAAAAATCAAATGATCCTGGAAAAATCCTGGATGCATTTTCTGTGTATTTTCCATCTGTGTGAAAGGGCTATACATGTCTTTTCATCTAATTACACTGAAGTCTGGTTTCACCAGAAAGTCCATTTTGGTTGACCAGCATTTTTGCATGGCTGTGTTGGTCCAACATCTGGTGAAGTTATTCACAACTAGCAAGTTGTCACCCTTAAAAATGGGTTCATGCTGGATTCACAAAATCATCATATAACTATACAATAATAGAGTTTTGACAGGAAAATAGGAAATGTCTTCTTTGTCTTTTCTTGTTGTTACACATATCAAAGGATGTGTGTCTAATCAAACTGTATTATTCTGCCAAAAATGAGCTTAGTAATATGACTAATATCAAAACATGTTTGTTTGATTTTTGTTTTTTGTTTTACTGCGTTCTCACGGAAGAGATCAAGTCTGGCTGGATTTTCTCGCTGGATTTTTTTTTTAACTGAGCACAATATATTGTACAATAAAATTCATAGCTGTTTTCTTTGCCACCTATCCACAGAAACATAAGCACTCCTATCATTAAAATGTCCAGACTATATGGTGAACCGGGGGCTAGTGTTGTAGTCAAGACCACCTAAACCGAGGCCAAGTCATGACCAAGACCAAGACAGGCCGAGACAGAGACAAGACCAAGACTTTAAAGGGTCGAGACCGAGTCAATAGGACGAGACCAAGTCAAGACCGAGACCATTGCAAGTCACTGCATTGAAACACTTATGATAAAATGTGGAATATGCATATGATTAGGCACTTCTTGGGCCCTATCTTGCACCCAGCGCAATTGACTTTGTCAGTGACGCATGTATCATTCGTATTTTGCACCGGTGCACAGCGGGTTTTTCCCTCCACAGACGCACGTCGCCAAACTAGGGAATGAACTTGCCTGGGTGGTTCAGCGCAAAAAAGGAGGCGTGTTCCGGCGCAAACCATCCCTGATGCTATTTTGCAGTTTCAAAAAACAATTGCGTGTTGTTTATTATGCTATTTTAAGGGCGCATGCTTGACCATAATGTATAGCGTGCACATTGCACACACACTTTGCTTATCTAATCTACACAGATGCAACAGTTATTTTTGCAAATCATAAATTGTTACAATAAAAAATATTAACACATGAGATAAGAGAAATCATTGTGGTGAGCATTGTGGTGATAGTTTTTATTTATTTTGTGTGGCTGCGTTAAAAAATTATCATGCAAATAACGATTAAAATATTTTCATAAGTTTGTTGTGTGGCTGTATTACGTTTATTTTATGTAAATAAAAATTAAAATGTTTTCATAAGAAACCTTAATGTATGTGAACTTGATTTTTAAGTTTACTTTGGGGTTGGATTGCTTGCATTTCTTGGCTTTCAGCGGTCAGGTCCTGTGTAGAGGCAGATCCACCTCCCGTTACACGGCGTGGCCGATTTATGCTGACAAGTTTGGGATTTCCCCGTCTCCTGACATCATTGTAGCACTTGGCGCAACGATGGGGATGCCAGCTGATGAGACAATTGTGGCTATTTCCTCTCACGCCTGTTTAACCGACGCTGATTTGGGCGGGTTTCTCCTATCCCCATACAAAACAACTTCTCTGTCTTTGACTGCTCTTACAAGAACGTCGGTCTCCTCGGCTGTGAACCGCTCCTGGCGTGCGCCTGGTAAATCTGTCATAATAATAGCAACCTGCCATGGAACTTGCGCCCTTGCGTTTGAAGGGAATGTTGGATAGCGTTCTGATTGGTTTATTTGACGTTACGCCCAAACTTAAACAATGCTTAAACAATGCCAACATCATATGCCAAACCTGAATAAACTGCATAAAATTAAGGATAAAAAATAAATTTGTGATGTGCCATCAGTTGTGGTCTTGAAATAAAATTCCGAGTCCTCTTTGTCTGAGGCCGTCACGAGACCGAGAAAAAATGCGGTCGATTCCAAGACGAGACCAAGACCTTTAAAAAGTGGTCTTGAGACCGGTCTTGAGAACTACAAAACTACCTGAGGCATATCAAAGGTGGCAGCAATTTACTACTATGGCAATATGTTGCAAAGGACCATGTTTGGTACAATCACATTAAACTTGGTTGTTGTAGAATAGAGAATAAGACAATACAAAGCAGTGCAGTTTCGCACAGTATCACGTATTGTGCTTGTCTGTGAAACGCAAACGCTTGATAAACACCACAGATATTCTGAGGTCAAATGCACTTCCTTTCATAACACAATGGCCCTTTTAACAGAGCTGTTGGGAGAGATTAGGAAGTGTAATTCAATTCTGAATAATCATATTTAAACTGTGGTGCTAGGAAAGTGCATGCACAGATACGCACTTGTTCCTTCATTTATAAACAAGCACATAGGTTGTGTTCCATCTTTGCACACTTACACTACACAATTAAAGTATGCACTTTACAGGTGATGATAAAGTCCATACTTCATAAGTTGAACTTTATCTTTTCCATTTGTAAACTAAAAAGCTAATTTTTTAAATCTGTTTATTCGGTGATTTCATTCCTGCACTTTCAGAAAAATGTACATATTGAAACCTCTAAGGTGCACGCTAGTACTGAACTCAATGCATCCACAAGACTGGAATTAGGAGCCACTTTAGCATACACCTTTCTTATGCTAACACACCGTGTTGATTTTTCTGTTAATATCGCCCCCTGCTGCATATATTTTGAAAAGGTATTCCCAAAACCCTGGTAGAGCTTATCCAAAGTGATCTATAGTTCATTCTGCATCCTTTTCATTTGATGTGTATGTATATATTCCGTGGGACTCATGACCTTGGCATTACTAGCACCAGTTGGACTGCCGAAAAAACATGTTCTCCATGTTTGTTTCTTATCTAAGGGCGGGCTGCACATGCATGTTTTCAGTTCTAGGTCATTGCAGGAATATGTTGAAGTAATGGTGGAAACTATTGCACATGGTGAGATTGATATAGAGGTGTTTTGTGTGACTTGATGTGTTATTAAGACGTGATATTGCACAGCACCTCTCACAAGCCACCCTCCCACCTGGGCGGATACGATTGTGTGTGTGTGTGTGTGTGTGTGTGTGTGTGTGTGTGTGTGTGTGTGTGTGTGTGTGTGTGTGTGTGTGTGTGTGTGTGTGTGTAGCCGGATGTTTGCTAACAGTTTAGTTTGTGTGTCTGTGTGGTCCAGTTGGAGTCCTTTACCACAGCATCCATGAGAGGGAGCTTAAACCACCTGTGTGTCAGCCCCAGAGAGCCATTAAACTATTGTTCCTTTATTATTAAGCACCAGCAGCCACAGCGATCAATCTTTGGGTTAACATCTGACTTCCAAATCAATTGAGTCAAGAGTTTAGTAGCTCAGTAGTTTTTTACAATGCACGGCTCCATGTTTGTAGATATAATTGAAAGATTGGGTGGAGTGTATTAGAGTTTTTAAACATCTGGAGTCAAAGGAGATTTACCTTCTTTTCAAAAACAATATTTTACAGTCAGTCTAGGTGGTTATCAGATTTGTTTTACGAAGAAATGGACCATAATTAGAGCAGATGACAGACATGCACACAGAAAACACACAATGAGACATCACTTTCTTCTCTCCTGATCCTCCTAGGCTCTCAGTGTGTCCATGAGAGAGGACCCCTGATCCGCTCACTGCTGCTTGCCGGTCCCGCAGGTGTAGGAAAGAAGATGTTGGTCCATGCCTTATGCACAGAGACTGGGGCGAACCTATTCAACCTTTCCCCTACAGCACTGGCTGGCAAATATCCAGGCAAGAGCGGACTGCAGTACCTCCTGCACATGGTTTTCAAGGTGAGGTGAAACCATTCGAACCTTTCCTGAATAGTCTTGGCCACCATGCTACTATTAGATTTGTTGTTTTTGCAATTGTATAGTGAACATATTAAATTTTTTCTCAGTCTCTTTATTCGAGTACAACCAGAAAATGTGTATGTAGTATTAAAAACAGTAATAAAGTATAAGCTGAAGTGTCAAGTATTTAGGGTAAACTCCCCTTCCACTTGAGCAATAGCAGGCAGCTGGCTGCAGGATCTCTTTAACCTAAATGAAATAAAATCCTAATTTCTAATTCTAATTGAATGACTTCAGGACTTCAGTCTCCTCAAAAAAGCTCAAGATGTGTTTCATGCCAAGAGAGGTCACACTAAGACTGATGCCCGAAGAATACATTTAGTTCTGAAAATTGTTTTTTTTTTATTTTGTGTACATATTTCCTGTATTTTCTGTTTGTACCTTTAAAAAGAGTGAAAAATAAATATGGATGGACATTAAAACTTTGCTAAAACAACAAAGCTGGTGAGGGTGCCCTAAGACTTTTGCACAGTACTGTAAATCACAGAAAGCAAAGAGCCAGGATTCCAAGAAAGTAAATTGTTGACATTTCATGAGCTTCAAATGCCATAAATATGTGAAGGATCAACAGTACTGAAATTCACTTAGAGAAGTCAGGGTAGAGAATTCGTGCAAAATTCACCCCGAAGTGAAAGTGTTTATGTGTGGCTCATGCTTTAGTGTTGAATGGTTTCAGCTAAATTAGTTTCAAATAGATATTCTGACATGACTTGCAAACATAATAAAGTAAATGTAAACATTGTCCACGTTGTGTTTCTATAGTAAAATAAAACATAGCAAACCAATTTCATATCCTTTAACGGATGCTGTTTACCTAAAAGCAACACAAAAAGTGTTCAGAGCTGTATATAAATAAACTAAACAGCCCAAAAAGCCCCCACATGACCATTTCCTTTTAAGCATGTGTGTGGAAAAAGCAAATATGCACAGTATGTAAGGCACGTGGGTATATATACAGTAGCACCTATGAAGCTATAATATTCATGGGGGGCATACACCATGCCTGCAGGTTGGAAGGCAAAATGTTGGACCGCTAAATTTGTTTTGGTATACCCCTCTACAAATGGTTTGTTACACTCTAGCCTTCAGTCATAAATTCTAGAGCAAGGAGATCATATCATAAGGTCTGTAAAGTGTGCGTACCACTGATGTTGTTTATAGTGGCCATATTTATGTTGTCCTGTTTCCTGTGAGAAAAGGGAACACAAATTTGGAAGAGGAACTACTGTGCCTGAGTGCATCTGGCACAGCAGATAAACCAGCCAAGATGAGACAACTGGATTTTGAGATTATGTGTTTAGCATTGTGTTGGGCAATGGTCTTTCAGCACCTCTCCTAATGCATGCTGGGAATAAAACCAGGTGCCAACAGGACTTCCTGTTTGCTCAACCGTTTAAACATTCTTGTATGCCGTTTTATCCCTATTTAAACAGAATTAGTGGATGAGAAGAATATTGATTTTCATTATAAAAATCCTGCAGCACTGAATAATTAATTTAACCAGGAGCTCATCCTAAAACACAAGGTTTCTTGTTTTCCTCAAAAATTATCAAAAAAGTATGATTTTTTTCCAAACATAGAGAAACTCGCACTCAGATTCTCTCATTTCAGAACTCTTGCTATTAAATTTTGTCCTGGCACTGATAGCCTGAATACTTTACACTTATTTATATTGCTACTGTTATATAATGTTTGAGATATACATGAATAGTATACACACACATTTTAAGTGGATGGTGTTGATTAGAGTCATTGTTGTTTCTGCGCTGGCTGATATGAGCTGATGGTTGTTTGTTTGTCTTGCTGTACCGTTTGGCCTGTGATGAAGGGACATTGTTGCTGTGTTTTGGCAGGTGGCTCGGCAGCTGCAGCCCTCTGTCATTTGGATAGGAGACGCTGAGAAAACATTTTACAAGAAGGTTCCAAAGCTGGAGAAAGAGGTTTGTCTACCAGCAGGGTTATGTGAGATGTCAGCTTATATTAACACATTCACTAAATAAACTCACACCTCGCGTCTTCTCTTGACGCGTCTTCTTTCCAAAAACCTGCATTGATCTTGATTTGTGTAGCTCTTCATTGATAGTCAATCGGTGAATCCAAACTGCACATTGTCCATGTATGAATGTGGCCTCTGCTGTCCTCTTGTGGTTAAAGATAAACATGTTCGGCTCAACAGTTATTCATTCCTATTCATTTCCAGATGGAACCCAAAAGGCTGAAGAAAGTTCTGCCAAAGGTCCTGAAATCTATTAAGCCAGAAGACCGTGTTTTGCTTGTGGGGACAACACAGAGACCTTTTGATGCAGATATCAAACCTTTCTGTAAAGTTTACAAAAAGATCATTTTGATCCCTAGACCGGATTATGCATCAAGACTTAGTAAGTAAACCTCTGTCTGTGCGTGCATGTTTGGTAAATATTAGTATCATACTAAGTCTGATTTTACGACGTAAAGCAATATGCGATCCTGTCTGTGAGATCCAATGATCTAATTATGAGGAGCATCAAAGATTAATTTCAGTCATTGATTTCACATTGATTTCAATCTTTGACATGACCTTACTTATATTAAGTAAGTTATATTTTCACAGAATGTTCTTTACATTATGTAAAATGATTTTCTATATAAAAATGTAAAAAAATAACTTTAGCTGGACTAGAGCCACACATATGACAAAAACAAGAGTCATATTATCACAACTGTGATTTGGACATAGGCACAAGGCCACAGGTAATCAGGTCATGCTGCAACAGTATACAGGTCAATGGCCAAACAAGCTTCTAAAATATTATTTAAAAAAAATCTTTAATATGGATGTAATGCATATTTTCGAGTCAGGAATAATGTGTTTAAAAGGGTTTAGGGTTGGACCTAAACTGTGTAGTGCTCCGGCCCTCCAGGAAGATTTGGGAAACCATGCTCTATATACTGTATGTTCATTACTAACATTTTTCATTATTGTTTATTTAGCATGCTTTTGTCCAAAAAAAATAGAGAGAATTTAACATTTAGTTTAATTTTACAGAATTTATGATAAATTGATGTATTTTATAAAATGTAAACTGCACTCCCCCAACCCCCACACCAAACAAGCTTCTAAAATATTATTTAAAAAAAATCGTAATTATGGATAATGCATATTTTCGAGTCAGGAACAATGTGTTTAAAAAGTTTCAGTACATTTTAATGATTTTTTTCACAATATTTATAATATCGCCATTCAAAGAAATGTCAGGTGGTACAACCAATCATTGTCTATTTGCCAGATATATTTTACCCATGCGCTACCCATGTCGTTCTGATTGTTTGTTTATTTGATAGTGGCATTTAAATCCTGAAAAAGTTTGAACGTGTAAAACAACTTTCCCATAAAACTGAGAATTAAACATTAAAGAACAATAATAAAAAAAGTATAATAATAATAGTAATAATGTAATAATTTTAGTTTTAATAATTTTAATTAGCTTGCATTTATTAAAACTAAAATTATTAGCTAAATTATTAGCTTCTTAAAATTTTTTACTTTTTTTTTAGAGTCATTGATGGCAGTTGCACCCTTTGGCTTTCTGGTTGCACCACCTGACCTCTGCAATGAATTTACATTTAACAGTTTTCTAATTGGATGCTGGAATAAGCTTGCCTATGATATCAAATTCATAAGTAATCATTTAAAATAAATTAAAATAAAATAGCATTTTTTTCTAGTTTTACATTGGTTGTACCACCTGAAACAGAAAGTGTACTACCTTGACATTTGAGAACATCCAAATGTTGGAGAAAAGTTTTAAATTATAGTATCCTAACATCCCAACTACTGATATTCTTTAAATTAGTTTATATGAAAGGTTTTGAACATAAATAATGCCAAAGTATCTTATTTAGCATTTTTTATAATTTATACATCATTTTTAACAGTTTTCTCTCATTTTTCAACAAACTGCTCATACGGACAGTTGCCCCGGTTCTATCGAATAAAGTGACACATGTCATAAAGTATCAAGTAATTTTTATAGTGCATAATATCCCCGACTTGACCCATACTGCCCTAACAGTATAGTAAGTGTGATATTGATACAGTTCAATTACACTGTAAACAAATTCAACTTGATTTTATAAGTTTTATCAACTTTTTACAAGCCAAAACTTAAAATAGTAGGTTAAATTGACTTGCTGCATTTCTTCATACAGTGAAGCAAATATACAGTAATGGAAATGCCAAAAAAAAAAACTTTAGTTAAAGATGTTACTCTCTGTTACTAATTAGAAAGTCATGTTAAAGTTAGAAATGAAGAACAGTCTGAACTTTTTCTGAGAAGTAATTGTAGTAACATGTGGCAAAATATGTGAACGTGGCAAATGGTGACCATGTGTAAAAATGTGCATCTGCTGTTACATGTCTACTAAAGAAATGGTATTTGATACTACTTATAGTCATGTTATGTTTAACTGAGTGAAAAAAACAGCAGTGTCTCATTGATGAAGATTTTGAGTATGTTCAGGTGTGGGATTGAGTGAATTCTGTAAGACAATGTCCGTCCAGGACCAAAATTGAATAGCCCTGATGTATAAGTTCTGTATAATCATTCACAGTTCTGGTCTCATGATCTGCAAGGGTTGTGGGTTTTTATATAGTATGTGTCTTTTACATTTAGCTCTGTGGAAGGAGCTGCTTCACGCAAGAGGTGCTCAGCTGGGTCCCAAGCTGGACTTGAGCTCTTTAGCTAAGGTCACAGATGGATACACACAGGGTCATATCGTTCAGGCAATCCAGACTGTCCTGAGCTCTCACCGCCTCAACCAGCAGACCAAGAGACCCATTACTGCTGTGGAGTTTATCCCCCCTCTTGCACTGCAAGACCCTGTTTACAAAGAAGAGGAGGAGGCCTTTAAGGTCAGATTTTTTTGCTTTGTGTTGTAACATTGAACCTATGCATAGATTTGTGGACTAAATCTATTTTTTGTGCTGACAGGCTTGGTACAGCCGGTCACCCCTGGGCAAAAAACGTGCAAGGGCAGCCAGGGCCAGTGAAGAGGAGGCGAACCCGAAGAAAGGAAAGAAAAAAGGAGGGAAGATACAAAAGAAAGGAAAGGATGTAAAAGGCAAAAAGAAAAAGTGAAGGAGCGCCCCTTTTCATGGATTTTGTGCAATTAAGATGAATGTTTACATGGTTGTTTAAAAACATTGGTCTATTTAGTTATTCATGAAAGAAAAATTGCAGCAATTCATCGTTTGGCCAGCAGAGAGCATTAGAACATTTTCTAATGTGGAGTCCAATGCTGTATACACTCACCTAAAGGATTATTAGGAACACCATACTTATACTCTGTTTGACCACCTTTCGCCTTCAAAACTGACTTAATTCTATGTGGCATTGATTCAACAAGGTGCTGAAAGCATTCTTTAGAAATGTTGGCCCATATTGATAGGATAGCATCTTGCAGTTGATGGAGATTTGTGGGAGGCACATCCAGGGCACGAAGTTCCCGTTCCACCACATCCCAAAGATGCTCTATTGGGTTGAGATCTGGTGACTGTGGGGTCCATTGTAGTATAGTGAACTCATTGTCATGTTCAAGAAATCAAATTTGAAATGATTCGAGCTTTGTGACATGGTGCATTATCCTGCTGGAAGTAGCCATCAGAGAATGGGTACATGGTGGTCATAAAGGGGTGGACATGGTCAGAAATAATGCTCAGGTAGGCCGTGGCATTTAAACGATGCCCAATTGGCACTAAGGGGCCTAAAGTGTGCCAAGAAAACATTCCCCACATCACCACCAGCAGCCTGCACAGTGGTAACAAGGCATGCTCTCATTCTATTTATGCCAAATTCTGACTCTATCATCTGAATGTCTAAACAGAAATCGAGACTCATCAGACCAGGCAACATTTTTCCGGTCTTCAACTGTCCAATTTTGGTGAGCTTGTGCAAATTGAAGCCTCTTTTTCCTATTTGGAAATGAGTGTGGAGATGAGTGGTACCCGTTGGGGTCCTAGGCTGTTGTAGCCCATCCGCCTCAAGGTTGTGCGTGTTGTGGCTTCACAAATGCTTTGCTGCATACCTCGGTTGTAACGAGTGCTTATTTCAGTCAAAGTTGCTCTTCTATCAGCTTGAACCAGTCAGCCAAATCTCCTCTGATCTCTAGCATCAACAAGGCATTTTCACCCACAGGACTGCCGAATACTGGATGTTTTTCCCTTTTCACACCATTCTCTGTAAACTCTAGAAATGGTTGTGCGTGAAAATCCCAATAACTGAGCAGATTGTAAAATACTCAGACCGGCCCGTCTAGCACCAACAACCATGCCATGCTCAAAATTGCTTAAATTACCTTTCTTTCCCATTCTGACATTCAGTTTGGAGTTCAGGAGATTGTCTTGACCAGGACCACACCCCTTTATGCATTGAACCAACTGCCATGTGATTGGTTGATTAGATAATTGCATTAGTGAGAAATTGAACAGGTGTTCCTAATAATCCTTTAGGTGAGTGTATACTGTTTGTTTATTACTTACATTTTTAATTATCATTTATTTAGCATGCTTTCGTCCAAAACAACTAGAGAGAATTTAACATTTAGTTTAATTTCACAGAATTTATGATAAATTTATGTATTTTATAAAATATTAAATGTGCACCCCCCCCCAAAGTTTGAGAACTGCTGATGTAATGGGGGTAAAATGGACATTAGATGAAATGTTAATGATCATGTGGGTGTCACATATAAATGTCATATGATGATAGTCACAAGACATGCAAAACCAATGAGGGGGTCACTGTATGCTTATGTGTTTAAACTTTTTTAACACAAAAAAGTCAATGAACTTTCACTTTGGTGTCATTTGGAAACATTATGATCTTCAGTGGTACCATCTGCCAGAAGGGCTGCACTGCGACAACCCTGCCCAGTGTCTCAGAGTGTTCAGTGATCAAGCAACTGACCCACTTCTTTTCAGACTCCAATTCTCATGGGAGCAAATGACTATTTGAAATTCCTCCGTCCTCGCCCTCTTTGCCTATCCTAAGTTATTCCTGGGTCCTTCCTCTCTCCCCTTGATTTGCTTTTGGTTCGACTATTTCCCACTCTTCTGCTCTGATCTTGCCCTTCCCCATCCCCTCCTCCTCCTCCTCCTCCTCACGGGGTTTATGGGGCATGACAAACACACTCACCTCAATGTGCTCTTTGTAGCTTGAGCTCACATCTAATTGAATTATTCAGGAGTGCGTGTGTGAGTATCTTCTAACCTGGAGAACAGCCCGTAAGCTGGGTGATATGTTAAAAGGAGTGTTTTTCCTTGACGTGCTAATTTAAATGAGAGAAATGTTGATGTGCACTTGCTCGAGTGGAGTGTCTCATATTTGCACACCTAATTATTGAAAATAAAAAGACGGTTTATCATTTCCTGCTGTAGCTTCGTACTGTTTTTAATTAAATGCCTAATTTGACTGTGCATTATTCTCATAGGTCATTTCCCCTCCACTTTTCCTCCTTCAGGAGCACTAATAATTAAACATTATTCAGAATGGATTAGTCAGATGCATCATATTGTCTTACCGAGACCTGAATGCAGACCTTTCTCGCCCCATGGCCGTTCCAGTAAAAAAATAAAGTACAGCAACTCCCTCATTTCAAGGAGCCTTTAAACCATTGTTTTGCAATTACTATTTATTTCCCAGTTTTGTGGCTTTAGGGTTTTCTTATTCAGCTCTGTCTTTCCTGCAGCAAACAGTGACCTCTGAGTTACTGTTTATAGTGATGCATCTGTGTGGACTCTGCCAGCATCCTGCATGCCTTTACAACTTAAGCAACCCTAGGTTTAGCCAGAGGGAGCTATTTAGAAGTTGTCCCTGATTTAATGGAGATTGTTAAAGTGAGCTTTGAAGGAGGCCACATGACAGGCCATATCTGGGAAACTGACCCACAGGAACAGACTTTCCAGGTTGTCACATTCGACTACATCTCCGTGTCCAAAATGCACAAATTAGCCATGGTAGAAGCGTATTGGAAACATTGTTAAAGACGTGTATTGTCTGAGAAGAGAAATTCTGTCTTGAGAGTACAAGCATACATTTGGGCAGTTTATCCTTTTTATTGCATTATTCTGGTTGTTATGGTCTGACTAGTTGCTAAACTGAACTCTTGAACAAATAGCTCGTCAAAAATAACAAATGTTTTGGTTTCCTAAAGACAAGGGGAAACCAAAAGCATAGAGAAATTACATAATGCATTTTAAATGGTAAAAAACAGGGAGACTTTAGAGAGTTTTAAAACCGAGTTGACTAACTTTTGAGTAACAGACCTGGATTCACACCAAAAGCGGTAGAGGTGCCAAAAATACGCTATTCGCGCGTTGAGTTTACTCGCTTCATTTGCACGTGAAAGCCGTGCGTGATATTCTAGTCTTTCGAGGCATTCATGTGGAAATTCGCGTCATGGGAGGGGCTTCTGCAACTCTGCTTTCTTCCTGTAATCACGTGACATCACTACTAGAGCAAGCTCCTGATTGGTGTTTTCCTGATTGACTGCACAATTTTTTCAACTCGCACATTTCCCATGGCAACGCTCAATTCGCATCAATGAGGCGGATTCGCATCTACTGCATGGTGCTAAACGTCTCATTTGCGCCGCAAGACCTCCAGAC